>NC_081837.1:12464166-12786388 GCF_030867095.1 Alligator mississippiensis
CCCTTCATTCATTGCTTTGTCAATGCAGTTGCCAGTCCAGCCTGATGAATCTCACCCTCTAGATAATGCCAGTCAGACATTTTCATGATCTACCCCATCCAGAGGGCACTGTACACCTGGAACTCCTAGATTCTTGCAACCTCATGTACTTCCCTAGGCCATTTTAAAAAAAATTAGGTCTTGGAGCTAAAACCAGCTGAACTCATTTATTTTTTGATTACTGAGATTTTCTATTTCCCACTCTTCTTAATAACACTTTGAGCCTTAGATACATTTCCCTGAAATCAGTATGTTTCAAATGAGTTTGATATTCAGCATTTTAGGTTTAATGCAATATTTAACCTCCTGTGTCCAAAAATCATTGTAGCATTAGTTAATTTAAGGCAAAGGAGACAAGCATGAATATTTATAATCCAAGTATATAGTCTATAGACTCAAGTCTGTGCACACAGAAACCTAAATTAATTTTGTTTGTCTTATTTCTCAAGATGAAGCTGAGATATTTAAATTGGTCCGAACTCCCACTGAAGCCAATGAGACTTGGCCCGAGTTAGGAAGGACTCCAAGGTTCAGCTTGATAAAAATTGAATGCCTTTGTCCTGAAGCACTTAATAACTCCATGATTTCTAGTGCAGCTTAGCACAAATAATTAACCAGATATTCAAGAGACTGAAGCTGATATTTCAGCATAAGAACCAGATTTCAAAAGAAAGGATGCATCTTGTGCTTTGAAAATCTGGCTCTGTGTCTAGGTGTCATCACTTCATCCAAAATGCATCGCTTCTGAAGCTGAACATAGCAACTAGAGAGAATGTACAACGATTTAGGACAGAAGTGCGAGGGAATAGCATATAATACTGAAACAGCAGAAAAGTTACTGTATGTAGGTAGGACAAAAAAGGACACAAAACTGTTCCTATCAAACTCTGGGAATTTTGTCTTTGAATTTAGTTACAACAGGATCAAGCTCCCAAAGTGCACCTTAGCTGAGACATCACAGACCTCATTAAAGGTATACAAATGCCTGATTTTTCATTTCAGTGTCAGAGGCAAAAAACTGGAAAAAGAGTCCATTTTGGATAGCGTGGAAATGAATTATTTTTTAAAATGTTGGCAAGTTGAACAGTAAAAAAAAAAAAAAATCTTTTCAGGTTGAATAAAACATTTCGTTAACCTCAAATGAAAGGATTTGTTTTGATTTCAACCATATTTAAAACATTTTCTTAAATAAAATCAAAAGAATGTCTTTTAAAAATGTATTTTAAGTTAAAAAGCATAAACTTTTTTAGATTATGTTGAAGCAGTATGTTTTGACATTGAGGGCCCTTCCCCCCGCCCATTTTTAACACAGTTCAGCAATCTGGGAATGAGTCTGCAAAATGTTATTGTGAAATTGGTGTTTTTCATCACAAAAAGATTGTCTCCTGGTAGAAAATCTCAGCCCCAAATCTATAGAAACACAGCATGCTGAATTTTTCTCAGCTACACATAAAATGTGTTCTAGCTGCTGTAGTCTAGTTCTCCTATTTTAATTAGAAAGAGTGTTAAATACTCTTGTCCTGGGGGATTCCCACTGAACTAGGCAGGTTTCTGATCATGGAAGTTTTGAGTTAATGAGACTTTTAGTTTGACTTACAAAAGCTCTTACATTTACACAGCTCGGATTTTAGCTTCAAAGCCCCTCAGAATTGCTCCTGGCATAGCTACCCTTGTTCGGGGTCCTAATTTGCAATGCTGGTCTCTATTTGTTCTTTTGACAGTGTTGCATTAGTTATGATTACCTTAGCTTGTGCCAGCGTCCGTGTTTGTAATGCTGCTAAAGGGAGCGGCTAAGGGGACTGAAATGGGAGCCTGTAATCTTGCAGAATTAACCAAGGTAGCAGGAGCAGTGTGGTGGAAAGCAATGGAAGAAGAATGGGGACTGTTCAGTGTCTCTGCTTTAAGTCCTGGGTATAACATTTATACTCATTCTCGTTCTTCTCCACGATTTTCCACTCTGTCCATCTGGAAACCAACATGAGCCAAATGTGTTTCAATTGAGTGAAAAGCTGCATCCCGGTTTTTCCTCCCAGTTCATAGAAATTAGGGCTGGAAGGGACCTCGGAAGATCATCGAGTCCAGCCCCCTGTCCGAAGTTGTCTCAATTTATAGCTCTAAAACACCAGCAACAGCATATAGTGCTGTCTAATGCAAGCCCAATTTTCCAAAGCCCTGTTATAACCAAAACCCTGGATAAACCAGAGGTCACTTAGGTTTCTGCTTTGCAGTATTGTTTAATTCCATTCTTCTTTTTGGCAATTCTTCTGTTCTGTTTTGGTATTCAAAAGGAAGGCTTCTCAAGGGCTTCTACTTTCGATATACTGCAACAAGAAGACTTTTTCCAAGTTGCTGCAAAGTCATCGTAACATCACATGCTAGGCCCATCTGCTTGGCTCGTTCTCTTATCAAATGTGTTGTTTCATTAATGAACAACCCATGTTGTGTTAGAGGTACCTGGTTTTGTCAGTGGGTTTTTCGGGATGATGTGGGTTTAAATTGCAGATGCCCAGAATTCGAGGAGGTTTTCCTGATACAGTATGTGCCATAATGCAGTCACACTTGCACCCAAGGACCTCCGTGCCTTTGGTGTTTTCTCAAACTCCTTTGGGGCACTGCAAACCGAACATAAGAACTTGTGTGCTCAAAGTGTCTTTTTTTTTTTTTAAACAGTATCCACAATTTGCAATGCAGCATTGTTTTCAATCCCATTAACATTTCTAATCCTAGCTATGGACCGTCCAGTGGAAATATAGGAATCTGTTGATCTGCAGAGTGTGTTTAAAGTATCTGTTAACAGGGCATCTGGCCTTTTAAGAGGGAGTTGGCAGCCTTGTTGAAGAAGCCCAGTTGTGGCCATTTGGATAAGGCAGGAGTGTCCCACTAAAGGATGAAAATCCCAAAGGAGAGCGAGCAAAAGAAGAACAACTGGGTGAAGGTGCAGTTTGTAGGCAGGAGGCCAATTCTAACCCAATTAAGCAGGAAGGGCCACGCTGCTGTGCTGGGGCCAAAACCAAATGACCCTTCCTACTGCCTGGAACAAGGCCGAAGGGCTTTGTTGTTGGTCTATTTGTTTGCCATGCAAAGACTGTGGTCTTTGATTTGGAGGACTGGCAGGGAGCAAAGCCAGCCTGCAGGAGCCAGTGGGCTACGGTGCCCATCACAAATGAGTGTTCTAATACGAGGCAGGAAGCAAGGACTTCACCTGTATGAGCAAACTGCACTGATGCAAGGGTAAAGTGAACATGAATTGAGGAATGATTTCTGGTATTTTTCCAGTGTTTATTAGATTAAACACAGATTAGTTGTGGTCATAGCAAAGTTGCAGCAACGTCAGTGTTTTTCCAAAGACCCTCAACATCAGAAGCCTTAGGTAGCTCGAGTCCTAACCCCATAGGGCTGTAGAGACCAGAGCCTTCCTCCCAGAAAGCTTCAGGCATCAGTTCTACAGAGCTCCTAAGCTCTCAGGACTGAGCTCTGCTGAAGCTCTGTTTTTGCAAAGTGTATGATCTCCACAAGACCTCACCTTTTCCAGGAAAGCTCTTAAGTTCCTCTGCTCCAGGATAGTGTAGGAGCTGATGCAGAACTAAATCTCTTGATTATCAGATCCTCTGATCTTGAAAAGATCATTCAAAACTAAAAGAAAAATCAAGGTCTAAACTTTACAGTGGGATTTTCAAAGCCACATCTGGGATTTGGAGGCTCAGTTCCCACTGGCATCCAGACCTCTTAGCTTTGAAATACTCATCCTATATAACAGAAGTGCAAACATGCTGTATTGCCAGGGAAGCAAAATAAGCAGCTGTTTTTTGTGTGTTTGTTTGTTTAAAAAAAAAACCCAACTTTGTGTGTGCTGGGAGTAAAGTGCTCTTGAAAATCTCATTGCAAGTGCCACGGTAGAACCTGCTTTTGAAAGTCTTACCCTGTTTGGATTAGGAACAGCCAAAAGTTCAAACACAAAAGTGTTTTGCAAAGGACAAGTCGGTCTTTTCTAACCTAACTGTGTGTTCGAGTGAGAGACTACATTACAAGAAAAAATATTGGGGTTTCAAGGAAACCCCAACATTTTCTGCAGGAAAAAAAAATATCCCGCTCCTTTTTTCCAGTCACCTCTGAATTTAAGGCCTAAATTGGAACTGAATTCATTTCAGAAATCTGGCCTTGACTGTGGCCGTTGAACGTTTGAAGGTCTGGCCCTGAGCTTTTGTGAAAAATCCCTGTCTCGTATGCAGGCTTTGTGGGTATATTAGAAAAATAGCCAGCAAGGAGAACTTCTCAAATGGCTCGTCGTGGAAAGTGAAACTCCCGGGAATCTGCCTGTTTCCAGATTTCCTTGAAACTCTGCGGAGATGAACTGAGAGGTTTGCTAAGGCTTAAGAAGGCATCTGAGCAGATTCAGGGTCATGCTGCAGTGAATGTGGGGTGAGGTTGGGATGTGCATCCAATAACATCCAAGTCGACTGATCCTTACGGTTCCTGTTTAAGCTGTCTTTGCTCAAGCCAAAATGGCTCTTGGGGCTTCTGTAACTCTTCACGTCCTTTTTTTTTTCTCCCTCTGCTTATTAAATGGAGAAAATGGCATTGTCATGGCAGAGTCAAGAGCCCCCCTAACATAAGCAAAGTTTGGTGCATTCATAATAAATACAGATATCATTTGGCAAACTAGCTAAACAAATCATTTCCTTTCATCCTTCTTGTGATGTGTGGTTGGCAAGTTTTATTCCCTGCTGCTCTGCCACCTGCTTTTCCTACTGCTACGACTGGTCCCATCCTGCGTCTCAGCTCTTGATTGCTCTGATAACAGCCCTGCATGAAGTTGCCTTGACTTCAGACTGCAGATACAGGCCAGTTGTCATAGCTGCTCTTCCAGGCAGCTGGTCGTCAAAAATACAAGCATCTATTTCAAGATGGAGTGTGCGAGCCGTGGGAATACTTTGTGAAAAATTGGAAATGCACTTTATGGTGTCAGTGATCTTCACTGCTTCCTACTGTGAACCCATTTTCTCCATCCACACTTGTTGTTTCCATGCATTCATTTATCATCCCGTACTGTGCTGCCAAGGTGAAGGACAGGGTGGTACATTGAGCAGTAGATAGGCAAGTTATGACACAGCTGTGTCAGACACTTGTGCGGTACCTTTTGCTTATAAGGATCCCAAAGACCTCCATCTCTTTCAGCATCTATATTACCATCCCTATTTGTTTCCTGTAATGCCAAAAAATGCATGAAGAGCTTTCCAAATATAAAGGCACAGTCCCTGTTACGAACGGTGCAACAAGTTATACATATGTATAAGATGAAACGCAGAATCAAAAGCATGGGCCTCCGGTGCTTCAGTTTAAACACCGTGCCCTTTCTTTTCAAGTCAGCAGGTTGAATAGGAGAATGCCTAGGAAAAAACCCACTCTCCTCTCCAAGCACATTTTTGTCCCCCTTTGTGGGTGAATCACGTAACAGACTCATGAGTGTCCGTATATTCTTGGTACAGCTGGTAACGCAACCTCAAGTTAAGGTTACCCGACATTTTTCATTATAAGAATCTGTTGCCAAACTGCTTCTCAGGTTGATTTTCTTTCCAGGCCACATGTCTGCCTCAGGTTGACTTTTTAAAGAAATCTTCACAAAAATCAATCTGGCCATTTCTAAGAGGAAAGTTAAAGAAAACAGAAAGAGCTGTTTTGCTACGTTACAATTTCCGCTGCTTTGGAAGCTCTACTGCTTCCATGCTATGGAGAGAAGACTTGTAATCTGGCATGGAGATGATCTTTTTACTATTTGTTTTGCTATTCTGTGAAAAAATGAACCAAATATAGATGAGGAACGAGCCCTGGAGGGAAATCTCAGGGCAGGAAACAACCCTCAGCTCCGCTGGGAATTAAACACCACTTGGACTGGGCATGCTCAAGGGTGGCCTTGGCTGAGCAGGGCGTTCCTTGCTACTGCTCCTTGGGTCTCTACAGGCTTGTGTTGAGCCAGAATTGAGAACAGGGAGGATGCCTTTTTTATGCTCTCAATGTTTTCCTTGCTGGTGCCCCAGAAGAAGTGATCTAATGAAAAGGAGAGACAAGAGCCAGATATTGAAAGGAAGCGGCAGTAGAGGAAGGAGACTGTGGCAAGGAACTGGCCAGGTGTAGGGTGTGGTAAAACTTAGCAAGGAGACTGGGATGCAGCAGAGGAATGAAGCGTGAGACTGGGACTGGGCAAGAAAGATCTGAGACAGAGGCGGTTGACAGATGTGCAGCTCCCCGCTGTAACTCATGGCACTTCACTGTTGGCTCAGGCGGGTGAAGGATTGAGCTCCACTTTGGAGCTGATCCAGCAGGAGATGCATGTCTGTAGCCTCTCTCCCCTAGCCCCATTCCCAGCTCTGGTCCTGTCTGCATGATGGGAGGGGGAGAAGGGAGGGGATAGCGCTCTAGGTTGGAGTTGCCCAGCCTGTGCTGAAGCGGGGGGCACGGCAGATGTTGGAGCCCCCCGCCCCAGGGGGCCTCCAATCCACCTGCCTGACCTCTAGCACAGGCTGGGCAAACCCCAGGCTGGAGCTCCATTCCCTCCCTTCTCCCCCTCCCATCATTCAAACAGCACTGGGGATGAGGCTGGGCTGCATCAGTCTAGCCCTGATCAGACAGAGGTTAATAAAGATGCTCTGCTTTGAAGTGCCTTCATCTCAATCCTCATGTAATGAGGGTTAATTTGTCACACAATCAGGCACTTTTAAAGCACTCTGCCGCCATGCACTTCTGTCAGGGCATGGCTGTAGAGCACTTCCAAGGGGCTGATTGCACGACAAATGTCACTGCTATCAGCGCCCAGAGAATCTAAGGGGTATTATAAGGGGAAGAGCTTTGGACTGGGCAAGGAGCCTACTTTTGCAGAGGCAGGGATAGTTCAGGGAAGGTAACGTTGGGGCCAGCTAAAGCATCCTCTGTGGGATGAATATGTTCACCTGTCCATACAAGAATTTATGCAAGGTCTGGAACTGGTGAATTCTCACAGCTGAAAGCCATCCTGATGGTGCATGTGCGTGCACACACTGAAATCTAGCCACCCCCAGGGCGGAAGGCAGCAGTTGCAAAAGATTTTAGGGACAAACATGAAAAAAGAGAATATTACCAATGACAACGGAGCGAGGAATATACAAAGGTGGAATCTAATCTAGTCATCCACGGGGCACAAGTTCCCACACGTCTGTGGCAAGTCCTGTGGAAATATGGATGACGGTAAGTACTCGTGCAGTTTTGTTTCTCTAGGAAAAAAGGGAGACAAGATATTTGCAGTATGATGCTGCCAGCCCTTGTTTGTCTTTTCATAGGTGAGGAAGGACTGGGCCTTTTATTTGGGATGGCGTTTTTTTATTGTGTAAGGAATGTCTTTGTTCCCATTGCCCACATAATTGCTGACAGTTTTGCTCTCCTGGCTTTCACAGATCTCTAGGCAAACAAATCCTTGCACTGTCTGAAATATCCTATCTAGTCATCTTTTGTTGTGTTTTCTCACCTTCCCCTGCCAACGTAACCCTGTGGGATATAAACGGTTTGAAGCACCTGAGTTGTTTTGGAGGATAACTGGGAGAGATGAAGCTGCATACAGTCTAATCTTCAGGGCTTCTGTATCAGTCTTTGCTGATGCTCACTTTCTCTCCCACTTCAGACAGGTTTCCTTCCTCTATCTTTTCCCCCCCTCCCTTTTCCACTGAAAACAACCTTCAGCTTAAATATGTTTTCTAAATAGCAAAATGTGTATGGTAACAGTTGAAGCTGAGAGAGGTAGTCAGCGGTGTTAGTCTGAAGTTAGGCAGAAGGAAGGTGCCTGGCTTCTATAAGATTTGCACCTTATATACTAACTAAATCAGAGATGTATGGTAAGAGCCTGAGCTCCCTTCATCAGATGAAGCTGCCATCAGCAGCACTAACTTCATTTGGGAAGCAAATTGCTGCTTATCCATAAAACAAATTTGGCATGGACAGTGAAAGTGCAAACTGCCGCATTAACATATCCCAACGATGGATGTGAACACATGACACGTTTACTCCTGGATAATTGGGCTTTACTGTCGGGTATAAGTGCCATGGACAGTGGTGTAAGTCACTCCACTCTAGGGTAAAGTTACCCCTCTGAAAGTGAGGAGTAAGTGTATACTGGTGTGAGTTACACTGGTGTAATGGTAGCCTGGAGATGTAGTCAGCTCCATCCCAAGGTAACCCCTTGCTCAGCTTTTCCTGGATGCCTTGCCACCTAGCAGTGAGGTAATGTAATAGTCTCTACCGGAGGACAGCTGCTTCTGGAGGGCTCGTCCTGTGCTTAGCTCCAAACACTGATGCAATTCATTGCAGAGTAAAACCTGAAGTCAGTTATTTTGGGTGAGACATGTTGTAGGTCTGTGCCCTATATTGGACCCTCTAGCTAATTATAGAAATGCACATGGCAGTAGTGGGACATCTCCCTCTCCAGCGCTGCATGGAAGAACGTGAGAACAGCGGTTCACGATATCTGCTTTCAGCTTTAAGCTCCCTGGGTGCAGACCTTGCATAAATGCTCCTGGGATTGTATATATATATCTTAAGGATTTACCCTGACCCAGCAGCTGCCTTCCCTGAATCCACTTTGCCCCATGGAGAAAACTCTAACACCCACTGCTTGAAGGGCAGAAGCCTTTTATGTTCCTACTTTTCCTTCCTTTGTTCATTTGCAGTCACAGCCACTGCCATTTGATCCATGCAGCCAAGCGTGTCCATCTTCATTATTCAGGCTGTTTGCGACTGAACAGACCAGTAGACAAAGCTTATGTACATAAACTCTGCAGCCCACTAGGCAAGGCACAACATTTGAAGTTTAATAACCAAGTGCCTTCAGGCATTGTGCAGCTTTTGCAAATGCCATTTCTCCCTCCCTCCCAAGTGGAAGCATTTTAGCAGAGGCCAAATCAGAAACCAGCAGTTTCTCGTAGTGGGTTTTCTAACAGAAATAAACTGAGAAGATAATTGGGCCCACATGGTGGTCAGGCACTGTGGCAAGTGGATCGGTTCTTTTACAGTCCTCGCCCTGCTTTATTCCACACTCTTGCAGTGCCCTACACAGGGCACATCTAATATCCTCGTCCTTCACGTGCAGGGACAAGCTTGCTGCAGAGCCTGCAACAGTGTCATTACGAGGGTCAGCAGAAGGAGACTGCCGATGACAGGCACGTGATGCTTCGAAGATCTGTGCTCCTATTCTGAGAGCTGAACCTGCAACTTAAACACACACAGACGTGCGGGCCCATGCGTTCGTTCTTCAGGACTTTTGTTCCTTATAGCCACAGAATTGTAATTTCTTCCCATTGCCTTTTCCTTCCTCTTTCTGAACATGCTGGCCTGTAACGTAACCTGCTTTACTCACAAGAGCAACCTTCGCTCATATGAGAAATCGCACCCAAAAGTCAATAGCCCAAAGACTGTCAGTCTTCAAGCAACTGGAAACCATGTGCAAGTCTGAGCAGATCCATCCAGAAAGAGAATCAAGGGTCAAAGGTGGATGGCTGATTGTACAGCAAAAGACCTTCCTAATGCTGGATCCAAGCAAGGATAAGGGTGAAGGTTGGTGAGAGGGACAGAGAATAAAGAATTTGCTTATTGTTCCTATAGTGTATTTAAATTATCATGCATATTAGTGCTGCCTAATGTCTATGGTGACTGAAGTGTTATCAGAAGGAGAAGCTGGGAACAGGAGCCGGTATTTATGTGCTCTAATTTAAAAAAATATATATAGCAATCTCAGCCATTCACCAGAAGAACAGGAAGGGCTTTACACACATGAAGGGGCAGCCTGGCACCCTTTTGGCTACTAGAACCAGTCATGGAGTAAAATGCTCCTTGATGAGAGTAAATGTGGTAAAATGAGGCCCTTGTTGATAAATGCCGAGAAGTCCTTTTTTTTTTTTTTTTTGGTGCAAGTGTGACAGCTTGTATAATCTCTTGGCTCCCAAGAGCAGGAACGGGTATTAACACATGCTATTGATTATATCTGCATTTCATAATACCCCTTTTTAGAGATGCATAAACAGGTACAGAGAAATGACTTTCTTGAGCCAAAGGAAGCAGGGATGTACACCCAGGCCTCTCAAGTCTCAGGATAGTACCCTAACTACTGCATCACTTTCCTCTGTTCAGTGCTTTGAATCTCCCAGCAAGAACTAGGTATATGAATATATACAAGCATACATTAAACCAAAAGTCAAGTGTGACTGCTAGAGAGCGGAGAAAGTATCAGAATTTATTTCCGAAGATCTCTAATCTCATCGCCACCGGGTTGGCAAATAGCAGCACAGAGCCCTGGGTAGCAGTAGAATTTGAATTCACTGTCTTTGAAGGGAGAAGCAATACAACATTTTTATTGTTGCTATTCTGTTTAACTCAGCTGGACTACGCAATTACCTCCATTGCCACGCTCCAAAAGGGGTGACGGACTTTTTACCTCCTTAGCCAAAGATACTACATCAAAGGTACTTTGTCCTCACAATCGCTTGGTGTGAGTGCTTTTCTTAAGGTGGATATCACTGTAGTGCAACTGGACCGGTGCTGGTTATGAGTGTGCCATGCTGATGTAAGAGCAGCTTCAGTGATTATTGATTAATGCAGCCGCCAAGTACCATCTGCTGTCAGTCAGTGTAGATCCAGCCACGCAGCGTGTACTGACCATTGTGACCTCCCCCTGTGGTCTCATAACAGATTCTGTATTTAGGAACCAGAGGCTGTGTTGCAGTAGACTACCTCTGGGAACCTGGTGTCTTACAGGGACTCCCACGGGCCCCTATGAGGATTCATATATGATCTGCAGACTTTCTTAATTTATAGCAGCTTCTAGTGGACTGCTTTGTAACTACTACCTCCTTCCCACCCAAAATGTCCGTCATCCCTAAACACTCCCCCAATGTGCCCTGTAGTATGCAATGCCTCTTTTATGGAGAGGACCATAGAGCTTGCATATGCCAGCCCTATGCTGCTCTGGCACTAGGGCTATTGCCTGGTAGACCATCATGTGCTCTCTGCAGCAGTGTAGATGGGCCACAGAAGGCAGCAGACTTTGAACCCAAGAGCTCACCTGGAAGCATGCACTAGAAGCTGCTGTGTATTCAAGACATGGCTGCAGCACCACACATTCAAAGGCCTACTCAGCAATATTGTCTGAGGCAGCATTGTGTAATGCACACTGGGCTTCTGCTTGGGAAATGGGAGTTTATTGCACAACGCATGCTTGAGCCATCCTAGTTTTGAGACCCTCCCCTTCCATGAGGCCAGACTCTCTTCAATACATGAGTGCACCACCGTTTTAGAGATAGTGAGGTGCGTGTCACACTAATTAAACCCACCCTTCTAGCTCCGAGAAGAGAAACAGAATCATCTATAAAGGTATATAGAGTCTTATAATACTAACCCTACCCCTAACTCTAAAGGGCGCCAGAAGTGTAAGGGACTGGGGCATAGGGCACTCTGGCCTAATTATTAGGCCACTAAGGGAAACCAGGGCCAGAGGCTGGGTCAAAGGGCAGCAGCCAACCAAAGCCACAGGGAGATCCAGAAGCAGAGTCCACAACACAGTCCAAGGTCAGGATCCAGGGGTCAGATGGCAAATATCAGTCCTAGGGACAATCCACAGGGCAGTCCAAAAACAGCCAAGCCAGGGTCAGGAGCCAGGAAACAGAACCAGAATGGAAACCTGAAGCAAAGTCCAGAACTAAGCCAAAACAAAGGGTCGGGAACCAGAAGAAGCAGGGTGCGGGAAGCAGGAGGCTTGCCACAGCAGGACTGCTGAGTGGGCTGAAGACCCAGGGCCCCGGCTGGTGCGAAATGAAGAGGTGGTGCATCCAGTGCCAATCAGGAGGCCTGTTGCTCTAGATAGGGGGCAGGGGTAGGCAACCTCCAGCACAGGTGCCAGAGCATGGTATGCAAAGGCATTTTGCTTGGCATATGTGCCTTGGCGCGGACAGCAAGGAAGGGGCTAGGCTGTGCTGCCAGAACAAGGGTTGGGCCCCTGGCGGCTCCCCGCTGTCTGCCCTGGCATGCTTGCAAGTCAAGATTGCAGGTGTTTTTGGCACTCTGCCCCAAAATGTTGCTGACCCCTGAGCTGGGGCTTGCTGCTGCAGTGCCAGGCCCAGGCTGGTCTGCCGGATTGGCATCCCTGACAAGAAGCCTGGTCCAGCTGCAGCAGAGACCAACAGTAATCACTTGCTATTCTTTTGCTGCCATATTCTGTTTCCATTTATTTTATCTCAGGCCCTTCCAGCCCCACAACGGGCAGGTGAGTTGGCCTGCCAAGATGCCTCCTTCGAGCTTTACTGAGTAACCTAAGAGAAAAGGTCGGTTACTTGTCTGCCAGGTCTAAGTTTACAAATTAATATTGTCATTGAAACATCCTGCTTTCTGGACCTTTCGATGCATCTGCATTGATTGGGCTCCAAAAGCATTAATCACTGCGAGGGGTGGTTTTTCTGGGTCAGAGCCAGTGAGTCAATGAATCCTGCACTCAGCGGGGAGGAGGATTTTAAACAGGCAGCCAAATCGTTCTCCTGCCGAAGAGGTCAGCGTCTGAGTTCCTGTGCTGTTGTTTCAATCCCGCGGTGGCGGCTCCTCAAGGATGTAGCGCTTGTTCTGTGCATCTCACCTCTTTGTTTCACAAGCTGAAACACTGGTTCTGTTTGACCAGATAAAAACATATCCAGCTTTGGGGCAGGGAGCAGGGGGAGGGCGGTATTGTGAACTCCTTGGATTTTCTATCACGTTCAAAATTGTAAATCGTGCTTTGCATCAATTTGTTTGAGCATATGGTGAATAATGTCTCTAATTTGTTTATGGCATTGGTGCTGCCTCAAAAACAAACAAACGAATAAAAAATACATTTCAGTAATGTTTTTTTCTATGGGCTTTTACCCAGGAAAATTTGACTGGTTATGCTGATACACACGGGTAATATAAACCTACTTTGGCAGAAGCCGGAATAGAGAGCTGGGCTCTAATCTCACAAGATGTCTGCATGTTTTTAGGTTGAGGCACACAACGGACAAACAGCCTGTGATTATCTTAAGATCCTGAACCAGAGCTTTAAGGGCCCTTGTTAACTTCTCCAGCTAAAGAATAAAAGGTACCAAAGAAGGGCTGGGACTCCCATCCTAAATGCTGTTGAAAATCCCAGCTATTGCACCTCGGAGAAGATGACAGCTTCCCATCTTCGGTAGACTTTTGCTACCCTGTGGATTCACTTCTCCAATATTAGCCATTAATTTTCTTCTACAAAACTCCTGGTGACTAACACTGACATCTGGCATCTACAGTTCAACAAGAGGATGATTTTTTTTTTTTAAAAGAGCATGTTTGCTTTTCAAGAGGGATGCAGCTGGAATGTGGCACAGCATATGGCTTTGGGGAGGTACATTTGGTTCACTTAGCACAGTTCTGTGGCCTGTGAATGTTCAACACATTTGAACATTAAAGTCATCAGAGAGTTGGCACTGTTCCTGCTCTTCTCCTTTCGTTTGAAAGTCTGCTGTTCAGCACAAGAGACAACAATGTGGGCCTCCGAGAAGCACCAATCAAGGAGCCTCTGGATCCCACTGCTGTCCCCCCAAATCTTCACCCCTTTCCAGCAGGTGCTCCAGCTGATGCTTCCCAGGGAGGCAGCGACTGGCAGGGAGTTTTCCATAATGCGCCTCCACCCCTGGGACATGATCCCACCCTGTCCAGAGCACATGGGCTCCTATTGTTTTCTCAAGACTACTAGAGACAGGATGGATTGAAGGATAGGAGGCAGCTATATGGTAACTTCATTAATTTGACTCCCTGTTGTTCTAAAGGAGATCTAACGCAACATAATCCTGATTCTGAAGAGCAGTTCTTACCCGTTTTAGTGCTGATGATGCTTAGGATCAAACCTTATCAGCAGGCATCCTTCATTCCTACGACCCTGAATGGCTGATTTCAGTGGGGAGTTTTTTCCTACTGAACTGAACAGGCCCAGGGATCAGCCCCTAAGAACTCAGCCCACGGTAGTCAGGTTTAAATATGGGAAAGAGAGCATTTACAGTATCCCCCATCATAACAGTTTATTTTGCCTTGGCTTGGAAGAGAGCAGGAAATTGCCAGGCAGGTCTCTTTAAAAAGAGACATCAGTATCACACAGCATATTTAGGGTTCATTTATCTTGCTTAAGAGACTCTCTGTTATATTCCATTGCAATCATTTAAAAGAAAAGAGTTCATCAACAGTTTAATTCCCCAGATCTCTGGATCGCAGGGTCTGAGGATAGGAATAAGCAGGGAGTTTTTATTTAAACCCCAAAAGCGTGTCAGAAAAGATTAAGCAATTGTCTTGTGAATTTCTACAGAGGAAAGCGCTCACGGATTCAAGTGTCAACTGGGGTTGATGCTATTTGCCACTCCAGCAAATGAACAATGGCACCTATCTTTGCCCTGAATTTGCTGTGGACAAAACCAAGCTCCTGTCGCACTGCCATGCGTATTTTTGTGGGCCTCCACCCTGTGAGGTGTAAAACAAAAGAATGCAGGAAAGCTGTGATTTGAGAGGGGGAGATCTGCTAGCTTTGAGCATGACCTATATCTTGCGATTTTTTCCACTGTAAAGAAACATGAGAGATTTCTCAGAGGTTGCAATAATGGACTGACAGTAACAGAAATGGGAACGAACCAGAAACTTGGACTCAGATATTTGGGGATTTGGCCTGAAATAGTAAAAGGCTTGCCTGTTTTCTTTAGATGCTACAGAAAATTTTCTGGTAGAGTTTAGTTAGTTATGAAGGGGGTGTGTGTGTGTGTGTGTGTGTGCGATGTAGGGGGATAGCACATATATATTTAACATTTTGAGAGATAAAAGCATTAAGCATGTTCTCTGACCCTTGATGGATGGAAACTGATGGTTTCAGTCCAGTTCCTAGTAGCTAGAAGCCAGATTCTCAAAAGGTCTGCAGGCTCCCAACTCCCACTGAGGAATTAGGACCCACCTTTGAGGTTCTCTAGGCCATGATGTCCATACAGATCAGTGAAATCCCTGTCACCATTTGCACTTTTGAGCAGACCTAGCAAAAAAAAAAAGCATATACAATGTAGTCCCTTCCCACCAAACTGTGTGGTCCTTTTAGTCTGGAGTTATGAGCATTGGCAAAGCCGGGCAATTGTTTCTGCTGGGTTCTATTCAGTGAATAAAGAGGGGATTTCAGGCTCCAGAACTGTTCATCTGAAGCCCTGCATCAAAATTAAATTCTTTTTATTGTTGCAAGTGGATTTGCTTTGTGTTCCTATGAGTAAAACCCCACTGCCTGGAACTGCTAGGTATATTGAACATTCCCAAGTCATTTATTGTTCTCTGCATGACCTGTTTCATTTTAATGTTTCAAATTCCTCTTTCTGAAATGATGGAGATGGGGCTTTTTTTGAGCAATGAAAACAAAAATCAGAAGTTACCGCTCAGATTCCTCAGTGGGGGGGGTAGCGGACACTCTGGCCCTTCTGATTTCAGTAAGCTACATACATGTTTAAGGACTTTGACGTGCCAGGGCCAGAACCTGCAGCACTCTGCCACCCTCGAGCACCTACAGTCTGTGCAAGTCTTTCCAGTCCCTAAATATGATGAAGAGTCCCCAAACTCTATTGATGCAGAAAGAAGGTTGCCCATTGTGGCACTGAACCCTTCTAAAACATGAACAGGGAAAAACTTAATCTTCTTAATCAGGAAATCAGGAGTTAAAAGCTTTGATATTTTCTTTGGCAATCAGAGAAGTAAAAAAAAATAAAAAATAAAGTGCTTTTCAGGAAACGGCATTTGTTGAAATGCTACAAAGAGAGTAGTTTTGCATTGTGTTTTTTCTAGTGACTACGGCTGAGCCGTTGCTCATTACAGTGTGGGCTACAAACCACTTGAATGGCTAAAAGTATAAAGCTGTGATGAATAACAATGCATGGAGATTGGCTGGGTTGTAACCTGTAAAGTATTGCTTATTTTTTATTTTAATTGCAAGCAGTCTCTGAGACATTAGAGTGCATATAGTGCTAGACACAGCAGAAGTAATTAAACTGAGGGGGACACAGGCAGCCGGCAGTAAAACACCAAATGTAGGCAGCTTGAGAAGAAAATGTCAGTGATTCAGCAACAACGAGAGGCTGGGAAAAAAGAAGGGCGGATTGAAATTGTCAACAGCGGAGCTTGTTCCAAATGTAACAGGGAATGCTACAGAGGGAAAACAGCAGCGGGATGTGTTAGTGCAGAACTGCCAATGTTTCAGAGTGACAGGTACCAAGGGTGTCAGCTCCTCAAGGCGGATGAAAAAAAATTGCCGGAGTCTGACCCCAGTAGGTAGAATCCGCATCGTCAATTCTTGCAAGAGAAGAATTAAAGCTTTCACGTACAGTTTTAAAAGCAACAGTTAGTGATGTTGGGAAAGCAACAGTTGGCAATGTTGGGAAAGCAGCAGTTAGTGATGCTGGAAAAATGGATCCAGTCTTTGTGTGCAGGCGAAGAGCACCTACAGGCTACAAGCAGGCAACCTGTGACTTTAAGACAGGTACTTTAAGTACCTGTAAGTACATTAAGTACCTAACTTTAAGTAGTGGTACTAGTTTAAGCTATGTAAGAACATGATACTTTGTGGCTATTCTTTAAAGGCCTCATCCAAAGGCCATTCATGTCTGTGATGAGTGGTCAGGAATAATGAAAATCCCCTCGCTGCAAGCCACGACTCTATTGTTTGTCCTCCACCAATAACTGATTTAGTAACTTCCCCCCAGTAAGAAATGGTCCTCTGGAAGAATCTCTCATTGATGCTATAGGCTGGGCTTACCCCTTCAAGCTACACTCCAAAATAGCTGCAATGTGTAGCTGCCCTAAAACAGTGCTGGGAGTGCACCAATAAGCCACCTGAGACTGTGTGTGCTGCAGTGTGGTGATTACATCACATCTGGGTCTAGCACATGTGGAGCAGCCATGCTGTTGTGGAAGTCCTGAGCTCAGTGTATAAACTTGTCTACACTGAAGCCAACACAGACAAACCCGGTGTAGGTCAGGCACAGAGAGGCAGCCATAACATCTGCAGGTGACGGCATATGCTCCGACTCTCATCCAGCAAAGCATCTAAACACACAGTTGACGTTGAGCACACACCTAGTGCCATTGATCTCAATGACCGACCACGTGTTGCAAGCCGTATGCCGACTGCTATGACAATGGAGATCGTGACAATGGCAGACTGGTACTCTGTTTTGTATTCATAAATGTGGTGGATCAGGCAAGGCTGTGACTGCACTCTTTGCTGGCAAAACAGTGCAGCTACATCTGGACATGCACACACACACACATGCACACGCGTATGCATTTCTTTTTCACAGTTCCTCTGCTGTGTTTCTTCATTTACAGCTCCTGGCAGTGGGGACTGTTCATTGGGAACTGGAAGGTCTACTATAGCAGTAGCTGAGGGTGTGGGAAAGAACGTCACTGGATTTGGAAATGCCTGAAATGAGTTGTTCAGATGCTGGCAGCCTTAGTGTGCAACTGGCTTGAAACCATTAGCACATCTGCAGCCTTAAATAGTCTAACTAGGAGGGAGTCACCACGATGCATGTTAAACACTATTGACCATTCTATCAGCAATTAGTTACAGCTAAGGTTAATGATAATTTCTAGCTTTAAATAGTTTATGGAGGAAAGATGTATTTGATGCCTTCTAACAAGGCAGTTATTGGAACTCACTGCTCTTTCTACTGACTTGCATATCATTGATCTTTTCTCTTGAAATGATTATCCCCAGGCAACCTATAAATCTTACTTACTTTGGCTCAAAAGTGCTGGACAATGTAATGAACTGTTGTGAGGGCAAAAGAAGAGAATTGGGTCAGCTCTGATGAACTAGCAGTCCAAGTGCCTAGTGTGCATGAGCATGCGTGTGTGTGTGTGTGTGTGTGTGTGTGTGTGTGTGTGTGTGTGAGAAATACCTTCAGGTGAAGTTTTTAATTAAAGATCAGATGTTGGTTCCAAGTATGCTGTGCAGTGTCAGTTTTTGATGCTGCTAACTACAATGGGCACGATAACAATCTGGAATACGTCAGCCTGCATCAGCATTTCACTTGAAAAGGCCCCTGCTGTGTATGTCTCTGTGAGGGCAACACCAGATCTACTGGTTCACTTCAAATGAGCATCCCAAAAGGCTACAACTAAAAGTGAGCAAAGGGAACTGTTAAAGAAAATGTGACTAGTAAATGTCCATCCTCAATGGGATATTCATCCAGGCATTAACCTCAAAATTGGGAAGGTTTGGAAATAGTAGATTCATAACTTTTAAGGATGGAAGAGAACATTATGATCTCACAGTCTCATCTCCTGCAAAGTCTTTGGCATGCCATCATTCCTGCCATTCTCACAAAGCTGTTCCTGCCCTCCAGAGTGAGGCTTGTAGTTAATTTTATACTGAAGACTTTGAGTATGAAGCTGATCAGAAGCCTAGCACCAATCTAGCTGCGCTCTATGGCAGCACTGGAACAGTAAGGCTGCCCAGTGCACTCTGCAGAATCATAGTCATAGAAAATGAGGATGGGAAGGAACCTCAGGAGGTCACATCTAGTCCAGCTTCCTGCCCAAAGCAGGCCCACCCCCAACCAGATCATCCCAGCCAAAGCTTTGTCTAGTCGGGTTTTGAAAACCTCTAAGGATGAAGCTTCCACTACTTCTCTGGGTAACCTGTTCCAGGGCTTTACTACCCTCCTAGTAAGAAAATTCCTCCTAATATCTAACCTAAACTTCCCTTGCTGCAACCTGAGACCATTGCTCCTTGTTCTGTCATCTGCCACCAATGAGAACAGTCCAGCTCCATCCTCTTTTGAAGCCCCTTCAGGTAGTTGAAAGTTGCTATTAAGTCCCCTCTCAGTGTCCTCTTCTCTAGACTAAATGAGCCCAGTTCCCCCTGTCTTTCCTCAGAAGTCATGTCCCCCAGCCCCTGAACCACTTTTGTTGCCCTCTGCTGGACTCTCTCCAATTTGTCCACATCCTTTCTGTAGTGCGGGGCCCAAAACTGAACACAGTCTCCAGATGTGGCCTCACCAGTGCTGAACAGAGGGGAATAATCACTTCCCTTGACGTACTGGCAACACACCTACCAATGCAGCCCAGGATGCCGTTAGCCTTCTTAGCAACAAGGGCACACTGCTGGCTCATATTCAGCTTATTGTCCACTGTAACCCCCAGAGCAGCTCCCCAGCCAGTCAGCCCCCAGCCTGTACCGGTGCATGGGATTGTTCTGTCCTAAGTGCAGGACTTTACACTTGTCCTTGTTGTCCTGTGATTCCTTTTGGCCCAATCCTCCAATTTGTTTAGGTCACTCTGAATCCTAGCCCTACCCTCCAGTGTATCTACTACTTCCCCCAGCTTGGTGTCATCTGCAAACTTGCTGAGGGTGACTCTATGCCATCTTCCAGGTCATTGATGAAGACATTGAACAAAACTGGCCTCAGGATTGACCCCTAGGGAACTCCACTTGACACCGGCTGCCAACAAGACTTTGAGCCATTGACTACTACTCTCTGAGCCCAATGCTCCAGCTAGTTTTCTGGCCATCTTACAGTCCATTCATCCAGCACATACTTCTTTAGCTTTCCTGCGAAGCTGTTGTGGGAAACTGTATCAAAAGCCTTGCTAAAATCAAGGTACACCACATCCACTGGTCTCCCCACATCCACAGACGCAGTCATCTCGTCATAGAAGACAATCAGGTTGGTCAGGCATGACTTGCCCCTCGTGAATCCATGCTGACTGTTCCTAGTCACCTTCTTCTCCTCCAAGTGCTTAGAAATGGATTCCTTGAGGATCTGCTCCATGATTTTTCCAGGGACTGAGGTGAGGCTGACTGGTCTGTAGTTCCCTAGATCCTCCTTTCCACCCTTTCTTAAATATAGGCACTATGTTTGCCCATTTCCAATCATCTGGGACCTCTCCTGATTGCCACGAGTTTTCAAAGATGATGGCCAGTGGCTCTGAAATCTCATCAACTAACTCTGTCAGCACCCTCACATGCATCCAGCCCCATGGACTTGCATATGTTCAGCTTTTCTAAGTAGTCCCTAACCTGTTCTTTCACCACGGTTGGCTGCTCATCTTCTCTCCAAACTATGCTGCCCGGTGCAGTAGTCTGGGAGCTGACCTTGCCTGTGAAGACTGAGTCAAAGAAGGCATTGAGCACTTTGGCCTTTTCTGCATCCTCTGTCACAAGGCTGCCTCCCCCATTCAGTAAGGGACCCGCACTTTCCCTGATCCTCCTCTTGCTACCGACATACTTGTAGAAACCCTTCTTGTTACCCTTCACATCCCTTGCTAGCTGCAACTCCAGTTGTGCTTTGGCCTTCTTGATCTCATCCCTGCATGCCCGAGCAATGCTCTTATATTCTTCCCTAGGTATTTGTCCTAGTTTACACTTCTTATAAACTTCCTTTTTGTGATTTAGTTTACTGAAGAGTTGTCTGCTAAACCAACCTGGTCTTCTGCCGTACTTGCTAGTCTTCCTGCAGGACGGTTTGTTCCTGCACTCTCAGTAAGGTTTCTTTAAAGTCCAGCCAGCTCCCCTGGACTCCTGTTCCCCTCTGTCTGGCTTCCCAGGGGATCCTGCCAATGAGTTCCCTGAGTGAGTCGAAGTCTGCTTTTCTGAAGTCCAGGGTCCTTACTCTCATGCTCTCCATCATTCATTTCCTAAGGATCCTGAACTGAATTATCTCATGGTCGCTGCTGCCCAAATTGCCATCTATTACTACATTCTCCACCAATTCTTCCCTCTTTGTGAGCAACTGGTCAAGAGCATGGCCCCCAGTTGGCTGTTCCAGCACTTGCACCATGAAGTTGTCCCCAATGCTCTCTGAAAACTTCCTGCATTGCCTGTGCACTGCTGTATTGCTCTCCTGGCAGATGTCAGCATCATTGAAGTCCCCTATGAGAACCAGGGCCTGTGATCAGGTAACTTCCACTAGGTGTTTGAAGAAAGCCTCATCCACCACTTCCTCCTGGTCTGGTGGTCTGTAGCAGACCCCCACCACGACATCCCCTTTGTTGCTCTCCCCTCTGACCCTAACACAGAGACTCTCAACAGTCCTATCTCCAGTTGCACCTAAAGTGCAACTCCTCCTCCTCTTCTCCCCTATCTGTCCTTCCTGAACAGTTTGTACCCATCCATGACAGTGCTGCAGTCATGCAAGCTCCCACCAAGTCTCTGTTATTCCACCAAGTCTCTCTTATTTCAATCATGCCATAGTGCTGTGACTGTGGAAGGATTTCCAATTCTTCCTGCTCATTTCCCAGGCTCCGTGCACTTGTGTACAGGCACCTGAGGCATCTAGTTGATTGCCCTGATTTCTCAGGAAGTATGAGAGCACCTCCCCTGTTGCGCCCTCCTGCTTGCTCTTCCTCCAGGTCTTCCTCTTCCCCACTTCTCCACTTACGCTAAACCTAGTGTAGTGTGGCAATAAGCAGGAGAAACTTCTGGGGTGCTTACCTGCCACTGAACTCCATTCAGATCCTTCCAGGATGCTAACGAGCAGTCAAATATCCATTCTTGTACCTTGGCATTCCCTTCCTTTGGGAAGATCACACAGATCTAAATCACAAAGGATGTTTGTCCACATCATTATTTTTAATGGGTCCAAAAATGGGGTGGCGGGGAGGAGGAATACTAGCAGTTCTAGGCCCCAGAGAAATATAAATCTTCCTAGGCAAACCAGTGTAAAGTACTGATGCACTTTACAAGCTGTAAACTCTGCTTTTATTAGCCATTTATTGGCCACTTTTCACAATGCAGCTTTAATATTAAACAGTAAAGCTCACAATGCACTTATAAAGGAAAATAGACTCTCTCATTTACTTTCAGATCAGAAGCGTGGCATCGCCTGATCATGTCAAATCAGCACCACTAAGCTAATCCAGTTCAGGCTGCATATTGTTCTGACTCGAGACATGATGTGGATATAGAGCAACAAATAATGTGCAAGGAGACAGGCAAGGACAGGGTGGGAAGTGCAGCGCTACCAAAAAAATAAAAATAAAAAATCAGATTGAATTTCTGGAAAGTGATAACCAGCCCCCATTGGGCATAAAAGTAGGCACAAAAACACAGCACTGAGGTTTTCAGGCAATTGTTGATAGTTCTTTATATTACACTAGATATGGGGGTCCCATCTGAGATATGGACGCCAGAATACCAGATGCTGTGCATACACCTGTTAGGAGATAACCACTATTCCTACAGCTCAAAGACAAAGGACGCAAGTAGGGGAAACAGAGGCACAGAGCCTGAATTAAATGACCTGATCAAGGTCCCATCAGGAATCTGTGGAAGAGCCACAAGAAGAATGCAGGTCCCAGTCCACTTCCTTATGTGCAACACTAGCCTTCCTGTTCCTGTTCCTTCTCCATTGACTGCAGGGCTTATCCATAAGAAGCAATGCCAGTGAAGTCAGCAAGTGTGAGTAACGCTGATGTGCACAAGTACAGATTGCAAGAACAGGCCCCTGTTTGAGGAGTGGTTAACATGTGTACCCCTCTAGCATGGGGTGGGCAATTATTTCTGGTGGAGGGCCGCTTACTGAGTTTTGGCTAGCCATCAAGGGCTGCATGACAGGCAGCCAGGGGCAGATAAATATTAATTTTCTAAATTTTTTAGGGGCCCTGCAGGCTGGACAGAATGGCCTGGCAGGCCACATCTGGCCCGCGGGCCACATTTTGCCCACCCCTGCTCTAGCATGTACAAAAGCACTGAGCATTTAAGGAGTCAATTCAGCCTGTTCTATTCCCACTAGTCCTACATTTGTTAGGAGGTATCAGTGGGTGCAGCGTGCTTGTGATGTGTGGAAGGTGCTACATTGGATGCTCTTGTAGAGAGCCTTTTGGATAAATGTTTATTATATGGCTGCTGGTGATTGCAAGAGATTGGCTATGCCGATCCTGGAGGCAGAAGCGTAATGATGTGGATGGGTGGGTGCATGGCGCAGCTCTCACGTGGGGGCAGAGACAACTTCTGGTTACTGCCTCCCACTGCGTCGACATGTGGGGCAGCTGCCTCATCCTAGTTACACCACAGCTGGGAGGCCCCTTCTAGGCTTGCATCCCTAGGTAGCATTTACACCATCCGTCTTACGCTGAAAATTACACCTTGGGTTTATTAACTGTGTTTTTACGTTGCTCACATTCTAGATGTGCCCATTGATCCAAAGCAACACAGCTGGCACACAGCCTATCTGTCAATTAAACATCCTAAACCTCAAAAAAAGCAACGGGCTCTGTTAACATGTTGCACAAATGCTCATTGCCTGCCCCCCGCCCCCAAGCTACCTAAAATAAACAGTCCAGAATATTCAATACGATATGTTGTTATTATTTTTTTTATTTCCTGGCAGTTGGTTGAATATTATCCAGCATCATCACACATGTGGGTAGCCGACAGACGTAAAATCCTGCAGTATTCTGCATGGCAGTCACTAGCTAAGTCCTGTTTGCTTTGTGCCTACAGAATAGTCAATCAGCTGTGTCACTGCACCCATGAGGTTTGTGTTGTCTTTAATGACCAGAGAACACAGACTGCTGTTTTCTCAATGAAGTGAGTGTGGAAGGCAGCTTGTTTTACATGGATTAAACAATTATTGACACTGTCACAGAAAAGGGCTTTTGGATTGTGTCGTCTAGAAGAATAATAGAGTGAATGGATTTTTTTCCCCCCTGTTCACTCAGAATTTTTAGCTCACACTGATTATTAGAGAGGCACCATGTAAAAACAGACTGTGCAATTAAAGACTGTGCTATTCAAAAAGTAGCCATGAATAAACTACTAGAGAGTCATTGGATGCCACGTAAAGAAAAACTGCTCCTATTTAGTTTGGCCCAGCAGCTTGAAGCAGCAATTATCACCATGAAAATAAGGAATATTATTGTGTGTGTGTGTATGTTAATTACTTTGGGCATTTCTGAGATGAATGCCAGGGACTGCTACTTTATGGAAAATTGCAGCCATTTTTCTACCCCTGAGGGTATGAAAATTCAGTGACAATGATTGTAAACTAGTTTCCAACCTGCTATAACACTGGTCTCTCAATATGGAGAAAATGGTAAGCTTTAATAGTTAGATAACAAAACACTGTTGAGTTAACAAGACTGTGCCCTACATTTTTCTTTCTACATAATTAGTGTGGGGATGGTGAGTTGTATGGTCTGAAGGCATTAGTATTAATTGACTACAGGATACTGCTGATGAGAGAAAGGAAAATATTACAATAAGGCACTAAGGTAGTGATGGCTCAAGTCCTGGGTTTACCCATGACTTGGGCAAATCACTTAGGCTTAGTTTTATTCAGAGAGAGTTCTGTTTCACATCTTGCAGTTATGGCTATGGTTGTAGGTTCAAACTTCCTCCATAGTCAGGGATAGCTGCATATGCTGGTCTTTGCATATATACCTCTTTCCAGACGTATACAAAGCTTGAAACAGTGTTAGCCTAATGCACGATTTTAACGGTCACCCAAACCAACATGTAAATGAAAAGCTGGCATTTCAGTGAGCGGACTTGCAAAACTAGCCCAAAATAGGAAGTAAGGGAGAGGTGAGAAAGGCCCAACTTCTTCCCCAAATTGCAGATAGGTGTTGGAGCAGATATTCTTATTCGCAAGGTTTTATTTAAAAGGAAGTGAAACAAAATGTTATCATCCCTGAGCATTTTTAAGCTAACATGGGAGAACTAAGGGGTTCTGCTGTTGTTGTTCTCTGCGTCATCATAAAAGGAAGCTGTTGCTGCCAGAGAGCAGGTCCTTTTGACACACAAGATAGCTTGCCTGCTTTATTACTTGGTGTCTGCAAAGAGTACCTGAAATCTAAAAGAATGCAATTGTCAATTCATTGTGACATCAATTGACAGTCTCAATGCTGAGAGTGCATTCTCCTTGTGCTTTGATTTAGAGATTTGGGTAGTCTCTGTTCCTTCCCATCTCTGAACATATATATTTGATGTATTGTTGAGTAAGGCATTTGTTATCTTCTTAGAGAACACGCATGTAACTTGGTAAATCTATTTCCAGACTGTCTTCTAAGACGGATAGTACAAGGGTTGCTTGTGAGGCATCAATTTATCTGATACAGGGAACAAGGCCTGTGACAAATGCAGAGACCACCAAAGAGCTGTTATTGTGTGTCACTCCTACGTGGTCTTTTGGTGGTTGTTGATTTGTTTGGATAATGTCACTGTAATCACAGGCAGGTTCCCTTGCCATTGTAAACCCAGTGTAAGTGGGTGGGACCAACAGATCCTGCAGTTGTATTCTGGTCTAACAAACAGGTATTTTGGCTATGTTACTAATTGACTAATTCCCTCTTCTGCACTTAGCTTTCACCTTAGATGTATTTACTGGGGATCACACCTGAGAACACCCTAACCCAGGGGTAGGCAATTATTTCGGGCAGGGGGCTGCTTACCCAAGTTTTGGCAGGCTGTTGAGGGCCGCATGGGTAGCCCCACCCCTTGACAGGTGCCCCGCCTCCTGGTCACCATCTTGGGACCAATGTCCCAGGGCCAGCACCGGTGGGGCCCAAAGCGGGGCACAGGCTGGCAGGGGTCAATGGAGCCAGGCTGGGCTGCACCAGCAGGGAGAGGGGGGAGCTGGCCCGACTCCACAGAGCCCCTGCCAGCTGGGCCCCTGCGCTTCTGCCACCCTGCTCTGGGCCTCTCTGGCACTGGCCCCGGGACACCAATGTGGGGCCTGTGCTCCCATTGGCTCCCCAACTGCTCACTCCCAGTGCCCCTCAGCCCCACGGTACAGGCTGAGGGCAGCACACAGCCCCAACCCCCTGCTCGCCAGCAAGGAAGAAGCTGGTGCTGAGCGTGGGGAAAAGCGGACCCTCTTCTGTCCCGTGCCCGGTGCTCCCTGCTGCAGCCACTTGCAGCCCATGCAGGGCTGTCTGGAGCAGGCACAGGCAGCCCCATGTGGGCTACGAGTGGCTGCAGCATGGGGAGCTGGTCACAGGGCAGGTGAGGGGCCACTTTTCCCTGGGCCACTTTTCCCAGGGCTCCTTCCCTGCCCTTCCCCGCCACTCCTTCCCCCCTTCCCTGCAGTTCCAGTGCAGGGCAGCCATGTGGTCCCAGGCCAGTAGCCCCTGCTGGGACTTCCAGCTGCGGGGGCAGGGCTGGGCAGGCCCTGCAGTTGTGGGAGCTCACCAGGCTTCCCCTGGGTCCTACTGCCCTTGGTTCCTGTCATTTTTGACAGGAACCAAAGACAGAGAAATATTAATTTTCTAAATTTTTTAGGGCCCCGCAGCCCAGATAGAATGGCTTCGTGGGCCGGATCCGGCCTGTGGGCCATATTTTGCCTACCCCTGCCCTAACCAGTGCATCTATCAATACATTTAATTAAATGATTGAAATGATTAGCAGTACAGTTTTGCATTTCACCACAACGATGAAAACACAGAGTTTATTAGCAATCTATGAACTTATGTGGCTTCTTTTGCCATTGTATAAAGCCTTAATAAACCTGGGACACAGTACTCCAGCAGTGGGCTTCTCAGCAACAAGAACACATCCTAGCTCTTTTACGTGATATCCCCTTTTTATCTCTACAGACATTGCATTGGCCTTCTGTGTGACAACCGTTTTGCCACAGTGTTGTCCTGAGAGCTCATGTTGATGCTGTCCTCACCATGACCTCAAATTCCTTCTTTATGGCAATTTTCTTGTCCGAATTAGAAGCTCCCACCCTGTAAGTGTAACTGTGTTTTTTGCTTCTATTGTTTACCTTGCATCTTGCCACCAGAATACTTTTTTTGGACTGTGCTATAACCAGGGATTTGGGTTTTCTGTTTCCCACAGGAAAACAGAGAAAAAGGTGGATTTTTCCATTACCCAAGGAAAATGCAGATTTCTCATTTTAATGGAGAAACCCATGGATTTTGCAGTTTTGCAGAGAGCTCTCTGCAGGCTTGCAGAATCCCAGCCTGCAAGGGGCTGGGAGGGAGCAGGAGGAGGGCGCCCAGGCAGGGGGCACCACGTGCATGTACATGCGTGTGGCCCCAGGCAGCCTAGAGAGCAGCCCCCGCAGGTAAGTGGCAGGGGGATTGAGGCCCCAAAAGGGAGAGAGGGAGGGAGCTGGGCAGGGCTGGAGCTGCTGCCCAGCTGGGTGGTGCGTGCAACCCAGGGTTGCAAGGTGTAGCCGCAGAGCCCTGGTGGGGCGCAGGACAGAGCCACAGACAGCTTTTCTGGGGGGCAGGGGATGGAACCAGCTCCCTGCCGCTGCATACACTCCCGGGGAGTCAGGGGGGACCCATGCCCTGAGATCTGTGTGCAGGATAGGGGTGGGCTGCCTGCTGCAAGCTTGGGCTTCTGCCCTGCTGCCTGCCCCCGGGGCCTCTCCAGCGCTGCAGGGCAGAGCAAGGCCATATGGAGAAGCTGGTTGCTGCTGTGAGCTCCTTGCTGCCCTGGCGGTGCGTCCCCTGACAACCCCAGCACAGAGCTCCCTCCCCGCCCCCCGCCTCACCTGAGCTCACAGCAGGTAGCAGCGGGGGAAGCAGAACTGCACTCCATTGCAGCAGCTGCCACCTCCTGCCAAGGTCCCATGCCCCTGTAGCCCTGGCAGCTGGGGGCACCCTCTGGCAGGGCTGGAGAGTGGGGGGGAGTGAGAGGCACCAGCATTGTGGGAGAGGTGGGGGTTGGGGTGGGGAGTGAGGAGCATTACATTTTAATAACATATTTGGGGGGTTTTATCAGAGAATTGCTAATTTTTTATCAGGGAAAACCAGGATCCCTGATGATAACAAAACAATTTGGGGGTCTTCAAAAGGAGGCTAGACAATCCCCTAGCCGGGGTCATTTGACCCCAGCATCCTTTCCTGCCCACAGCAGGGGCCGGACTTGATCTGCTCAGGTCCCTTCCGACCCCACCAACTATGAAACTATGAACTGCCGTAACAATAACCCATCCTCTCCATTATTTGCTAGTCCACTGATCCGTGTGTTCTCTGTATACTTCGAGTAAAACTTATATACCAGTGCTGTCTAGATCACTGGAAAAAAAAGTACTGAATAGACTTGGTGAATAACTTTTCAGCTGGGGGACCCAGCTGAGAACCACCTCTGCAGTGAGGTCTCCTTATTGTCATCTACATCCAGAGATCTATCAGAGGGCCAGTTTTTAATGCATCGAATGTACATTTTCTTAATTCAATGCAATGTACAGTATTCACCTAATATAAAGCAAGTCAAGTGTCTTGGAAAAATAAGTAGATTATACTGACAGAGCTGTGACTTCATTTAAAAAAAAGGTTAGGAAAAGAACCAAGACTTTCATTGAATGTTCTCATTTAACAAGGCCCATCTTCCATAAATCACTGCTGTTTATTAATATTAATGATGTTTCTGGCCTCTGATTTTTTGGTGCTAAAGTCCTGAATGTTCTGTTTTCTTCTTAGGAGACCGAGTGGATTATAGTAAACTATAGATTTTTTTTTTTCCTTTTTGGAACTAAATTGTCAGATCTTCAATCTGGATTTGCCATTGTTTTCCAGGAATTGTTAAAAAAAATTAAAAAAAATATATCTATATAATATAATATAATATAATATAATATAAATATCTATATATCTATAGATATAGATATATAGATATTTATATTAAAGATTCAGAGATCTCCTCAGCTAGTTCTTTAAGGCTTAGATTTAAGTTATCTGAGCTTCTTTATTTTAATTGTTTGAATTTAGCAGATGTGGCCCACATCCTCCTTACAAATGGTACACTTTCTAGTCTACCAAAAAACCATTGTTGTTTTCCTGCTTAGTTCTAAATACAGACCAGAAATGTCTATTGAACATTCATTCCTTTTCTGATTCACTATTTACTATTTTACCATCTAAAATCAAGCAACGGACCTGGCCAAGGATTTTTGTTGTTGTTGCTGTTTCTATTGTGTTTAAAAAAAATCCACTCATTGTATTTTAACCCTATAGACCATTGATATTTCACTGATTTCTACAGAGTCCCTTATCAGTCTGCCTAATAATATTATTAGCAGTAGTACAAATGGATATATTTCTGGTCAGAGGATCTCAAAGTGCTTTGCAAATATTCATTGCCCAAGCCATACAACATGCCATTCCTGGAAGGTGATAACAACTTACCTATGGGGAAACTGAGGCATAATAGAGCTGAGTGGCTCACTCAAGGGTACACAGACACTAACTAGAAAAGCCAGCTCTGAATTTGGCAGGTCCTGGCTGCTAGTCCTCTGAGCCAGCCACTACATCACCCGCATTTCATACCTTCCATTATATCACATAAGATTTCCTACATCATCCTTCTCCAGGGTAGAAATAGATGTATATGGCCTCAGGTCCACATGAAGACCAACATGTTGCTCCTCACAATCTGCCTGTACTGTAAGTGTCACTGTATCTTGCAGTTTATAGCCTAGGCTACATTACAAGAATACAATGTTAGTTGAGGATGTTGAACATCTTGCAGGATCAGCCCCGTAATGAGTTTAAAACAATGGAAATGGAAAGCATGTGTTCTTTTTAGCATAATCTGTGCCTTATAATCAAACCTAGGCATTCACAACCCGCTCAGATTATAATTAGGAGAATGACTTAAATGGTAGAATGTTCTGCTCTTTCTGCAGGTTGACAAAAAAATGAAATTACACGTAGGCTTTCCATTACAAAACAATAGGCAAATTGAAGACCAATTATGCAAACCCATCAGAGAACCTGGTGAACTGTAGAGAATTTTGCATTTCTGAAGCAGAACGACTTTTTAGATGAAAGAATTCTACGACAAGAAATTGGGAACATCTGTGCCATCAAAGAAAGAACGCAGTGAATAATTGGACAATCATAGGCAGCCATTTGAATATGAAGCTGTTTGTAATGTTGCGGTGGAAAGGAAATTGCAGAACGCCGATGTTCTTTAGCTGCCGAATGCTCGTGCTTTTTTCTTTTGTGCTTATTATGGCTCGGTTGCGTGCTCATCTTGCACAAAGTCAGAGTGGGTCGAGGGGAAGGTTTTTAGGGTTATTTGGTTCCAGTTTTCCATGTCACTCATGTAAGAAGAAGGAAAGGTCGCGGGGCAGTCATGGGACTCTCTTTCTGGGAGGATCCACTTGCTTAATCATATCTTTCATCTCTCTATTGGCTGACATGCCAGCAAGGATCTCCTGGATGACAAGCTGGGATACTCAACCCCCACAGCTGACAAACTCTGTGCAACTCCTAGCGTGGTCTTACGTGCCTTGCTTCCAGCCAAAAAAATGTTATGACACTCCCAAGAGAGAAATACGCTGCTTACTTCCCAGCTAATGGACCCACTGAAAACCCCATCCCCTCCCAGCCGATGACTTGCAGGAGAGCCCGTTCTCTAACATCTCAAGGCAGAGCTGTGGTCTAGAGGGCCTAGCTTCTTTGAAGGGGATGAGGCCATGATCTTTCCATTTGTGCAGTATTACTGCTCTCTCAGTTAGTGGTGCTGGGTGGGACACGGGAGGCCCTGACTGGTGATGTGGAGGCTATGCTTCCTAGGGTCTCCAGACAGTGCTAAACTATCTCAAAGATAATACCTCCAGGAGCTCTGGCTGGGGTGTACACTCCTCCCTGAAATGGAGTCCATTACAACCCAACCGCTGAGCATTTTCCCTACATATAAACACTAGATCTACAATATCTGGGCAAATTTTCCACAGACAAGTATTTAGGAAGCCGTAATGCCTCCAGCAAAAATAAAAGTGTTCAACTTTGTTATGATTTCATGGCTAGTTGCTCAGACATTCACATGTTACTTTGCACAGTCAGTCTAATAACCAGCTTTCAGAAGGACAGACAGCGTAATGAATGGGTTGTAAAACACGCTCATAAAAATATTATAGCGTGTCTCCGAGCATTTGTTAGTGGCTTTTGATTTACTGGGAGCCCCTGTTTTACATTTTCTCATAATTCCTACGTTTCCTATTGGAAAAAATAAGCTTTCAATGTGCAAGCAGTTTATTTTAATTCTTCCCCTCCCCCTCCCCCCATTAGATGATAAAACTTTTACAGTCAGGAGAGAAACGGTGAAATTATAGTCATCAGGTTCATTATACAGTAATTAAGATATGGTAAGTATCCTGTAAATATTATGCTGTAATGACTTTAAGTAAATACATACTGTACATCAGCAGTGCCCATTAAGTCGGTGCTACTTAAAGTGAAATGTTACTAATTAATTTATTTAAAAAGGCTCACGTCAACTTGGATGTTCTTTAGAAATTGCAGCACAGGGCTTGGAAAGTGAACAATGAGTTGGCTGGCCTTTAATAATGGCACTTTGACATTAATGGTTACTTTCCTGGTTCGTTTAAGTGGATTGGACACCTGCATCTGGATTGCAGAAGAGAGCAGAGGGCTGGGGGCTGGAAGGGGTGGGGGTCTCATTGTTATGAAGAGCTGTGAAGCCACAATAATATATTCCACTATCAGCACGAAGAGTGCCTGAGAACTTGCACATGGATTATTACCAAAGCATCATGTCATAAAAAGCCTAAAACTGCCAGCATCTAATAATCTCTTCTGAGCAGACAATGCCAGTACAGTAACTCTGGTTTCATGAGGAACTGTTGGGCCTCTGCTGTGTTTTTGTCCATTTTATACATTATATCACTTTATTAAGGGACTTTGGCTGGTTCGGCTAAGCAATAGCAGAAGCAGAGGCTTTGTTCTGCACCCAGCTAGAGGCTCAGACATTTCCTTTCATCCTATACAATGCTCTCCTTTCCTTCAGCAAAAGTAGCCCCTCACAAAACATCCAGCTTTTTAACAATTTCTGTCATTTTCTATTTTAAATAGTAGGGGGAAAAAAAAGCCTAAATCTTTCTCTTTTTCATCTTGAAACACAAACGGAAGCAAGGTGCGGAAGGTGAACACACTGAATTTAGGGCTCAGGAGGGGTCAGCAGTTCTTCCACCCGTGACTTCAGCAAAAGACGGTAAGAGAGGCCAATCCCTTTCTCGATGTGTTTGAGTTTTAATCATGCAGAGGGGAATAATCTTCTTAGGATGAGACTGTCGTGTGAATGTTAATCAATTTCTAGCATCATACCTGGTGGCTTGAAAAATGGGACGTAAAGGTCTGTTTTTGGGGGGAATTGGCTTATAGGTATAGATATATGCATTATAAGGGTTCAAGATGGGCAGCAGGAGTTAAGGGATTTGTAAGAGCCTGGGTTTCACACGCAGAGTCCCCTATAGACCTGGAAGCAGACAGGCTGTCTAGCATGACAAGGCCAATGGATGGACACGGCCTGAAAATTGAGGGGGGCATGCCATAACACAAGATCACAGCCTTCAAGGCAGACAGGCTGTCTAACACAACAAGGACACAGTCTAGAAAACAGCCTGGAAACCAAGGAAGTACGTACCATACCGTCCCATAACACAAAATAAGTGACACCAACTACAAGGCTCCAGAGCCGCAGGAGGTCTAAGTTCTGGTTTTAGGGGAACGAACCAAATTAGGAGAAGGCCTGGAAGGCTACGTGGATGTGTGACCACAGAGAGACAACCAACCAGAGATAGCTATGGATGAAAAGTCATCAGGAGTCATCAAGGGGGAAGGAGAATACAAAAGGAGAGACTTGAAAATAACAAAGGTCTCTTCCTGTCCCTCTTTCTCTTCCTTTCCACCTTGGTCCCCCCACCTGGTTCCTCCTCCTTGAGACAGGTCCCCATCCCTATCCCCCAGGAAGGGTCCCCAAGGCCACCATGGACTGAGGGCATACCAGCAGCCCGTCTCATGCACCCCACTGGAGGGGGGCTGTGGGCCTTGGCATCCCACCTCCAGACTGCTGACACCTCAGAGTGGAGCCTGCATCCTGACCACATGTACTTTGAAGACAGCCCTAGGATTTTGTAGATATATACAATTGCTTGATTGTTTGCATGTTTTTTTCTGTTATCGCTGTATATCAATGAATTTGCCTATTATCGAATGGAGAGGTCGTGGTCAGTCGGAGGGTGGGTCCCCCTGCCCCAAACAAGGTATCCGGATCCTAAATCCAAAGCCAACCACACCAACACTGCAAATAAGCATACATGGCTATCCTCAATTACAGATGGTAAAACTGAGGCATTGGGTTGTTAAGTGGTTTGCCCAAGGTCACGCAGCAGTGCTATAACTCCTCTCTGAGGGATGACTTCCCTGAAACGCACTGAAGTTAACCGAGGAACATCAGAGAAGAATTTAGCCCCATGAGTTTTGCAGATGGAAAGTGCTGCACGTTTGCTTTCTGCATTTTGGGAGATGTTCCTGAGACTGTGGATAACACTAGAAAGGTCTCACGCAGCATCTTCTCTATGGCTGTTTTCCTCGAGGTTTTTTCACTGTAGTGAATCTGAACTCAGCACTGGCTGCTGCTCTCACCATTTCAGGGCATTGTGGGAAGGCAGAGAAGCAGCAGCTTGGAGGCACACAAAGGTTATAAGGACAAAGGGGCCTGGAGTTGGGCATGGCCACATGTGCTGTAGCCAGCAGCATCTATCTGGTCAGTAAAAAATTAGAGCAGGCTGAGGCTCCCCTAACTCCTCCACAGTTGATACAGCCCCAAAGGGCCATTACAGCAAGTTGGTGCCATGTAGTCTGGACAAGGGTTTTCCCCAGGGGCTCCCTGTCCACAGAGATCACCTTAAGATCTGAGCAGATCCACCAACTTTAGGATTTTTCTATGCAGACAAAGCAAGTGGAGCATATTTGAGGACTGTCGCCATTATATCTACTGTGCACGTCCCTCCTTAAAGTTTCATCACTGGCTGTAGAGAGAGAAAAAAACCCCATAATCCATCTCTCAATGGTAAGGCAGGGGCATAGTCCAGAGTGGCATGAACAAGAGCCACTGCTAGTGGCAAGGAAAAGGAGCTGTCTTCACAGGCAAATCGCTTCCTGGCTCTTTGCCTCAGTTTCCGGTACTCTTGCCTACCTTGTCGGGGTGTGAGTGAGGCTTAATTAAGGAATATTTGCCATGCACTTGGAGGCTGGAGTTGGGACCTGTTGTATATAAAAAAGTACTTATAGCTATCTAATTTTATAGCTTTCTAGTCTTTCAGCGCTCCCGCATGAAGGAGACATTTCAGACCATATGAATATATCTGGTACCAAGTCTGCTGTGGCCCCATTTCCCCGCTCTCAGGGACCTCTGGTCTTGTAGCAGACCTCTTCACCAGCCCACATATTCATCTTGGCTTCCTGAATGAATCTAGCAGCAATTCCTTGCCCGGTTTGCAGGCGGGTGTGATTTTTAACATTTCTCATGTGCATTTGCCTTCAGCTGAACAGTGCGAGGCATAAAAACCTGCTCTTATGACCAGAGAGAAGTGACCAGCACTGTAATTTGTATCATTTATGAAGGGCTCTAACCTAAAATTTATTTCTGAATTGAGTACAAGTGCTGCCTATTTCACACATATCTGGCTAGCAGATGAGAGCCCTTTTAGCAACAGAAGCAAACAGAGCTACAATCAAGCAGCTCAAGGCACAACCCCCTAATAGTGCAGTAATCAGTGATAATCACCCATACTCTTTATGTACAGTGAGACCTAATAGAATCCAGCTATTCTACAGTGAATACATTTTCATTTATAGGACTAAATGGAAGCATACGTTATCTACTTAATTAAAATCTAAATTCTCTAGCTAACCATTTGCTGTTTCTCCTGGGTGCACGTTACATACATTACTGGTGTTTTCCTGAAATCCACTGTGAATGGATTAAAAATAACCTGATGCAATGCATTCCTGACTTCTTTCGCTGCATTTGATGATGAAAGAACATGAAAATCACCTGGTAGCATTAGTGCACTGAACTCATTTCCACTGTTATTCTTAGGGGCTCCCACTTTTCTGTGCAGGACTCCCCTGAGGCACTTCTCCTATTCAACAATGTGGGAAAGGCAGCGAGAGTGGCACCCTCTTATTGCTGCTTGCAACTATCCAGATTGCTAACTGCTGATTAAATTAATAGAAAATGAGTTCTCCAAGGACCAAACAAAACTCACTCAATGCAAGTGAACATTGAGTGCACTGGGGTGAAGCCCTTAAGAATCGGGGTGGGGGGAGAGAGAGCTGACTGGCTAGGCAAACTGCCAATCACCTGGACAGATACAGGAGAAACCCTCTAGTTTGTAATGGATTATAAATTGGTAAAACCCTCTAAGAAACCGTGAACAGAGCATGTTCGCTAGCATCATCTGGAACAGAGTTTTAGTGCGTTATGAAACAGATGAAGCAGGGTTGGGGAAAAATCACGTTGCAGAAATGGTATTTTCCCTTCGCTCTCTATTTAAATTAAATCTTTGATATCTGTTTTTTAAAAATATTCTGAAGCAGGCCCTGCTGGTTTGTTTGGACCCTGTCACACTTAATCTAGTCAAATGGGTGTGTTCACTATGCTAGTGAGTGCTGGGCAGGGCACTTGTATAGGTTGATTACTGATGGTCCTAACAGAGGACCATTGCATCAATGGGGGGCAAAACGACTCTAGGCTCTGTGTCCCAAAAGAAAATGGAGATGTTCTTTTGCTGGTGTTTGAAAGTCATAGCTTCACTGGCACTGAAATGAAGCCTTCTTTATACCCCATAAAAAAGACCCTGATCATTTCACACCATTGCAAGGTGAATCCAGTGCTTTCAGTCTTCTGATTCAGAGATGAGCTCTGATCCTAATGTCTCTAAATGTCGGAGAAGTCCAAATCCAATATTAACCTTCATAGATTGGAATCTATGTCCAGATGATGAACCTCTTGACAGGGCCATATTCTTCTCCAGTGGTGCTAAACCTGGCTATAAATTGCAGCTCTCTCCCTGTCTCTCAAGCTGCTCCACCAGCTTCCCCCCGCACTACCTGTGCAACCGTGTAAAACACGCCAGCTCGTTAGAATGGCATAAAGCATCATTTCTCCATGACCAGGCAAGTAGATGTGTCAGTATAAAATTAGGGCTGATGGCTCCTGCTCTTGGATGACAGATGAGGAGGAGCAAGAGAAGATCCTTACTACGAATCAGAGGGACCACGATATTTTATATATGGATCACTGGGAATTTTTACATTTCTCCTAACCAACAGCACCTCCCACATGTCAGTTGACCTATCCTATAATTTAGTGACAACTTTATTCCTAGGTAGGATTTGGACTCTAGTCACTTGCTGCCCAAATAGCTATGTTTGCAGCTAACTTATCAAGGAAAATGAATTCCAGTCCAATACCATGATGCTTCCTTTTTTCCTACCTTTTATTTAGGCTAAACTTACAGAGAATAGGGGCTGCTTCTTCCTACACCTGCGTGTAGCACCGAGCACAGAGGGTCTCTCCTACTGGTTGGAGTCTCTAGGCACTACTATAATCAAGTTATGTTGAATCATGTTTTGCAAAGAAAATCAAAGCTGTTCAACTATCAAACCTATTCCAGTACTATCCCCGTCTCTTGATATATCACACTCTCTAACAACCGGCCTGCTATTTTATAGTGTCATTATATTTTTAATTATTTTGTATGTAGTTGTTTATAGCTATTTGCTATATATCCTGCATGACATTGCTGTAAATTAGGCTTATCCCACTGACTGCTGCTGTTCTTTACAGGGAGCAAAGCAGTAAATATAACACCTGAAAAGCCTTGTTCACATTACTTTGTTAGATGGTATGTGACCATAATAGCAATATGTAATGATTTCAGGCCCTTGGAACTCGTTTAAGAGGGCAAAAATATCAGGTGCACAATGATGTTGCATCAATCAAAAGCAGCGGACAACACAAGGAACAGAGTCTAGTCTGTGTTTCCCACCAAACTCTCTCAGTGGCCAAGTGGGGGAAACAGAGACCAATTATTGCTGAAGTTGGAAGTAAGCCAGAACAAAACCCTCAGATGTGAAACCTTAAATGGCCCAGGGGAGTGTCTGAAACCCACACTCAGACCCAACTATTGCAATTGGCCCCTAGTGGTATCATTATAAAAGGACAAAGTCGGGATGTACAGGGCTCCCATTCCTGTGGCACCTTACAGTCTTTAGTGTACTTACAACTGCAGTCTGAGGAAGGTTGTATTATTACCTCTATTTTGGAGCTGGAAAGGAGAGTGTGAGGTCCTGATCTTCAGAAGGTATTTAGGAATCCACTCCCATTGAAAGCAGGAGGAGTGAGATGCCTAAGTATCTATGAAGACTCAAGCCATCATTGACTAGCATGGAGAGTCTACAACAGAAGAGAGAACTGAGCCGGACTCTCTTACATGCTACACTGGCACTGGGGCTGTGCTTCCCTGAGGTTACAATGTCGAGGTGTTTGAAATCCAGATGGGCCTCTCATTGTGTGCGTCATCATCTCTTGTTAAAAAAAACAACAGATAAAAATAAAAAGTGTGGCCGCCCGGGGTTGAACCAGAGTTAAACCTGAGCCGTTCTAGCTTCAGCTGTTCTTAGCTGTCCTAACTTCAGGGGTTCAGATGGAGCTACAACAAATATATGACCCTTTATGGACTGACACAGAGAAATACCTGACCCTTCACACTCCCTGAGCAGGGGGCTATATCTGATTTAAAGGACTGGGATCATTTAGGGGATTCTGTACTTTATGAGGTCTCCTCCCAGATTTGCCATTGATGTACTGCACGGCCCGAGGCAAATCCTGCTTCACTTTTCTGAGCCTTAGTGTATGGATGAATGTGCACCAATATGGGTATTACAAAGTGCACCCTACTCGCATGCTCCAAACCCAGGAATGCTTCAATGAAGCTACTCCCATATCATCCTCAGCAGCTGCTCTCAAGTCCGTGAGCATCTGAGATGCCAGGAACAATGGCTGGTGGATGTCCCTGGAGCAGCTGCCTCTGCACATCGCCACTTTTGGAGCTCATGAGTAAGAGTGGATGAGCAAGTGTGCTTGAGGTCATCCTCCCCCAGACACAGAGGGATGTGGGGTAGCCATGGCCTAAGCTTCCCCATCTGCAAAATTCAATACTGATGCCAGCTCACACTTGATGGATTAACTCATTAATGGTTCTACAGTGCTAGACAAATTCTGAGTATTTCCTTATTAATCATCTGCACTTTAACAATTATCATTACAAAAGCTTCTTGCATCCCAGTGGGAGCAACCGTGGTTCTTCAAACCTGAGGCAGGTGACTCCTTGTCCAAAAATCAGCAGATCTCACAGTAAAATTAATTAATCAAATAATACCGTGGCTTTATTATATATAAAATGACACTTCTGCCCTTTTAGCTGCCCCGCGTTGAAGCTAGGCAGGAATATTCTGATGCAAAATGCTTCCCTTTTTTCCCCACAAAATCAACATTTTTCACAAGTAAATGGCACTTTTGCCCAAAATCTTTTACTTCCCAGGGGAACAAATGGAAATGATTGCTCCATGGCTGCCCCCAGGATACTTGCATCCCTGGATAGGTAAACTGATACAAGCCTTGCAAGGAGATTACCAGAGGTTGAATGCTCCCCTGCCCTGTCCTCCTGCCCTCACCCCCATGTGCATCACCTCACCTGAGGTATCAAAAAGGTTCTTCCAAAACAAGCATTTTTTTTTTGGAAATCCTTTCCCATAGGAAAGGAGTTTGCAGTTTGCATTTCTCTCCCAAAAGGACTAATTTTGCCCCCTCAAATATTTTTTTTTCTTTTTTGCAGGAAGGGATTTCCATTTTCTAGCCAAGTTTACTCAAAATGAGCACTCCATACAACATCCCATAAATCGCACGATTGACCATGGCTGGTGTCAGCTTATATTCAGACTCAGTCATTCCAATCACTCTTGCTTTTTCCACTTGGCCTAGCCTGAATCTATGCCTCCTCCCTCCCTGCAAAGTTCGAGGCACATTTCAGACGCTGACGTTGCAGTGGTATGGACCCCGGGGTTGTAGTTAAGCCTATTATATATTATTATTTGCAGAATTTGGATCTGGATTCAGCTGGTTGCTTATTTGTATTACAATAGCTCTTGAGAAAAAGCCTCGTTCAAGACTGGAGTTGAATTGTACCATATGTATGTAAACCACTGGAGAGCAAGTGATCCCCTGCTGCACTTCAGTCTGTACAGGCTGGAGAACTGACTCTTTAGCTCAGAGTCCGTGCTTCAATTCAGCCAAAACAGTGCTCTTTGCACCTGCACACAATAATACAGGGCTCACCTGAGGGATCTTATAACCTTAGCTGACAAGTAATTCAAATTGAAGAGGACAAGGAAAAGAGCTTTTTTTCCAGTTTGCAGATGGGGAAAATGAAGCATACAGAGCAAGTGATTTCCTCAAAGTCAGAGAGAAACTTCCCTTTCTTCAAATTGAAAAAAAGAAGAAAGAGAGAGAGAGAGAAACCAGAACTTCCATTCTTTCAGGTGTGCCAGAAACAAAATAAATGGTATGTGTGTGTGTTTCTTCCTTGCTTTTTTTGCTCTGGCTTGGTTTAGGGGTTGGGGGGGGGTTGTTTGTTGGGGTTTTTTAGCAAATACAGCCCAAAAAAATATTATTTTGGCTCAAACTAAACGCTTCGCTTATCTTTTAGACCAGGGGCGGGCAATTATTTTGGGCGGAGGGCCACTTACTGAGTTTTGGCAAGCCATTGAGGGCCACATGAGAGGCAGAGGCAGATAAATATTAATTTTCTAAGTTTTTTAGGGGCCCCGTGGGCTGGATAGACTGGCCCGGTGGGCCACATCCAGCCTGCGGGCCGCATTTTGCCTGCCCGTTTTCAGCTCTGTTTTCTTTTCCTCCCTTGTTTTAAAAATAAGTTTATAACACGGCAGACTTTCAGAACTACAGCAATGTCTCATTTAAACTTTTTATGACATTTTTTCTCAATTTCTTTTCCAGACAAAACCACTAGCTAATTTCAGATGAGCAAACAGGAGGAGTTTCATCAGATTTAAAAGGGCAGTTTTTGGTGGGAAAAAAAAAGTTTTCCTGACCCTTCTCCTGAGTCCAGTGCTTTTCCTCCAAGACTGCCTTTTGCATGCATGTAGGGTATCTGAATGCAGGGTATATATGAAGCTACGGGATTCTGGCTGGGCCTCTTTTAAGCAAATAGTAACCACATATCTAAAACAGTGAGAGAAATATTATCATAATCCTTAACACCTTGAGAGAGAAATTTAATGACTATGTTCCAAAGCTTGTTGCACTGTGTATCAAAGATATGTCAAAATAGCTTCTTAAAAGAAAAAAAAAAGCCTCAACTCACCAAATATTGCATATGTTCATAGCCCTCCTTGCTTTATATCCCAGGAAGAAGGTATTACATTTCCAGTATTAAATTATAATTTCATTACACTTATAATCAAATGCCAGAATGAGCAAGAGCTGAGCAAGTCTCTTGATTTAGGATAAAGTGGTTTGTGTTCCTCAATGCCTATTTTATTTGTACAGGAGACAAGCAAAATAGAGGGGGAGGGGGAAAGAGAGCGGAAGAAAGTCTGGGGAAGGAGAAGAGAAAATGCTGCAATGAATTTGGCCTGCCCTGCTCACTTCCAGGGAGCTGCATTTCACCCCTTTCTGAAGTCTGCTCCCACATCCTAGATATTATCATGCCCCCACGACCATTATGCTGATCCTTCTGGCCCCTGTTCATATATCCCAGCTCTGACTATCTTGCAACTCCTTCTCTGTCTCTTTTCTCCTTACCCTCTCCCTGGCTTTTCTCTCCCCATATCGAATACCATGTTTAACAAAGGCTAGAGGCTGCGAAGGCTTCTAGAGAGCCTCTTGTGTGCCACTCTTCTTACATGCCCTGCTCTTTTCACTCCCCCAAGCAGCCTGCTCTCTGTTCATGCAATACAAAAGAAGAGACCAGCCCGATTCCTTTTATCGTGCGGTGAACTCATCAACCTGCTCACATTCTTTCGCAAGCAAAATAATTTCCTATGCGCTCAGTGAATCAGATAGCGAGGTGTGACTACGCAGGGCGAGATCGTAAAGAGCCTTACACACAGGCTGTGCAAAGTGGGGTGGCACCGAAGGCTGCCTGGAGTGGTCTTGCAATGCAACGGTGGGTTGCTCTTGCAATGCAACGGTGAGTTGCTCACTGCATTGTGTTACTCGGGCCATTCTGTGGTTTGGGTGTATTGATGCTACTGCACGGAGGACAATTTTGCTTGCACCCAGATGCACAGAAGTATTAAAAGGGGCTTCGAAAGGAATTATTTAAATGTGAGGCATGCCATGGCTTTTTTTTTTTTTAACTCTCTCTCATGCACGCAACACCGGAGTACTCATGTAGGCAAGCTACCTTATGGTAACAGAAGTTGGAAACTGTGCTATAGGTATCTGGATGCATTGGGGCTGAATCCCCCAGGATTGACTCAGAAAGAAACTCCCATAATTACAACGCATGAGCTGTAGGATTTGGCTAATGTCATTATCTTGGGCTCAGTCTAGCCAGGTACTGAGCACTTCCTATGATGTACTGATTGGTGGCAGCACCCAGGTAGCTCAGCAGGAGCTGAAGTGGACAGCACTTCTCAGACGGCGTTGGACTTGCACGGGGGCAGGCTGATGGTATCCAGTCAGAATATTATTTGACCCAGACTTATTAAAATTTAAAGCAGTTTTTCTTAGTACTGTGCGTGAACTTGCAGGCATGCACGCACCCATATATGGGTGTGTGCATACATATATAATAGCTGTGTACATATACATGCACATACATGTGTGCAAACACAGAACAAAAGTACCCTCTAGGGATGCAGGCCACTGGGTGGGGAGTCACAGCATCTGCTTTTGATTTCTGGCTTATCTGCAAGGTTTCTGTATAACCCTGGGCTAACATCCATGCTAGGGCTGACTTTACGGTAGACCCTAAGCCTTTGCTCACTGATCGACTATGCTGGAAACTTGAGCCCGACCTTCCGCCCAGCCCTGGGTGCTTGGCTGAATTTCCGGGTCATGCATCAACTCTGCACCCACTTTTCTCCCCTCTCCCTGCAGCGAGCTTGGAAATCACCCTACACACAGACTGCTCCCAATAACTCCCTCCCAATCACTCTGAAGCAATGCCGATTGCAGTGCTGCGGGACAAGTCAGCACAGGACAGTGCTTGGGTCATTATCCAGATGTGGTGGGCAGACCAGGAGCTGGGCAGCCCAAGGAAGTGTTTTGTATGTGTGGCTGGAGATTCAACCTGTGCACGGTGGGTCTCATTGTGTCAGCATAAGAGTAAATGAAGAGCCCGGTTAAGCCCCCTGAAGAAGCCGGGGGGGGTTAACCACACACATTAGTGGCTGTCTACAATACATGGGACTAGTGGTGGCTTGCTTCAAGCTCCGCTTTTCTTCTGTGCCATTCTCAGTGCAGTTAGTGAAGAACAGAGGTCATTAGTTATGGTCATTTGGCAGTATCACCAGGCCAGCAGGGAATCTGTGGCTGCTTCTCATGTGCATTTCTAGCCTGGAGCATCTGCTAACCCACCTCTACTGATTAGCAGCATAGGAGTGACTTGCTGCCTGGGAGGCATTTTAGGTTTAGAGGCCAAGTCCTGTGACTCTAACTGGACCAATTCACTTCATTGGACTGAGAGAGATGTGTATACATCATGACCACGGAAAGGACACAGTAGTAATGGAAGCAAAAATAAGGAGGATCAAAACCTAAGCTTTGGTCGAGAACAAACGTTACGATTATACCCAGAGACTGCAAGTTACAACTTATTCCAGATGTAGTGCCAGGATAATATTAACGATTGTCTCCTAGTTATACCCAATCCTTTCGCTCTTTGTGGCATTGGTGTAGTTAAAAATATTTTAAAAGTATCTCCAAGGTAACTATTTGATTGAGTATTTCTTGTTAGTGGTAACTTACACTGTGCCTTTGGCATCTTCCTAAGTAACTACATCAATCGCTTCAACTAAAAGTGATGCAGTTTGAAGATACCCTAACAGTAGTTCAGAAATTCATCCTTAAAATATCAAGCATCAGACTTGCAGCAAAGACAGTAGAACAATGCCATTTTACACCAAATAAGGACTTGGTCCCCTGAGTACAAGGGAGTGAAGTTTTTTACCAGAAGCACTAGTTATGGTTCAGTGAGTGTGAAAAAAGTGTGGCACTCATTACTATAGCATGAAAGGATGGTGTGTAGTTGTGTTCAAAAGCCCAGTTCTTCCAGACTATCTTGTTGCCAAGTACCACTTGACTATCCAAGTAAACCCTGGTGAAATCAAGGTGATAACTTGTGCTGGAAGGGAGCCGCTGAGTAGGAATCTGACTCTGAGGCCACAGACAGATGTTAAAAAGACAGTGCAATGGGATCTGATGGATGATCTCAACAATTGTGCTTCTTGCCATGCCACGCATGCGTAACAGGAGGCGTGATTGTGGGATCAAGCACATACTGCTGGTACAGGGGGAGCCTGGGATCCTGATCCCAGGCTTCCCCTACACCAGCCATCTTTGCTCCCAAGGCTGGGATCCCCATCAGTTGACTGGAGCGTGAAGCCTCTGAAGCAGACCATGTGCTCTGCTGTGAGCCCTGTCAGCTGCAACGTGATCCCGGGTTTCCCCTGCACCGCTGATAAGGCATGATGGGATCTAAAGTGTAATCCCACAATTGCGCCTCCTGCCATGCATGCATTACATCTCATTGTACCTTTACCTGCACATATAGAGGGGCCCTCTAGGACTTGGGTCTGGTTTTATCACGTCATTAATTGAATGAACGCATGGCCAGGTCATTACTACTTAATCATGTCCTAAGTGTAATGTCTGTCAGGAACCTAAACTTATAATGTTACAAACAGAGCATCCTGAGATGCCCTGTTGTACATCAGTGCATTTTTCCGCTGTTGGAAGAATAATTTGCATGTCTAAATGAATGGGAAAAGTGGGACCTGTACTTTTATTATCTCCCAGCACACAAACAAACCAGGATCCTCTTCTCTATGGTCTTACGAATGGGCAGTATTTGAACAGGGTCTCAAAATGTAAGGGCAGGAGAATAAATATGGGGATTGTCACACTGGTGAGGGAAGAGGAGGTGTTTTATTTCCAGCAGGAATAAAATTCCCTTTAACCCGTGTGAGTGAGGGGCAGTCAGTAGGGCTGGGTCCCAAAGCTGCACTTCTACATGAGTGAACAAAATCTTGCTGTTCTGTGCCAATCTCATTTGACTTGTTAACTGGGTTTCCTAATTTAGAACCCACTTTTTCTGATTAGAAGGACCTTTAGAAATCAGCTCTTCACTTTTCCTTTTTTTTTTTTTGCATAGTGATTTGCCCCTTTTAGCTTGTAAATAGCACTGGCATCACAGCCACAGATTAAACCCACCAGTTGTAGCAAGAAGGGGCTGACACTGTTGTATGGTTTTGCTGCATGCAGTTTCCAGCACCCCTGACATTGGAGGTTTGTCCTAGCTTTTCACCCATCTCCAACTCTAAAGCTTCACAGCTGTCCTCATTGATCAAGCATGCTCACTGGAGAAGTACACATGCCATCCATTCAATGACTGTTACAGCAGTACAGCATCTTCAGGTTTCTCCGTGCTTGCTAGTAACTAGCAATGTCGAATGCTGGTTTCAGATTGAAGAATTACTTAGACGCGTTCTCAGGGGGCTACAACCTCATATGACAGGGGGCAGAAAGTCTCAGTGGATTGTTCCCTAGTGGCTTTATCCATTGGCCAACGTAGGGAGTGAATGGATATTACTGATAGGATAAAGGGACTAGTCACTGTAATGGCTCAACCAGTGTCTACCTTATGGTCCTTCATTATTGTAAGAACACCCACCACTTACGGACTGGAACTGCAATATATAGTGCGTGGTATACAGTCTGTCATCAGGAATTGCATGCAGGACCTTTGAACACTTAGGTCACCCATTTCTGAGCATGGGTAAAGCCTTATAGACTAGGTGGGTACAGGATAGATGAGGGCTTGAGGGATGGGATAAGCTCCAGGTCATGAGTGTGACGTTGGAGACCTCAAGGTCCGTGACTATGAAAGGGTAAAAGGTTTGTGGAGCAAAATGGTTATGAAACCCACTTCTGTTTAAGTTTCTGTAGGAAGCTGCTGCAGCTTTACTGCAGGAAAACCCATGCTCTTCTATACTGCTTTACCCTGGGTACTAACCTGTGGATTTTAGGCAGCCAGTTCATCGTAGGAAGCATTTTTTCATTTCTTTTTCTGAACAAAGCGGTGCCCCTAAGAAAGAGCAGTCCGGCAGGGTTGCTAGAAACTCTGGGTCAGATCCTCAGCTGCTGTCCGCAGGAATTATTCCACTAGCTTCAATGGAGCAAAACTGACTGATACCTGGTCAGAAATTGGCCCTCTATATTTAGCCTGCCTTGGCTCTGTGCTGCACATTTGCTAGCTATTAAACTTACTAAGCTGAGGCTCATATCACTGTTTGGTCTAATTTTTCTTGACGTTTTACCTCTCTGACCTTCTCTGGGAAAGGAAATAACAGCTTGCTTCCTTGAGAGTCAGTAGTTTGCTTACCTTCAAGGTAAGCAGCTGTGCCGAGCAAGGTCAAGATCTGATTGCTACTAAATGATAGTTTTAAAATACTATATTTGGCATAAATGGTTTAATTTACTGTGGGTCCTTCTGTGGGAAAAGCATAGCAGGTTTGAGGCCTGATGTGACAACAGTTCCCGGGCATATACCTACTGATTGTTTTGGTGATAAATTATGTTCCCTGCCAGAGGACTTGTGAAGCTGGCCTGGAAAGGGCAATATCAACCTAGATAGGATATTAGGGCATACAGAAATATTGAATTAACTGAAAATGCTCATTCTGACACTAGTATACTTTCAGGGCTTTGCAAGTCAGCATCTTAGTGAAGGAAAAGTTAGTGATGTTGAATCTCTTCCAAATATAGCTTGCATTATTTATACTTGGGGATCGAGCTAAATTGTATCAAGGTGCAAGAAAAGATTGTGGGCTGCTCGTGGCATGCAGCTTCATTGGCAGTGTTTTAGCTGTGGCCTGCCCCCCTGCCCTTGCTGCTGATTGGCTGAGATGGCCTGGCAACCCTGCCCCTTGCTGCTGATTAGCCAAGAAGGCTGCCCATTGTGCAGTCCCAGCCCTTGGCTAAGAAGGGTAGGGCTGCACGGTAGGCAGCCCTCTTGGCCAATCAGTAGCAAGGGATGGCTGCCATTGCTGCTTCCCTTCATACCAATGGCTTTCCCTCCAGCTCCTGGCAGGCTGCAAGGCCAGGCCACAGCAGCCCTGAGGACTGCTGGCTCTCACTGGGCTAGCATTTTTAGCTTTTTCGCCACCCCCCCCCCCCGTGGCTATTCTGGACCAAAATCACAGGGATTGCCATTTTCATGGGCACACAGAAACTACTTTTTCATGGTTCCCCTGAAAAATGTGAAATCGCCAATAGGATAGATCCCTATTTATATATATCCTGGACAGAACCTGTCTGATGCAGCATGCAGGCAACCCCTTTGTACAGAAATACTTACCATCGTTCCCGTGAACGCATTTTCCATCATTAAAATGATTCTAACGTTTCTTCCAAGGCAAAAAATTTGCTCACACGCTGCGAAAAGAAGCTTGCAAACTGGATATAACAGCACCGCTTGTCAGTATGCAGCTTTACTGCATCCTATTTGTGAGAATCTGCTAAATGAAATACAAGCCCAGATCGTTTGGAAGCTGAGCAAACCTCAAGACAAGCACAGTAATTGTACGTGCTATTTGACAAGGAATAGCACTCTCAAAGGGGAAGGTGGCAGATGACCATTATTTGGTAATTATCAATGTGCAGCAGAAATATGGGTTGAGCCCCACAAAACATCCCCGTGTTTAGTATTGTGCCCAGTTTACAGATGAGCATGTTGAGCCGCATGAGATGTATAATGGCAGAGTAGTGGAATCAGCTGCAGAAACCATGAATCCCAACAGTAAGTTCCTTGCTCTAAGCCAGTGATTCTCAACCGGGGTCCCATGGCTCCTCCAAGGAGTACCACTAGGTGTTGGGAGATAAGCAGATAAGCTTAGTAGATAAATACAGGCTCAGGCTTGTCACTACTTTGGCCAATCCCCACCATAAATACCTGGTCCCTCTGCAACTGCAGCTCATTCAGGGTTAAATCTTCCTTTCCCTCCCTCCCTTCCCCATGGGCAAATATTAAAATCATTCAGAGGTATGGTGGAAACTTCTTTGCTTTACCACGGGGAACAACCCCTGAGCTTCAATGCAGCCAGCTGTGTGAAGAAATCAAATGGGATTTGGCCCTTGGTCATAAAGTGGTAACTAAAGTGATCTTTATCAAATACCCATTTGAAGGATTTTTGGTTTTTTGGGGGTTTTTTTTGCTTGTCCGCAGAGTCAGCCAGAAGCTTCGTCTCCTGAGCTGCCATTGAGAGCCAGCTGTCTACCATTTATATTGTTAATTCATTAAAACCAGTTCTTTATCCTCTCAGGAAATCACGGCAGTCCTGCTTACTGGCAGACAATAACATTCAAGGGCTTGCTGCTGCAATTGCTGACAATATCAATTATTTAGTTTTCTGCCAATTCCTATTAGACTTTTCAGGCTGGAGAATTTACACTGTGTTATTGAATTAAAAAACAGCTAAAAGCTTTAGGGAATCCAAACTAATTAGCCGGCATTTGTAAACCCCTTTGTTCATGGTAATTTGTTTACAAGAGTAGCTCAACCTTTTAATTATGGGCACACTCATAGGCCGCATACTGTACTGTTACAGACATTTTTTTGTTTGGCGAGAAGAGGGCAAATATGGTGACGCTAATTTTTACTTTAATGAGCTGTGATGCCCCTGCCTGGCTTTGTATGACCTAAAATACGAGCATGTCTATAATTATAACTGAGCAAAAATAAGACTCTTCAAGCTTTGAGCTGGGTCAGAAATCATTGCTATCCAATCTGCGGGAGCAAGACAGCTCCACATCTTTACTGACTCTTCACCTTTTTTTCCTATCCTTTTCTCAAGACACTTCTTTTCCCGCTTGTCTCATAAAGATACATTTTCAATTTTAAAAGGCGGAGTTTTTTTTTTTTCCCCCCCAGTCATCATATGACGAGTGAGATTAACTGGTGTAAAGGTGACGTAACTCCAATTTACATCAACTAAGAAGCTAGCTGTGCATCCTGAGATTGTATGCTTCTTTCTGGAGGGGACTATCTTTACTTCAACTGTAATGAATCATGTCACTTATATGCTAATGTTATAGCTGGAGTCTCCGGAAGATATTATTGCACATAGTCTAGTGAGTTCTTAGTGTGTGAGCAAGATATTAGTCTTAGGAGAAATGCCATATTGTTGGTGGGTTTTTAAATGCTTCTGTGGGAAAGCTGTGGCAAATAGCACGGGGACGCTGCATTCCTTAATTTGAAGCAATTCTCAGGATAGTTGCTCCATGACAGTCAAGCATGGGTGTATGCACTGAGATCCCCTGCATACAGTTTATAGCCATTTTTAAAGCATTTGTATACATCTGAGTAAGTCATATAAGCTTCACTGAGAATACGCCCAGGCAACTGGCCTGGAAGGCCTGCTCCGAACAGGCCAAAACTGAGATGAAATGCAAAATACTTTTGCCTAACAGGAATTTCCCCCAAACTGTCCTGTTCAAGGCAGGAAGGGAGGGAAGAAGAAGATTACACATCTCAGGGAAAGGCAACATGACAGATTATACAGAAACTCAAACATGAAATGGCTTGAAGCAAAACATAATACCGGTTTTAAAGCTGACAATGTTTCACAATATTTGTTGCCTATGATTGGGGATGATTTATTATTTTACTGATTCCTGAAACTGCAAATATTAATCGCGTAAAATATGGATTTGGAAAAAAAAAAATCAACAAAAAATGAATTTTTGAAAAAAAAGAGGGGCGGGGAAGAAAAAATGCTGAATGTTTAAAATCTAGCCCTGACCCTGATACATATTAGTTTGGCATCCCTTGAGCTAATCTAATACACTGAATGGAAACAGATTTCACCTCACCGCAGCAGCTCCATATAGGAAAGGTAACGTGTCTTCTGTCTTAAGCAGACAAGGTTCTTTGGGTGAATCCGATATCTTTTATTAGACCAACTTAAATAGTTGGAAACATTTTTTTTAGCAAGCTTTTCAGGTTTAAAAACCCTTCATCAGGCTGAGGAAGCCTCTGCAGTTGGTGTGTACGTTCTTCCTGGATGGAATGAATAGTAACGAAGCCAGAGCCTTCAACTCGCACCTGCATGAGCAGTACTTTTTAAGTTTAGTTCATGAATAAGGACTAAAGAATGGAGAAATCCTATCTAAAGGATAGGAAAGGAGAGCAGGGTCTCATGTAGGACACTGAATCATTATGTCTTTGGTTTGTTCACCCCTCTGCCACTGACTTGGTGTAGGACCCTTGTCAAGTCACTCCTCCTCTCTTTGCCTCAGTTTCCCAGCCTCTAAAATGGCATTAATGAGTCATTGCTTATGTCTGCAATGTGCTGTGAGGTCTGCTACAAGACGCCACGCATTCGAATTAGAAGCTGCAGCTCAGAGACATGCTTCAGTAGGATGAATGATTTACTACAAGGCTTTGAACTCTGCACTGCCATTGTTAAAAAAAAAAATGGAGAGTGGCAAGGGTTGCCTTGCTGTGATTTGGATTCAAACTTCGGGGTCTCCAGATCCACCTTTACTTAAAACACTATTACGGGGGCAGCGTGTTTGACAAGAATGTATGACAGCACCAGCCATATGGAAAGCATAAATATTAAATGCTGTATATTGCAGCCATTTGCAAGAAACTGCATTAATCCCTTGAAGGTTAATGAGAATTATTCATGTGCATCTGAGGGAGAGAAGTACTTTACTTTAGAAATGGAGCTGCTTGACATGCCTGATTTTTCACCTACCAATAAATATGAAAATGGAAAATGGATGGACATCTCAATACTGTACATAAATGAGAGTCAGACTGAACAACTCCCAGGTTTGTTTTTCCAAATCAATATATTACACTATTAATATTTGCAGTTTCAGGAATCAGTAAAATAATAAATCATCCCCAGTCATAGGCAATTCACCAAAGAGTGGGATATCCATGCAAGAGGGGAAAAATAGCTGTCAAAGAAAGCAATATAAACATGTTATATCTTGTAATTTGGAGCCTTTTAGTTAAGTATACGACCGATAAAAAAAAAAAGCAGCAGCGCTTCTTTCTATTTTTGATCCTAACATTTTAATTGTAATAGCTGCCAACAGTACAGTGAAGCCTATCTTTAGATACCTCACCAGGGGGGAGCAAAAATGAAGCACAACTGTTGTGTGTCGGCAAGACGATCTACTGAAGTGAATGGAACTGTGCCAGTTTGCACCAACAGAGGAGGCAGTCAGTTGTGTTTGGAGCTAAGTTGGACAGTCATTTAAAAAGGAAAGTTACCTCCTAAAAGTATAGGTGTTCACCAAATGTTGAGAAAAATGTATTGAACCGATCACAAATGTCTTTGAAAACTGTGTTATGACCCAGGACTCTTAGTGACCCATCTGCATTAATACATTTGCACATGTTTGTAGACAGCTGGTCAAAGGTCTTCCAGTATTGGATGGAAACCAGCCATGATTAGTGAAATATTTTTGCCGTTGGCCTGTCAGCTGTTGGATGGCATTAAAAAAAAAACAAGTCAAAGATTTTATTCTAAACTAGTTATTTTTATAAGACGCCCCCCGTCCCTGTTTCTCTCCCATCTTGTATTTTTGTAGAAATATAGGAACCATATGCATGTGGCATGCAGTGCCAAAAATATAACAGCAAACTGTCCTGGGGCACACAGTGCTTAAATGAAATGGGCTTCAAGCCCAAAACAGAGTGTGCTGGCCAAGCCGGTTACAGAGCATGAACATTATCCTATGTGAAAAGTGGCAGATTTAGTTGCCTAGGCAAAGAGAAGAAGTAGTTGTTATATTTTAACTGAAGTAAGCAAGCCCACAGGACCAAGCGCTCAGTTGATGTAAACAAAATGGGGTTTGTATGACTTCAAGGGAATCAATGGAGCTACACTCCTTTACACCAGCTAAGGACTTGGCTCATTTTATTATGTTCTGCTATAGGCTTCCACTGGTTTTATAATATGTATTGTAACAATTCAACTTCTGGAATGTCATGATAATAAAGGAAAGAGATAAACGTGCCATGCTGCAAAATCACAGATGGAGGTGAGAGACCAAAGGTGGCCAACTGTGTCTCACTTCACAGAGGTAGTGAGTACGGGGTAATGTGTTATGGTTTATTTTAATTGTATATCAGTCATGTCGGTTGTTGCTGCTTCCTGCTCGAATTTCCAGGGAATTGCATGCCGAGCTTAATTCATTCAAAAACCTACTATGTGCAAACCCTGATGTGACGCTACAAAATAAACAAGTTTAAATTTTAGAAACCTATTTAATTTAATGAGGATTAAGCCCCGTGATGTGTATAGGCACCCTCAGGCAACAAGGTACCCTAGAATGTGATGGTGGAAAGGAAAGTGCATCACATCACGTGGATTTTTTTCCCCCTCTGAAGCTTCTTGATTTCCGATTCTAATCAGAATTGGCCTCAGTAAAGCAACTTTGAAACGTCAGGTAAAAGCAGGTCTGCATGGATCACAGCGTGTAGCCCTTTATTGCACATTTGAGATAAGGAGATAACCCTCTCTGACCTGGAGCATCCTGCCCCATTTGCTACACTGGGACAAGCTCGGCGTCTGTCTGTGTTCAGTGATGTGTACAGGCCAGAAGCAGTCACACAAGCAGCCAGCTGCTGCTCTCAGGGAATTTTTATTGAATCCCATAACGATCCAAATCCTAAGTGGGTCTTATGGGTTGTCATTAGCCAGAGGGATGGATTTGCTGAATTCTTTTGTGTTGCCCAGCGTCAGAAAAAACAGCTGAGCCAGTCATGCTACTTATTGAGGGGACATTGATAAATAGTTTCTGAAGGGTTAATAAATGATGAATAGATGTTTTCATAAGTGGTCAGTCAATTGTAACAAATTACTATGGAGTCCAATAGATCAATTGGTTGCTTATAACTGCCTCCAACCATTTCTGCAGATAAGTACAGAGCCATTTGTATAACACATGCTACTCTTGTCTGGAACACCGATTATTAAATATTTCTCGAATATTTATAAAAGCGACTGTGCCATAAGGTATTACTTCTGAGACTCCTCGCAGACTCAGCTAATCCAGGAGACTGAGAACCACTGACCCTGAACAGACATGTTAGAGGAATAGGTAGGAAAGGTCTTTTGTTTTCAGAAGAGCAGGGGCTCTTTAAAGGAAAGTCAAGCAAACCTTGCATTTTATGCTGTTTTCATTGTTAGAGCATACAATTATTCTTAAACCATATGAGAGAAAACACAGCTGGTGATGTTGGACTTTTGTTATTTTGTTTTTATTCTGAGTCATTTACCACCTCCTTGAAACAATCCCAGAAGCCTCCACAAGGGTTTACTTTTACAGCATTGGATGGCTTGTGAGTGAGTGTGTCCATCTCTGGACTTCTCCTCCTGCTTTTCAATTTTCATTCTGGATTGCGTCCACCTGAAGAGCAATCCCTCTCTGTAAGTTGCTTAATAAAAATGCGTTAATGCTTTGGGCTGGCTCCACAGCTGATATAAAACAGAGTAGAGCTCTGTTGACTCCAGGAAGCCTGTGCACATTCATGCCATCTGTGGATTTTATTTTTAAATTTTGCCTTGATATTGCTTTTAAAACAAATATAAAACTCAGAGCTACAACTCAGGGGAAGGGTCCTGGGTGCGGGCATCCTTGACATTTGTCCTAAAGATTCCCATGCATTGTCCCCCAACTGCGGCACTATATGCTATAGTATTGTCTTGAGCCCTAGCTGAATGCGCCTACAAATAGAACACCACCACTTATTAATATTATGCGCTTGAAAGCACTAGCCAAAGATTGTAAATGCACCTCACAGAAATATTTATTTGTTCAAACCCTATAATCAAAATAACCGATATTATCCTGATTTTACAGATGAGGACACTGAAGCGCAGACAACAAAGGGCCAGCTTTTAGACGACTAAGTAAGAAGGTATAACAGGTAGTTACCAAGGTTTTCGAAGAAAATGAGACATTATTATACATGGCCAGTTACTTATAGCTAGCTACACGGACAGAACCACTTGTGTTCACAATACTGATAACTGCGTGTGCCACTGAACGTACACTTCCAATATTTAAATTTTTGAAAAATGAGACATTAAGTAACTTCAAGTAACTTTGGAATTTGAGTGCTGTTGTCTCATAGGTTATCCTTGGGGACATCACCCCCTCCAAGAGCCTTTCATTCTTCTCCCTGTTCTGCTTTTCATGGGCTTCTGTCCCAATATTTTTGGGCTTCATTAAAAGCTGAAAGGAGGTTGTGGCTTTGCATCAAAGTCCTCTAAAACAAACTGATGAAAAATAAATGATCTCAGTGCAAAATCCCCACAACTATCTGATGTTTGCTTGCAGGGCCCACGAGGCAAACTGAGCCTGAGCTGCAAGTTAGGCTGACATTTGCAGTTATTTAATACCCAAACTGGGAAGAAGCTGGCTTGACTGGTAGAAGATTTCCTTGTGCTGCATCTATTGTGGCCTATTTGGAGGAGGGGCAGTGGCTAAACAAATCAGTCGCTCATGCACAGTATCTAGTATGGGTTGGCCAGGTGTATCAGACCTCTGGCCTCTGTTCAAAGATGGAAGAATCATTTATAGGTGGAAGATTTTCCTGTCTCATGATCTGTTGACATCAGAATTAACCTTCTGAGACATTCATCTGTGGTGGGTTTTGAAATGTGGTTGCTCCTGTAAAAGCCCCTAGAGAAACGTTCCTTTCACTTAACATGAAAGATGGATCGTCACTGGAAACTTGGCAATCATCCCCCCCCCCGGTTTTGGCTTTTATATCTAAAATGTTGTCTTTTGATATTTTAAGTATTTGAAGTTTTCATTTCCCTCGCAGGAAGTGGCATTTTCAAGAACGTGTTTTGTCACCGCCCGAGCACGTTCAGCTTGTGTATTCTCTGGGACACGTTTTGTATGCTGCCGACAATTGCAGCACTTGGTCTCTTTGCATAAGTAATGCAATTCTTTATGGCAAATTAGCCTCTCCTTAATGAAGACCTGTTGTTCCTAAGGAGTCAGCATTTTTGGAGGAGAGATTTAATAGTCTTTATGATCCTGCTGTCCATTATGATACCCAGATTTAATTTAATCTTATTATTAATAATGATAGGAGGGAGTCTCTTGAACACGTGCGGTAGGCAATCTTAGAGGTCTGATGGAAACGTTGGCCTCCGCCTGATGGAGTCTGTCCACTGCCAGTTTAATTTTTTATTATGTTCATCTGTCCCCTGTACTACAACAGAGGGTGTCCCTGGAAAGCACCGATACAAGGCTTAATCTGTGAAGGACAATGGATTTTTATTTCCCCACAGGTAAGACAAATTTCATTATTAATGAAATTGCAGCTCTTGCACTCAGTCCATGGCCATGTTTTGCAGGACTTTCACTTGGCTTTGTTATAAACTACCGATGACCACATGGTATAAAATCCAGACTTCCACTACCCCAGAAGTTGGATGTGTTTGGATCCTGTGTTTTATTCTGAACCTCTCTGCTCTATGGATGCAGTTTCACTATATCAGAGATCATAATGTGGTATATTTGATTTTGGGTCACAATTCTTATACTCCCATTCTGTGCTTATGTAGGATTCAGTGGTAGAAATGGTTCATGCAAAGCAGCTCATACCCACATGGAAGCTGCAATGCCCCAACCCTCCCTAAGCCCAAATGAGCCACCTTTGATAATATCACTCCAAGGTAGTGATCTCACGCTTACTGTTACTCAACAAGACTCCTTTGGGATTTCGGCATCACTATTTGGTACCCTTCCCTGGTCTTCAACAAATTATGGCTGTCCCTGTGCAGCTAAGGCATGAGAGCTCTCTCTATGCAGCAGGTTTTTAAGAGGATAAAATTGAAGAGGATAACATTTTTTTCTGGGGAATACGAGTGCTATGGAATTGAATCAAGATAAAACCAATGGGCTTATATAGAAATGAAACAGGATCTTACAAAAATTACCCTAAAATTCATCATCTTAAAAACAGCAAGACCCTTTCCACGCATATTTCATACTGTTGTAGCATTCAATGGCAGAAGCACACACTTCACTTAAAAGCCTGGAGGACACTCTAAAAAGGACAATTTTATATGCAATACTATAGTACTTTCCCACAATAACTTAACTGGCTGAAAACCTTTTTTTTTTTTTTTTTTTTTTAAGGTATAACATTTAACTGGGCTAAAATGAATTTCCTACCTTTTTACCTCTATAAGCATGTGCCAATGTGTCAGACGTGACTAAAGCCCCTAAATTCACTTTATATAGCTGGCCTGAGTGTCTCCTGGTACCTCATAACTTACTGTCCAGAGTAACATTTTCATATTGTACATTATTCTCTTGTATGCATTCTCTTCGCTAAGTATTACTGCCACAAGCATGTTATTTTTCCTACCTCACTGTTACTAGTCGTGCTTTCCTGGTTCATTTGGTCCAAACATGATAAATCAATTTTCATCCAATTAGGCTGTGCCTGAAGAATTAATTTGTTACACGTTAGACTGTAGTACTTTGTATGTTCCTAAATGCAATTAGAAAACTTTAATTTAATCTTACATGCCAAATATGATAGGCTTGTACATAAGACAACCCATTTGTGGCTTGTACAGCATGTGCTTCTTGTTGTAAGGGACTGGCAATTTTATTTTAATATGTTTTAATGTCATGCATGGCTTCTCGATTTGCTTTGGGTCTCACTCCTGTAAACATTTACACACATTGCAACCCTTCTGCAGGCGAGTAGCCTTGCTGACCTCAGCGGGGAGACTCGTACTTGAATATGCACGGAATAAAGGCTTAGCAGGTACTGAACCATTTCAGTAACCTCGAGGGATCTTATCTTTACCGGATATGGTTTTCAGAACTGCCAGGGGCCAAGTTTTCCAAGTGATATAGGCACCAAAAGAGATTTTCAAGACAACTGAAGCTCCTGGGCCCAGACATTCTTCAATGGGAGCTAGATGCCTAGACACGCTTGAAGACCTGGCCCCCGATACCTGCCAAGAGTTAAGCATATCATTGCTTTTCAAACCCTACCAGACACCTGCATGCATCTTTGGGTGCTAAAACATTGCTCTAGCTACTTAGATATCACAATGCTGAGCACTAGAAATAGCTTTTTCTAGACATTATAAAAGGTTGTCTTATTACTTACAAATATTTTATGAAGGAACTATTGCTTTTAAACATTTAAAAAAAAAGTATGCTGACCTCAGCCAAAAGGAAACAATTTTAAAAAACCCTTACATTATTGTTCTTCATTTCTAACAGGAAACCTGAATTTGGAAGAAGTCTGTAAGTATATGTAACAGAATCCTAATAACTCCAAGTTTTCCCTACCCATTTTCCAAATGTGTTTGTATTCAAAACCAGGGTCCAAATACATGAGTTAAAACAGGGGTGGGCAATTATTTTGTGCAGAGGGCCGCTTACTGAGTTTTGGCAAGCCATTGACAGCCGCATGACAGGAAGAAAGGCAGATAAATATTAATTTTCTAAATTTTTTAGGGGCCTGGCAGGCCAGATAGACTGGCTTGGCGGGTTGCATCTGGCCCGCAGGCTGCATTTTACCTGCCCCAGAGTTAAAAGGTACAAAGTTCTAATTTCTAGATATAAATAAAGGAGTATTGTCTGGATAGCCCTAGGGTTCATCAGAAATACGTAACACAGCGATAGTGATTTTTCACAGTGTGTAGTTCTTGCTGTTTTGGTCAGTAAGAGATTATGAAGTGAAAAAAGTGGAATGGATAATAGGACGTGTCACAGAAGAGACTGAGCTTATGAATTCAGCCTCCAATTTGTTCTGTCGTTTGTCAAGAACAATACAGAGGGCAATTTCCATTGCATGTGTTTGATATATTGTAAAAGACGAAATGCTAAACTCACTGGTAACAGTACAGTCAAGTTTTGAAGTAAGAAAATATATGAGGGAGGTTGAAGCAGTTCTGAAGATGCGTAAGGGGGGAAAAATACTTTAGTTGTTGCTAACCCAGTGTTTACAATCCTCTGCTCCGTTATTTTTGAGAGAGAAAAGTAGACATTAAAAGGGCAGCGATTCCTCCCTAGAGCTTCAGTTGGTCTTTCTTCGATTAAAAGTGACCAGCTTGATTTTTGCCTCCTTTCATTCTCTACTAGAGCGTCTCAGTTTAACAGCATAGGAGGGGTAAGAGCCGGAAAAAGCAGATTTTTTATAAAATATGAATATTGACATTAAAACAGAATATCACCAGTGCCTGGTCTCTCACCAGGACTCATGGAGGAGTTGTTGGAAATTTCTGGCAAAGGTGGATAAAACAAAGCTTGGTAGAGGTCTACCTGTTCAGTCTCCTCTAGCTTTCATTCTGCGTCTGCTTATGAGGACCCAAAGTAGTCAATACCTCTGTTCACCAGAGCGCCCCAAGGGGTGACAAGGTCCAATGGTCACAAACTCCTCCAAGACCGTTTTAGGCTGGACATAAGGAAAAACTTCTTTACTGTCCAAGCCCCCAAGGCCTGGAACAGGCTACTGCCAGAGGTGGTGCAAGCACCTACTCTGGACTCCTTTAAGAAACATTTGGATGCTTATCTTGCTAGGATCCTTTGACCCTAGCTGACTTCCTGCCCCTTGGGCAGGGGGCTGGACTCGATGATCTTCCAAGGTCCTTTCCAGCCCTAACGTCTATGAAATCTATAAGTGACATCAGGAGATGCAAGTAACCCTCAGCTGGCCAAGTTTCGGTTGACTGGAATCTGGTTAACTGAGATTCATTTTAGGAGCGCAGGACTCGAAGGGATGACCCAAGTCACTGCAAGCAACCACACCACCCAGTCCCTTGCATAAATGGATCAAGCGACATCTTAAAAATCACTTAAATTGTTTCAGCCTACTGCTCCTGTTGGAAGCCCGTTCCCGAACTTCATTCCTCTAAAGGCTAGAAAGATTCTTCCACTTCTCAGCCTGAATTAAATGGGCCCATCTGCACTTATTTGCTCTTGTGCCCTACATGTCTCTGTACGGCCAATGCCTCCAAGCACCGCATCGCTGACACGTTTCATTCCTGACTTTTGCATTAAGGGCATTCACTTGCCAAGATCAGGTCCAAATCTTATCCTTGAGGAGCTCCATTAGTAACCTCCCTCAAGCCTGAGAGTCCACCCTTCAACGCTACCTGCGGTCATTTCTCTTTCAGCCAGTTCCTTACTGGCCTCACAATGTTTCTACTCAATCCCCTCTTGTCCAATTGAACTAACATTTTCCTATGTGATAGCATGTGACATTTTTAGTGCAGTCCAGATAGATTAAATCTACTGTTATTTTAGCAAAGAAAGATATCAGGTTATTCTGGTACAATCTCCTATTGGGAAACCTAAGTTGCAGTTCATCCCAGTTCCCATTTACCTCCATATCTTCATAATTTGTACAACTTGTACACTTTAGGCCAATTAAAATAGGTACAAGCAAAAAGGTTATTCAATCTATTGCATCATTATAAGATATCCAAGGTCTCCAGAGAGTACAGCCCTCTGCTGTTTGTGTCACCATATTTCCTAGTTACCCACAAAGTATGTTAGTGTGATATTTAGTCATTTTTGAGGCGGTATTTACTTAGTGCTTTAGTGTGATATCTTTAGTGTGATATTTAGTGATAATTGCTCATTATTCAGTCACATAGTTCCAACTGTCTCTGCTTAGCAAATATATCACCATCCCTCCCCCAGACTTCCTGTGTCTGGGAAGCTAACCCACTTAAAGATGTTTTGCTTTTTATAAATAATGGAGTCACGGTAAGAAGAGAGAACAGATTAGGCCAATTCACCTAGCCATACTGTTTATTCAAAGAACTAACCCTTCTGGAAAAGAGAAAGTACTCTCTTAATATTGGAGCAATGTTTAAAGGCCCTTATACAACAAAGCGTTTAAACCTATGCATAACTTTAAGCATGAAAGTAATCGTACTGTAGCACCTGCTTGGCTCTACACGAATAGGTAGCCCCATAGACTTCAATAGAAGTCATGCCAATACTTAGGTGCTTATGCATGTGCTTAAAGGCTTTACAGGATCAGGGCCATGGTTCATCTGTCTCTTTTTAATACACCAGGTGTTCTTGATTTCAAATTGCGCTGTTCAAAATATTCATTTTCCTGAATATGACATTTCTAGTCATATTGTTTAAATGTATCAGGAGAGTTTTGACTAAATCTTTTAATCCCATTTGATCTAAAGACAGAGCTGTAACATGACAGGTTGGATTAATGCATTTGGCATTTGCAAAATTATAGGTTTCCAACCTCAAGCAGTAAACAGACAGCAACTGCCATTGCAGTTCCCTCCCCATACCCCCCCCCCCTTTTATAACACTAGACTGAACTAAAATAAATGCTCTTCCTACATCCACTTTTGATTGAAAGATAGACATGCAGGAAAGGGTGAAGTATCCTAAGTGATGGGCTCAGTGGGATATTGAATTTATGTCTACGCTTTGATGCTTCTAGGTTTCGTGTTCTGCTCCTGAGTGGAATTAATTCTGTTCCCTGCAGGAGTCGATTTGGTATTCTGCATAAAACCCCAATTTTATTGTTTTAAATCCTGCTTTCAGGGAAAGCCAAGAAGTCAAGAGGAGACAGGAGAAATGAAAGGTGGAGAGGGGACCTTTTACAACCCAAATGATTGTAAAGTCCCTATTTAATACACTGAGCTCCATTTTGTCTTTCTTCATTTTGAAGGGGAAAAAAAGAGTTCTTGTAAAGAGGCCCTTGAATCCTCATTTCAATTCTACATACTTCCTAACAGTTCTTTAACTTGTGTTCTTGACAGTTGCTCAGCTGACAATATTGCTTTCCCTACCGCGCTCTACAGAGGAAATGAAATAGCTCGCTGAAGACCTGATCCAAAGTTCAGTGAAGTCAGTGGATGGAATCCCAATTCTATTCAGTGCGTTTGAGTTCAGGTTCTTCAGTTTTCCTACTCCATCGCTACTAAACTACCTCCAAGTGAGTTAGCTAAGCTTTCTGGAGCAACAGAGAACCATAGCATACTGCCAGATTTTGAACTGAACCAGCATTCAGCAAAATTACGTCAACTGTATGAAAGAGGAAACTTGCAGGCAGAGAGAAGCCAAAACCGGAAAGCATCGAGATGGAACTAACAGGATATTTCTAAGCAGGGGTAGAAAAGGGCAATGATATGGACTAAAGCTTCTTTTTAGGTTTTCCTCTCCTGGCGCAGTACAGCATGCCTGAGTTTGCAGACAGCCTAAGCCAATCCTTCTGATAGGGCTAAACAGTGCCATTCCTCTGAAGAGTATATTAGGAGAATGTGTGTGTATATACATACACATACATGCATATGCATGAGTATATGCATGTATATGCATGCATTTTTTTATATTATATATATGCATGCACACATGCATATGCAAGTTAGGTGTGTGTAAAAGTATATTCACCGTTGGGACCTTTGCCAGTTCTACTCCATCAAAGCCCTTTCCCCTTCATGCCTTTGCTCTGGTGGGTGGGGACAAAAACCCTCCCCAAGAAAGTCCTCAGCTCAGCTGGAGGAGGGCAAGTCCCACCTCTTCTGGGACAGATCCCAACTCACCTGAAGGGACAGCAGCATGATGCACAATCAACTTGCTACTATGTGGGTGGTCCCTACCATTTATAGAGGTCTCCCTTGGGGGTGGTACTTTGGGTCCTACTTAAGTGCTTCATCTTCATACCAAGGACTTTAGATTGCCTTAATGTGGCCCTAATCACAACACCCAGTGTGTGAATAGCTCTTTGCTATTCTGGTACTAATAGTGTCAAATGGCATTAATTAAAACAAATCTCCCATAAAACAGACGGGATTCATCAACAATAAGTGAGGCAATATTTTTCAATTTTTTGTGGAGAATTTTAATGAATAAACAGCAATTCTTATTCATTATTTATCTACTTCTGAATTTTAATGAATAGTTCCCAGTGCTCATTAACAAATCTCTGTATTTATGGAAAACTGGCACTTCATAAATATCAGATCGTGCTATTTTATGTGCTGGTTTTATATAAATATAGAAATTCAGTAATTATCACTCGAACTGATCATTAAAATTCAAAAATGGATACATCAGCTGAAGCTTTCTGCCCGAGTATTCAGACAAAACATCTTTGTCTTTAAAGTTTCCCAGTCTCCTCATGTTGTGCCCTTCTCTAGGGTTGGTCTAGGGAGCCTGCTTGCTTTGGAGTTACTGCCTTTCTAAGGTTTTATTTTGGGGTGCTTTCTTTGCTTGCATTCAACTATTTCTTTGTTTCCTCTTGAGCCCTTTCTCTCCCTCTGCAGCAAGCTCTGTGGTATTATTATAGTGTGCTCTGGGTTAACCTCCCTTTCCCCCCTTGCTTGCTGTTCTTGCCTCTTGAGGTCATTAGCTTTCTGGGGCTGTCCTCCTCATTCTCGCTGGTCCCTCTTCCTCTTCTTTTTGACAGTCTATTTATTGATTCTTATGTTTTTACAGCATAAACCATCAGCCATTTTATGTAAATCCGTGTGGAATCTCAAGTCCATAAAATCAAATTTCAATTTACAAACTGATGTAATTGTATAGAGCTGCCTCTCTAAGAAACAGCTGGGAGGGAAACAAAAATCTACTTATTTCATGCTGATCAAGTAAGTGCAGAATATGTAAAATTCTTGGCTTAAATCAGGAGTAATTCCATGGGAGCCCATGGAGCTATTCCAAGCATATGCCAGAGTAAATGAGATCAGAATCTGACTCCACATGTATTAAAATGTTAATAGCATCCAACTACCACTTACATGATCTTTTTCATCTTCAGAGTTTTGCAGATATTACTTGAATCATCCCTCCCCAAGGCATTATACTCTATTTTACAGAAAGGGGAGCTAAGGATCGTGTGGGGAGTGGAGGGGGAGGGGGCAAAGAGAGAAGTTAAGTGATTTACCCAAGACCCCAAGGGGATTCTGTGTCAGAGGCATTTTGCTCTCATTGTGCTAAGTATCAATCCCTTAAAACCAAACCAAAGAAACAAATTACATTTAAGGGATTGAAAAAGTTGCCAGCTCTATAGCTACATGAAATAATGAATGACCAGTGCCTATCAAAACTACGAAAACTCTTGAAAAATCTCTGTGTTCAGTCTGTTCCTTAGGTTTAAGCTTTTCACATCATTGGATGGAGAAAGTAATAATAACTTAAGAAAACAAGGCATGTGGGATAGACAACATTCATTCATTCATTTCCTCACTGGTGCACTTACCTATATACTATGTTAATGATCTCTTTGTTTTCATTTGGTCAGAAACCTCATTGTATCTAGCTCTGTTGTGGATCACCGTGATCATACTTGATAAGAAATAACAATCATACTTGATAACATACTTGATAACATAACTTGATAACACCTTTTGGTGTTAAAGGCTGCCTGTCAGTGTCTTAGTGTGCTAGCAATGTTTACTTTTTGATCTCAGGTCTAATATGACTGATATTTTTTTTCAGCTATCACAGTCGCAGCATAATTTCTCATTTCAATTCATAATTATGGAGGCCGACTGATATTCTCTACATATTTTCCTCCTTTTTTGACCATTTCTATTAATCACATACACTACACCTTTGAATTATGGAATCCGAAAAATCAGAGAGTTTCATGTGCCTTGATGCCAGCCTCTTCAGAGCTTTGCAGGCTCTGTGACAAAGTATGCTATATAAACCAACACTTACCTTGTACAGGTATTTAGTTTCTCCTGGGAGAATTGCTGCTCTTCCAGGAGAAACCACAAGTGTATGGATGTTCAAACTTTTTTTTTCCCCAGAGTAAAAATGGCCCACTTCCAGGAGAAAAATAGCCAGGGAACAACCAAGGTTAAATCTCCTGGGAGAGTGAAGCTCTGTACATGCCATGGCTTCTCTCAGAAGAGAACACTGTCCTCCAACATCCTCCCCAGGGAGCCCGTGTGTCACTTGCTGATCACTAGTTTTCCAGCAGGGAGCAGAACACAACACACTTCATAATCCCCACACTGAGCTACAGAGAAACACAGGATGACCATGGGCAGTCTGGATCAGCCAAACAGGGCTGCCCTATGTTCTACTGCCATCTGTCACCAGGCAGACTAAGGGAGGTGGTAGATGACACAGATATCTGCACAGACCACCCTGCTCCCCCCCGACTTTTCTGGCTGCATGGTGTCATCATTGCAACGTCTCTGCTCTTTAAGGCCTCAACATTCGAACGTACGTACATGTAGTGCTGGGTAAGTTTCTCTACCAGGAACCTGGGAGTATTCTCCCAGATTATCTGAAAGTATGTACACTGCCACCATTTTACTGTTCCCTTATAATCTCCTCTGTAAGCGCTCATTGTCTCTTGTTTTACACTGAGGTGGTGAGGTTTATGGAGCAGCCACCGACTTTTAGTTCTGGGTTGTACAGTGCCTAGCACTGTGGGGCCTTAGGTTATGACTGCAGCCATTATGCACCACCTCAAATACAAATAATAAATCAGAGAGTAGTTACAGTGCCCTGCTGTAGCAGACTGCAAAGACTTTCAAAGCTTGCTGAGTAAATGGCTACCTTTATCCTATTAAACACCAATAGGAGTTGTGCATGCAAATCCCCCATAATAACAAACTCTCTGCTTGGGTTGTCAGCTGATAATCAACAGAAAACCTCTCTCCGATTCAGGCTTTCCCCTTTCCCTCTTTTGAATTCCAGCTCCACTTTTTCCATCAGACCTTTTTTCCCATTGTGCCAAGCTTCTCCACAGAGCTGGCAGCTGCTATTCAGTAAGTCTGCAAGGCAGCTGAAGGCTGAAGGTTTCATTATAGCAAAGCCCTCCTAATGTTGTGCATTGTGTAGGTTCAGCTGTGCAGTCATTAATCCTCTCCCACTGCTCCCTGCCACCCCTGGGGGAGGTTCCACTCCAGGAAGCATATCCCCTTGGCCTGTCATGTTGAGAGCCAGAAGCTCCTGAATTATTTTTGAATTTATTGTCACAGTTGTAGCAACAGAAACATTTGACTTTTCTGTCTAAATCAATACCGGGGTGTTTTTTTCTTTCTTTCTTTCTTTTCAAAAGGACATATGCCTATACAACTGTTTCACTGCCAAGCTCTTCAAAGCTCAATCAGAGTAAGAGACAGTGGCTCATTCTCTCAGAGGCTTCAGTACCTCTTTCATTTGCCCCTCTTCAAACAGGTCAGGCTTGTAGTCTTGATCCACAATTCCCCTCAATCCCAGGTTTGATGTTGACCTACTTTTCTGGGCTGCAATTCAGAAATGTCCCCCTTAGTGTTAGTATAATAGAACCAGAGGAAAAATCCTGCTCTCACCAAGAAGTTATTTCCACATCCTACATTTGCCACACTTGGGTCCAGCTTTTATTGTAATGTAATAATAAGATAATGAGTTCACATTACAATTCTGTCTTTGTCCATGTAAGGATCCCAAAGCACTTAAGAAACACAAGAATGTCCCTGTGTTCTCAGTGTAGTGGTTCATGTCTAACAGTGATCAGTACCACATGGTTCAGGAAGAGGTGCAACATGTCCCCTTCTCCCCCTCTCTTCACTGAGCAATTGTTAAATAACATGTCCATATGGACAATTCTATATATATTAGAAAACAATTTTATATGTTAGAAAACTAAGGCTCAGAAAAGATGTCAGAGCAAAGGTTACAGTAACTCTAACCTTTTTTACAACATTATATTCCTTGATCCTGAAAATGTTGCATTTTTGATTTTGGAGTATCCTCAACCCCAGTGTCAAGCCATCTCACTTAGCCAGAGGCAGAGAGAAAAACCTCGGGGTCCATAGCTTCTCAATGGCTGTAAAGAGCAAGAGCAGGATGTTGAACTGGGTGCAGAATCAAACTGGGACACCAGAGGAGTGTGTACAGCGCAATGATGATGAGCTTTTGCCAATCCTTTTTTCCCCATATGGTCCTCTCTTGCTATGGGAGCAGAGGTTTCTGCATGCAAAGCCTTAGGAGAAGTGAGTTCCAGTAGTCTAATTTACAAGTGGCTACAGTATGCTCACAGTGGCAAGGGCATCTGCCAAGGGGAATGGGCATGATCTCCTGAGGTTTGGTGCAGGGGATATTTTACTATCGTTGCTATTTTTACCTATGGCAGTAATGGTGGGACTCGCATGCTAGTCTTTGTCTTTGGAATTAGAATGCCCTTGTTCTGGGCTCCATCCCTTAGACTGTATTTCCTCTCTTATTTGCACTTGTTATGTGCCCTTAAATCCTTACCTGACATGGCAAAATTAATACATACAGGGTATTTTCTGATTCCAGAACATGGCACCTGGTGAGAATCTTGCAAAAGGTTGGAATAAAACAGAAGAGAAAACTGGTGAAGCTTGGCTCAAAGAGAAATGTTGTCCTATCTTATAATTGTAGGAAAGTAGAGCTAGAAAGACCTCACACGGTCAGCTAATCTAGCCCTCTGCTCAAGGCAAAATCACCCCTGAATAAGCCATCCCAGAAAAGTGTCTGTCCAACCTGATCTTGAAAATTTCCCAAGGATGGAGCTTCCACAACTTCTCTTGGTAGCTTGTTCCAATGCTTGACCCCACTCATCATAGTCAGATAATTCTTCCGAATCTGCAACCTAAATTCCCTCTGCTGCAGCTTGATTCCATTGCTCCTACCCGTCTCCTACAGCCAAAGAGAAAAGCTCATCTCCATCCTCTCTATAAATTGCCCTTCAGATATTTGAAGACTGTTATTAAATCCTCCTTGAATCTTCTCTTCCCTAAACTAAATAACATATTTCTTTCAGCCTTTTCTCATAAATCATACTTCCCAAAACTCTAATAACTTATGTAGCGCTCTCCTGGGTTCTCTCCAATCTGTCCAAATCCTTTCTGAAGTGTGGGCCCCAAAACAGGACATGGTACTGCAGGTGAGGCCTCATCAATGCTGAATAGAGTGGAAGAATCACTTCCTTTGATTTGCAAGCGATGGTTCTGTTAATACAACCCAGTATCCTGTTGGCCTTTTTTTGCAACAAGTATAAACTGTTAGCCCATATTCAGTTTATGTTCTACTGTAACCCTCAGGTCCCGCTCTGCAGCACTGCAGCCTAGCCAAGTATCCCCCAGTTTGTATTTGTGCATGTGATTATTTTGCACTTGTCCTTGTTGAACTTCATCCGGCTGATTGCAGCTCATTTTTCCAATCTATGCAGCTCATTCTAGACCCTAGCCCTGCTGTGACCTTCAGAGTGTCTGCAACTCCACCCAAACTGGTGTCATCTGCAGATTTGCTAAGTGTGCACTTAGCCCCATCCTCCAAATCATTAATGAAGATATTAAACAATACTAGACCCAGGACTGCCTCTGACGAACCCCGCTTGTTGCACCCTCAAAATCAGAAATTGAGCCATTGATGACTACTACTCATTGAGAAAAATGCTTCAACAATGAATGTAGCCACCTTACAGTCTATCTAGTCTGTATTTCCTTAGCTTATTAATGAGAATATTGTGGGAGATGGTGTTAAAAGGTTTGCTGAAGCTTGTGATTTTTATATTGATTTGTATAGCTCTTTTTATAGAGGGTTTTTTTTATTTTATATATATATATTTTTTTTTTTTTAAATCGCTTTTGCCACAAGAAGGTATATCATACAGATGCCACTCTCTTCCCATCCATGGAGCCTGCCAGCTTATAGAATACAATCAGATTGGTCAGTCATGATTTGGTCTTGGTGAATTTATGCTGGCTGTTTCTGATTACTAATCAAGCTATTTAAAAAAAAAAATCTTTCAGCCTTGTTTCTATTAGTCAACCATCCTGCTCATGTGACTAAAGTTACGGTAACATGAACATGACTTATAAAATGGTTTGATAACATAGGGAGACCGAAGGACTATCAACCCGTGAAAATTAACTAGGATTATAGTGAGGTATGTATCTAAAGTACATTTGCTATTCCCAAATAAATCCAAAATAAAACTGTCCCCTACCATGGAGTTATTCAGTAACATCTATTGTGAAATAACCATTCCCTAGTAACTCATGATGTTTAACACCCCCATTCCATCCCTTTGTGGATTAATAAGGATAATTATACAACTTTCTAATGCCCAAAAACACTCTACCTGGTAATGGTATGACAGGGTTGATTGTGTATGGTTTTAGGATTAAGTTAAACAAACTCTTGTATGAGATGTTTTGGATAGGGATTATCCTGCCTTGAGCAGTGTTGCACTAAATGACCCCGAGGTCCCTTCCAGCCCTACTTTTATATGATTTTATGATTCTGTGCTGTAGATGTGTCTTGAAAATGCTTTAAGAGTCTTTTTTCGTGAAATGCGTTGTATAAATTTAAAGGTTCATTTAAATATATATCGGAACAAAACAGGAGAACCATAACATTTCAGAACAATAGCTGAAATCAGAATCGCAACAGGTTTTTCCTTCATGCGGCTCCAAACAACGTCTGGTTAACACTGTGACTACAAGTACATAAATGCAAAATACACATTGGAATATGAACTTTGCAGAACTGTTTGAAGCAAAGACTGCCACGAATAAACTATAATGAACACAAAGAGGCTGCTAGGCATAGAGGGAACTAGCATTTGCTGACTGTCCAATTCCCAGATTATCATCAGGGCTGTGCTGCCTCTCTGAGACTTGTTTGGCCTAGGAAGCATAGAAAGGACTAGTAGCTAGAAGCCCTGACTGTACAGATTGAAAATGAAGCGTTGTTTTCAGAACCACATTTGGCTTCAATAATAATATATTTTGGCCACTAGCAACATAATGTATCCCAAAACATGCACTGCCTAAGCTGGAGTTTTCAGAACAAACTTCTCAGGTCAGTGAATATTTTTATCATCCTCAAAATAGTACTACCAGCAAAACAAAGTATTACAGAACATTTGAGCAGATAAAACCACGGGAAAGCTCCACTGACTTGAATTAAGTCCTGACCCCTACTTGCATCAAGACTGAATTTGGCCCAAGGTATTTTTGAAAAACAATCTAATTTTGATAAATGAGCTTCTATACTTCATACTCTGCAGGGAATCCCTCCTTGATTGGGTAGGTTTTTGCTATGTATGAGTTTCAGGCAGAAGGCAGAGACAAGCCTACTTCAAGGGGTCTTGCAAGCATCTACACCGCTAGCAATTCCTTTCCTCCTTAAAAAGAACCAAACCAGAGACAAAATTCAGCATCATTTGAGAAGGAAAGATTAAAAAAACCCCCAAAAACAAACATATACCAACAGAAGAAATAGAATAACTTGAGTTTTTCAAGGGGTATAGGTTTCATTCCATCCAGCAAGAGAGCACACACTAACTGCAGAGACTGCCTCAGCCTGACGAAAGGTTTTTAAACCCAAAAGCTTGTTTAAAATTTTTTCTCCAACCATTTAAGTTGGTCTAATAAAAGATATCAGATTCACCCAAAGAACCTTGCCTGCCTTGAGTTTTTAAAAAAGTTTTACTAAACTGAAGTCGGACAAATTGTTGCTCCTTTCCTTTTTGAAAATTGTTGATGAGCTGTGATTTCTTCTGAACCTTCTGTTATGCATAAGTATCATCTGGGTAGTCAGGTACATCATTTTCACCCCATTGGTTGACTATACACTGTTCAATTCAACTCTAATTGAAGCATATATTGGGGTGATGACATAGTACATAGCAATTTTCCCCTGTGCATGTGCACACACAGCTTTTGAAAGATTAGTTCTAGTCTCAGGCTTCACAAATGCATTTGATGGCTTAAATAGGATGAAGTCCCTGACCGAGTAATGTTACATCATACTGGGCCCATCTACACCTGCCCCCGACTGCGCAGTTGTTACTGAGCAGTCATTTAGTACTTGTGCCATTAATGTGCAGTCCCGGCGGCACATGGGTTATTTCCAACCCTACTGAGCAGTAGCAATGAGCTATTGCATAGTAGCTTGTTGCTACTGCACAGTAGCATCCGTGTCATGGTTCATGCCCGCAGATGCTATGTCGCCGTAGCTCATGGCTATTGCGACGTAGCGTTTGATGTAGATGTGCCCACAGCTATCTAAAATTCCTGGAAAAGTTATGTTAGTTCTGGTAAGTGATTACTGGGGTGACTTGATAAAAAACAAAAGCAAAACAGACAAGCCAGAACTTATGAATGATGAAAAAGGAAAGTCTTTTTTAGAATGATGTCTTCGTAGACATCCCTTAAACAAGTTAAAATAGCCACCGTCCCCCTGACCAGTGAATGAACTTAGACATTTAATCCAGGTTATGCTCCAAGTGGACAGCCAGCAGCTTGGGATGAGAAAAAAAGTCCAAAATTGACCTATAAAGAATCTAGCCAACCCTAACCATTAAGGGATCAATTTGGACTCAAGCCTGTGTCTAACTAGCAGATAAAGATCGTGAGAAGTTTACTGGGAAAGGGATGTCCAGAGGAACAAACAGACTCATAAGGGACTCATTCAAGTCAAAACAGTTCAGCTAGGAAATGAAGGTCTCTGCTAATCTTAATGGAGTATAAGCAATACATAAGCAAATGAGTAGTAGCTTTTATATCATCTACAATCTATTTGGTTGTTGGAAGCCTTGTAGCAAGAGTATCTGATCTGAGTTACAGCCCTGCAACACAGCTTTCACAAACAGAGTAGCTAGGTACAGACACCTCACCCAGCTTCTGAGCCTGCAGGTGGAAAGGGGATTACGTTTGATCGGTACCTAACACCGCGTATGCTGAATGACATGACAGGAGGCAGCACTGGAGGCTATCAGCTACTGTTGAGTCACTTAAGTAGACATCTTCCCTTTGAAGTTTTTTTGTGTGTGGCTTTGCTCAGCTTAAAGCAGCTTGCTCCTCGTTCTCAGGAGCAACAGAGTAGACAGGGAGTTTTGGTAGCATCCTACACAGAAGCAGACCCCTGTTTAAAGATCCAGCATTACATGCCAATGACAGTGATAACATATAACAAAGCACTGCTAAGCGTCTGACCCAACATTTGGAGGCACTCCCTCTGGCTTCAGTGCATTTTAGAGAAGGCCCTACTTCTCTCACTAGCATCTTACACCAGTAGTGGCTTCCCTCCGCCTGCTGTGGCTTTTTGGGATCACTTTGGTTGTCTTGATCACTCTACCGATAGGTGGATGTCTGGGTGTCAGAGGCAGTTTTCTTAACAGAGGGGCCTCTCTTGGATCAATTCAGCTTGAGATAACTCCATTGTATCTGTTTAAGGGGATGACTTCTAAAAGTAGTCAGGAAATGTTTGACAGTCTCAAGTCAACTTTGGTCAGCATGAGGGGAGGGATGATTTGGCCACTGTCAATATATCAGATCTTTTAGAACTGGAAAGTAATAGGTTAGACTATAACATGAGGAAATGGAAATGAAGAGGAGTGAAGATTGAAGCACTAAAAAACAAAGGGAGCAACGATCTGGAAGATTAATAGGTAAAACAGTGACAGCGTTACAGAGGTATAAGAGATGTTGGTATCAGAGCAACAGCATACTGAAGGAAAGTTTCAAGTGACAGCCAAGTATACATTAAGATTATTTTCTCCAGGAGAGTGCATTTTGCAGTCCATTGTACAGAGACGGCCCTTGTGTTTCTTCTAGAGGAAGGGAAGAACGTGTACATCTGTACTAAGTGGGATTAGGGTGGCCATCATCAAGGACATTCCCGTTTTCTGCTACTCTGTCCTCTATTGATATGAAACCTGACACCTTTATGACCTATATTTTTCTCTGACCAAAGTTGATTTCCTCTATTTTTCTCTTGAAGAGCAAAATAGAGGACATAAAGGCATCCGGTTTCATATCAATACAGGACAGAGGACAACTGGACTGTCATCTATGATGGCCACCCTATGTGGGATAGAAGGGTTTCATAGATTCATAGATGCTAGGGTCAGAAAGGACCTCAACAGATCATCAAGTCCAACCTCCTGCCTAAGTAAGAAACAGTGCTGGGGTCAGATGACCCCAGCCAGATGCCTATCCCATGGGTGTTTCAGCTAAGCACAAATTAATTTTAGTCACAAACTACTAATAAATTGCGGGATTGGCTTAGATGACTTCCTGATGTCATCACCACTTCCAGCCCCAATTGATTCTCTGACAAAAAAAATGAATGTTAACCAATGCCACTTTGTTTTTTAGGTTCCTTTGGTTCAGAGTGGACCTTTCGGAAAGAAAGAGGACCGCCCTAAACCAAACAGCCAATAGTGTGAGTGGAGCGAGTGGACGACGGTGATGGTGGGATGGAAGCGGAAGCAGGACGAGAGGAGCCGGGAGGAGCGAGAGCTGGCGGCAGATGAGAGAGGGAGTCACCTAGAGCGGCCAACGACAGGTGGAGGAGAGACGGTGGAGGAAGAGAGGAGAGCAGCTGAATCAGAGGAGGAGGAGGAGGAGGAGTAGCAAGAGCCATGGTGGGGCGAGGAAGACCCCTGAAGGCAAGTGAAACTAAGAGTGAAAGTTTTTCTGCTGAAAGAAGGCTTCAAAGGGGCAACTCGCCTCACGAGGCCTGAGGTCACGGAGAAAGTGTTGTTTAAAGATATTGGCTTAACAACGCTCAGATCCCGCGGGTTTATCGCACATGAAAGTGTGGGGGTTAACGTTTTGGAACAGGAAGGCCTATGAGGCGTTTTGGGAGAAGCAGGGGCAGCTAACGAAAGAGGGGAGACTGAAAGGGTTACGATTTGAAACAGGAGAGAAGGAGAGAGAGAGAGTCCTCTTTCTGAGGATGTTCAATGATGAGTTGGAGAAAGAGGATGTGGAGAGGTGGCTGGAAAGACAAGTGCAGAGCGTGATGTGGGTGGAGAGAGTAATGGACAAGTATAAGATCTGGCCAGGTTCGTGGAGAGCGAAAGCAGTACTAATGGAGGACTCCCATTTTGGAGGGGTAAAACACATCACTTCCAACTTTTACATAGGACCCCACAGGGGTGATGTGAGTTACTTAGGGCAGCCACGGCTGTGTAGCAGATGTGGGAAGGGAGGGCACATTGCAGTGTTTTGCTCACTAACGAGGTGTTTTAAGTGTGGGGAGATGGGACACAGGGCGAGAGTGCAAAAAGCAAATAAAATGCATCACATGTGGGGAAGAGGGGCACACATATAGGGAGTGCCCGTACTCCTATGCGAATAGGGCGAAAAAATCAGGAGGAGAGGAGAGAGGAGGAAAAAGAAGCACAGGAGAGTGAGATGGAGGCGGACAACGAGTCAGCAACGTCTGCTAACGAGGTCTCGGAGAGCAGGGAAGAATTGGTGTGTGAAGAAGCAGGGGCAGGGGAAGTTCTGGAAGTGGAGACAGGATTAGGGATGTTGGAGGAGTTGGAGAGATTGGCAACTGCCACGGTGGAAATTGTGGTGGAAAGAGCCTGAGGGGGGGGGAGAGAAGAAGGAAAGTGGGCGGGACCTCAACGAGCTGCGAAGAGTGAGGAGTCATGCTCAGGCGGCAGGCGGGAGTCAGGAGATCCCGCTGGGGCAGGCAGCGTGCGGGACAGAGAAGCTGAAAAGAGAAAAGAAAGGGACAAAGGGAGGGAAAGGGAGGCAGCGATGGGAAGAAGAAGAAGAAGAAGAAGAAGAAGAAGGGGTAGGAGACAAGGCAGGGGGGAGGAAACACCCAGAAGAACCTGCAGTGGGGGAAAAGAGGCTGAAAGGGAGGGAGAAGGGAGCAAGGGAGCAGAGGGTTATTTGAGCCCGGGGGCAATCCTTAATTTGGCTCACATGACAGGCATGAGGGAGACAAGATCACTGGGTGAGAGGTCAGGGCGGGGTGGGAAAGGGGGAATAAGGGAAAGGACACCACGGGTAAGGAAACGAGGAAAGCATTAAGGATAATATCATGGAACATGAGGAGTCTATGGAGGAAGCAGCAATGGGAGGGCATTAAGAGGATTTTAGAAACAGCAGAAGCAGAAGTGCTGTGTGTGCAGGAGTGTGGGATAGGGTGGGGAAAAGAGTGGAGCTGGTTGAGAAAGCGGTGGCAGTGGGGACCTTCATGGTGGGCAGGAGCAGGAGGAAACAGAAATCTGGGGGTGGGAATTTTGATTAAGGAAGGGCGAATGCCGCTAAGAATTAAGAGTGTGCAAGTGCTGGTGGAGGGGCGGGTACAGAAGATGGTGCTGGAGTGGGAAGGGGAGACAGTCACCGTCTGGAACGTGTATGCACCGGTGGTGAAGGCAGAGAGGATGGGTTTGTTGAGAAAACTGGGGGTGTGCTGTGGGGGAGGAGGGCATTGAATTGTGGTGGGGGATTTTAACTGTATCATAGAGAGAGGGGACAGGGTAGGGGAAGAATGCGAAGGAGAGTTGGATGGGACAGGGAGATTGTTAGAGAAATGGGCAAGAGAAGAAGGGCTGAGAGATATTTGGAAGGGGGAGACGGTGTGGACAAGGATAGAACCAGGGGGAAGGAAAAGATCAAGGATTGATTTTGTGTCAGAAGGATTGAGAGTGCAGAAGAAGGAGGCAAGGGAAGCAGGAATGTCAGACCACAATATATTAAGGGTGGAGATAGGATGAGGGGAGGGCGGAGCATGGGGGAAAGGGGTATGGAAGTTGAATTTAAAGGATCTAGAAGAGGGGAAGGTATGTGAGGAGTTTGTGGAAGAATACAAGGGATGGAGAACATTGAAAAAGTATTTTGAGACCAGGTGGGAGTGGTGGGTAATGGTAAAAGAAAGAATCAAAGAGTGGTTTAAGAAGCAAGGGGAGAAACGGGCAAAACAGCAAAGACGCAGGTTGTTACAGAAACAGCAGAGAATGCAAGGATTACTCAAGCAAGCAGAAGCAGGGAAGGAAGTAAAAGAGGAACTGGGCATGGCCTGAAGGGAGGTGGAAGAGTGGTTCGAACAGGGAGGAAGGGAGAGAATATTATTTTGCAGAGAGAGTTCGGAACGGGAAGAAAGAAATGAGGGAGATCGTGACGGAAGGGGGGCAGGTAGTAAAGGAACAGAAAGATTTTGAAGGAGGTAACAAAGTTCTACAGGGACCTATACAGTAAAGGGCAGGAGGAAGAAGAGGAAAGGAGGGTAGAAGAGGAAGAAATGCAGCAAATAAAGGAAGAGGAACGGGATGAGATGGAAGGGGAGGTGACGATGGAAGAAACAGAAGGGTGTTTGAAAAAAAATGAAGACAAATAAAGTACCGGGGTGGATGGGATACCGGGGGAATTTTACAGGAAGTTTTGGGGGTGGGTGGGGACAGACGTTAAGGAGGTATTTAAAGAGATGATGGAGAGGGGAAAGGTAGGGGAAGGGTTTGCAAAAGGGGTGATAATAGTATTATATAAAAAGGGGGAGAAGAAAAGTTTGAAGAATTGGAGGCCAATCACGTTATTGAACGTGGACTACAAGCTGTATATGAAAATGTTGGCGGAAAGAATGAAGGGGGTATTGGCACAGGTGATAGGGGAAGAACAGATGTGTGTGGTGGAAGGGAGGAAGATAACACAAACACACTGGGTGGTGAGGGACATAATAAAGTACGTGAGGGACAGGAACTGGAACATAGTGGTGGGAAACCTGGATCTAGAAAAAGCATATGATAGGGCTAGGCACGGGTATTTATTCAGGGTGTTGGAAAAGATGGGTTTTCCAAGAAAATACATAGGATGGGTGAGGGAAGTGTACTGGGGGGCTTTCAGTAGGGTGATGTTAAAGGGACATGTGGGGGAGGAGATTAAAAGAGGTAGGGGTAAGGCAGGGGTGCCTGTTGTCACCAGGGCTTTTCGTGTGTGGGATAGAGGCGGTAGGAAGGAAGATAAAATGGGACAACCAAAATTCAGGGGATAAAGATACCAGGGGGAGGAGAAGTGAAAGCGCTGCTATATATGGATGACGTGACATTTTTGGTGAGGGACAGAAGGTCAGTGAGGAGGGTGCTGGAGCATATGGAAGAGTACGGAAGGGCAGCCGGAGCAAGATTAAATAGAGAGAAGAGTAAGATATGGGGAACAGGGAACTGGGAGGGTCTGGAGGAATATGGGTTGCATGTGGTAGAGAGGGGACAAAAAATATTAGGGGTAAGTTTTGAGAAAGATGGGAAAGGGGAAACAGCGTGGGGAGAAGTGTGGGGACGGGTTAGAAAGATGCTGGGAATATGGAGATGGAGAGGTTTGTCAAAGACGGGGAAGGTAAAGCTAATCAAGTCGGTGATCTTACCGATCCTGCTGTTCGTAAGGTGGGTATACCCTCCATCATGGAGGCAAGCGAGGAGGATACAAAGGGAATTGTGTGTGTTTTTCTGGGGAAGTAAGGGAGAGAGGGTAGCATGTAGGGAGCTTTATAAAGCGGGGGAGCTCAGGGGATGGGGTTTTCCAGAGGTGGAAATGTTCATATATGGGCACGGGGTAGCGGTATTAGTCAGGGAGGCACGGAGAGGGGAAGGAATAGAGGGGAAATGGGTAAAGTACTGGGGAGGGAGAGTTTTGAGGGCATGGTGGGGGATTCGGAGAAAGGTGGACAGGCATGTGGGCAGGGAAACCATCACAGCACGTGGATAGGCTGGTGGCATTCATCAGGGCAAAGGGTTTGGTGAAACTGGGGATGGAAGGATTACAAAAAGCGAGGGTAATTTTCAATGCAATTAGGGAGGAAGATGGGTTAACGGACGTGGGGAATTTGACATGGGAACAGGTGAGAGAGGTGTGGAGGGGAATAGAAGACTCAAGGTAGAAAGGGTTTCACAGGGAAATAGTGTGGTGTATAGTTAGGCGGGTGTTATCAGTCAGAGAAATATTATACTGATGGAGGCTGGTGAGATCGGCAGAATGCCCGAGGGAGTTCTGTACAAAGGAAGAAATGGTGCATCACGTTTTTTGGGAGTGCGCATTTGCAAGAAGGGTATGGGGAAGAGTAGGGAAGTTTCTAAGGGCGATAGGGTGGGCACAGGGGGTGTCCTATGAGAGCACGGTGTACAGACTGGTGAAACAAGGAGAAAGGCAATGGGAAGTGCGGGTGATTTTGATGGGGATGAGAGTGGCATTATGGAAAGTGAGGTGCTTGTTGGTAGGGAAGGGGGTATGCTTTACACAAAGGGAATGCTTGCAGCTGGGGTAATATGAGATTAAGGACTACATAAAGGGAAAGGGAGAAAAGGGTGAAGGGAATAGGGCATGGCAAGGTGTTCGGTGGCAGGAATTATTCCAGCCAGCCAGGATAGGGTAAGGGTAGGGGGAAAGCAAAGAAGGGAGAGAGAGGAGGAAAAGAAGAAGCGTCGGGAAGTAGGGAAAGGAAAAGGTGAAAACGGAAAGTGGGGAAAACAGTACTACTGAAACAAAAGTGAATTGTGTATGCTATAAATAAAGAGGTGTGGAAAATGTGTTGAAGGCAAATAAAAAGAAGGAAAATACGAGACCACAGGGAAAGGTTGTGTAAAATATGAGGTTGTATTATAAATGTTGAAAGTGTCCCAAGAACCTATATGAGAAAAGAGCAAAATGTATTGTCTTGGATTAAATTGATGATTATGTATAAAGAGGATCTGGTGATCCAATTGTGAAGACATTGTGATGGAGAAAGAAGATGGGAAGTTCCCATGATCGTGTCATGTATTATTGATTCATGTATGATATTGTTTATTGTGAGATATTGACAAAAGGAGGCGTGGAAAGAGAAAGAAATATTTTATATTTTCTTAATAAAAAAAAAGGGATGGAGGAACACTGATTCTGGTGGTTACGGTACTTGCCCAGAATGCACAAAATCCAGGTTTAAGTCCATCAAGAGACCAGGAGCGTGAACCTGTGCCTCCCAGTCTCCCAACACTACCTCGTTTTGTGTTTTCATGAGAAATTGTAAAAGTTCTCTGGTGGATCCTGATGTGGCATAAAAAACAGATTTCAAAATTGAAATATTCTTAGTTATGGCTCACCCTGCACAGATCCCTGTCTCTATTCTGGCATTGGATTGAATGATGGTGAAGGGTCCTCTGTGTGTCTGGCTGGATGTGAAGCCAAGTACTCAGCTGATTTTTGCATTGCCTTTATTCATTTGAGAATGTGACCCCAAAGAGAGCATTGTAGTGCAGATTAAAAAAAAAAAATCTAACAAAAATAAAAGGCATGAAGTAATTAAGCAGAAAGAATGAGCACTGTTATGGCTAAGGAACTGCCCGGTGATTCAGGACAACTCAGGTCAACCCCCAGCTCTGCCATACAACACCAGTGTGACTCTAGCCAAGTAGTTCAAGACTGGTTTTCAGAGATACTGAGCACCTACTCTCTATTAGAGTAATGGGTACTCATTATCTTTGGTGAGTAAGGCCATCCATGTCTAGACCTGAGGTTCCTGCCTGTAAATTATGCAAGTAGCACATGCTATCTTAATTTATCCTAGTCTACGTACCTTGTAAGTACGTTGGGGTAGACAGTGTTTTTTTAGGAAGTGTTTGTATAGCATCTCACACAGTGGGGCCTGAGTTTGCTCTGGGGCCTATAAGCAGTAATGTAATTCTAATAACGGCTGTTCTTAGGATTATATTATTGCTCGGGTATTGGCTTTAATGAAGAAAGAGAGAGGAGGAGTCCTGGATCAGAGACAGACTTCATTTACGTAGGATTCAGCTGTACAGGATTCTCCCAAAGCACAGAGTAGCTTGATCAGAATATGCCAGGGAAAAAGAGAGTCTAATTCTCTGAAAACACATTTGGAAGATTATACAGTTTGACTCATGGGCACATTTAATGAGTTTCTGGCGGAGTGATTGCACCTCCTCATTGAACTGCTCAGAATGAAGGCAGAATTTTAGTCACACAGAAATTACATCAAAAGGAAAAGCCAGATGTTTTGTGAATCCCACCACTAATGAGCTACAAGTGCTGTTTTTTCCATTGTACAAGAAAATTATGAATTTTTAAACATATACAAAACAAATTGTTTGTGATTACATTAGACCTTCAAAAGAAAGTGGGAACATAAATTCCAAGATGAATAGCATAATATTGGATGCTTGCCTCACTGCTTGACTTCAATAACTTATCTCAATAAATCCCCCAGCAGAAAGCATCTTATGTACTTCAAGTCTGAAGAAGATGAGACATGAATGCTGGAGGAATTACAAGACAGAGGGGCTTTATTGCAACAGTGAACAAGCTGAAAATTACAAGGTAATGGAAACTCAGCAGGAGGTCCTCCTACCCTGCCATTAGCTAACTCCTACAATGATTGCTGCAGAAATCACTTAGGTTATGTAAGCACTGTACACTGTTTCTGCACTTTGCATCTCCATCCAGCTAAGCACAGAGACAATTTAATTAGATAAGAGGAGATACCCGAGCAATGGGGACTTTGGCTTCACAGATGAAGCAGCATTAACCTGCCCTGGGAATTTTTTTCTAGTTGGCAGGGATCTTGCCTCTTCCAAGGGATGTGTGTGGGCCTGTGTTTGATGCATTGTTCTCGAGGTACACACAAATTTGTTTATTTAAAAAAATGACTGTTTTTAAGGAACGATACCCCCCAAGGCCCAAAATTAATCCTGCAAATAACAATAAAGCTGAAGAAAATGAAGGGCTGTTAACAGGAAGGCAGCACTAGGTTGGAGCTAGGTGTAGTGCAGGAAGCTACACTTGCAACCTTGAACAGTTTCTCTTCAGTCTTGCCCCAGAATAATCCCTGTCATTCCAGTTTTGGGTGTTAGACAAGAGTGGTACAAGTTTCTTTCTACTGTACTTCTACTAAGCAGTGAGAAGGTAGGGGAGGGAGGAGAAATATCCCTTCTGCTGTCTTTGGGCAGTGTCTTTCTTTCCTTCCTAACCCACCTTTCCCCCCAGCCAGGGAAAGGACAGAGTACCAAGTCTTGATCCCTGAGCAGCTGGTAATGTCTGGAGAGGGAGAAAGAGCAGTGAAACTCAGAAAACAAAGACAGTAGAAACAAGCTTTGCCTAGAACCTGAGCCATTTCTCAAATGCAAAATAGTGGGACCATGTTGCTGTGTTTTCATTATGGTGTTACAAGGCTTCCTACCCTGGTGTAATGGGAACAAGGAAGAGGGCCAAATGGTAGGACCACATAGCAGGGTGTTTATTCAGTGCTTCCTTTTAATGCCAAAGAATGCGATAGCCCTATATACAAAGTAGCGTTCAAATCCCAAACAGTGTAATGTTCAGTGGTAGCTGTAATAGGTTCATCGGCTATTGATTGCTGAATTAATTTGCATGTTGTCATCGTAGGTGCATGCTGTTCTCTACTACGTGCACTAAATATTATGAGATGCCACAGTTTCATAAAGGTTAAATCCTCAGAGAATGTCGGCCAGTACATACTTGCACTGATATTTTCCAAAGCCCATAAAGGAAAATGATCCATTTTCAAAAGGGACTTTAGTTTAGTTCTTTAATGGTACCGAGATGCTATAGGTCAGGGCTTTGCAGGATTTTCAAGTGCTGTTAAGAGCTTAACACCTACTGATTTCAGGACTCCAATGAACTTTTGTGGAGACACGTCACACACAGCTTTAGAGAGAGGGGAAAAACCTGACTTAGAATTCCAAAAATTTCCATCAGGTTACTGACTGGCTGATCAGGAGTTAAGTCCCATCACCTTTCAGTGAAAAACTGGATTTAAACTATTCTGGCCACGTCTGCATGAGACACTTGACTGCTCACGTAGACTGCAGAGCTATTACTGCATAGTCATTTAGTACTTGCGCACCCAAATACTAAATGGCAGTGCAGTAACTGGTGTTACTGTGCAGTAGCATCTCCACACAGCTTCATGGTGATGCCGATTGCTCTGTAGCTCGCTACTACCGTGCAGTAACATCACATCACGCTTCGTGCCCCATGACACTACTGTGCAGTAGTAATGAGTAACTGTGCAGTAAGCGTCTCATGTACATGCAGCCTCTGTTACTTAAATGCTTTAGGAAAGATATTCCTAATCTTTTCTGAATCCAAATGACAAGCAGTATAGAAGTGTTAGCATGTGACAGGTGAAGGTAGCTATCAAATGACTTCGTAGGTCAGACGAGAGGGTTTTTTGGTGATCTTTTGTTGGATGAACTGTAGAGCTGAAACATTTGTTAAAGAAGCTTTCAGGCCCAGTGCCCTAAAGGAAAAAAAAAAAAAAAAAAAAAAAAAAAATGCAGCCTATGCTAAATATTAGATAAAAAATGGGTCGTATTTACCTCTATATATAACCTACCTGCTTGTTTCACAACAAGAATCATAGAAAATGAGGGTGGAAGGGACCTCAGGAGGTGACATCTAGTCCAGCCCTCTGCTCAAAGCAGGACCAGCCTCAACTACAACATCCCAGCCAAGGCCTTGTCTAGCTGGGTTTTAAAAAAAAAACTTCCAAGGATGGAGATTTCACCACCTCTCTGGGTAACCTGTTCTAGTGCTTTACTACCCTCCTAGTGAGAGATTTTTCCTAATATCCAACTAAACTTCCCTTGCAGCAACTTGAGACCATTGCTTCTTGTTCCGTTAATTGCCACCACTGAGACCAGTCTGGCTCCATCTTTAGAGCCACCCATCGGGTGATTGAAGTGTGCTATTAAATCCCTCCTCAGTCTTCTCTTCTCCAGACTAAATAAGCCCAGTTCCCTCAGCCTTTCCTCAGAAGTCATGTCCCCCAGGACACTAACCATTTTTGTTGCCCCACCACTGGACTACGTGCAGTTTGTCCACATCCTTTCTGTTGTGGGGGGCCCAAAACTGGACACAGGACTCCAGAAGTGGTCTCAACAGTGCTGAATAGAGGGGAATAATCACTTCCCTTGATCTCCTGGCAATGCCCCTACTAATGCAGTCTAGTATGCCATTAGCTTTCTTTGCAACAAGGGTGCACTGTTGACTCATATTCAGCTAACTGTCTACTGTAACCCCCAGGTCCTTTTCTCCAGAGCTTCTGCTTAGCCAGTCAGTCCCCAGTCTGTACCAGTGCATGGGATTGTTCCGCCCCAAGTAATGTCCTCATTGAACCTTCATGAGATTTCTTTTGGTCCAATCCTCCAGTTTGTCCAGGTCTCTCTGAATCTTAGCCCTACCCTCCAGCTTACCTATTACTCCCCGCAGCTTGGTGTCATCTGCCAACTTGTTGAGGGTGCACTGCATCCCATCTTCCAGGTTGTTGTTAGGAGTTTGCTAAGCTCATCTGGTTCTAATTAAAATCAGATCAGTGGTCAATCAACATAATTTACATCAGCTAGTGGTAATTAAAGCATTTGCTGTAAACCTGTACAATGAAGGCTAGCAATTTTTTTGTGTCTGTCTTTCAAAGACCATTTTATTCTTGGAGCAAGCCATTTGTCTTTCAGTTGGAAGGGGGTGGCTTTTCATAATGTTCCCAGGAGAACATTTAATATATATGAATAGGAAAAAAACCAAAGAAAATACAAGCCTTACATGCTCTCTGATAAGTTTTCCTAATTCCATTCTTCCTTCCACCATAACCACACTCCCTTAACAAACCCTCTCTCTTCATACTGGGTTTGGGCATATATCTCAGGGCTGGACATCTCTACTGTCTCTCATTACCACTGCTGCTTGACCCTTCTATATTATTTTACCCTTTTCTATGCCCTTTCTTTACCTACATTGTCCTTTGGACTGCAGGACGTGCTAGAAATCTGATGAACAAGTCAATTGCCCTCCTCAGTCTCCACTCCCATCTTGTCTGACATTGTGGGTAGTGGGTTGCCATCTCACCTGAATAGCTGTACAGGTTTCCTTCACTTTATGCTGTACATGCATTCTAGGAAAACGGCGCATAACTCAAATTCGCATAAAGGGAACCCACTTAATAATGTAACAAATAGGAATATGTTCCAAGTCCCCAGCTTTACTGACCCCTTCGACTGTACCGACACAGCATCGTGCCACTCCCAGGGAACCTGCAGCTCCAGAAGCACAGGCACCAGCTGCCCTAAGTACAGGGTGGCTTCATGGATGACAGCTGATGGGGCACTGTGCTGTTGGGGCCGGACCAGGCCAGGCTGCAGGGGGCTGGCGCTGCAGCCACAAATAAATTTTTCTTCCTCTACCTATGGTATCACTCCTACAATGCACCACATAAAGCAGCTGACTGTAGGTTTCCACCACACAGATCACATAGAAATGAATTTACCTCGTGTACAATTAATTTTTGGTATAAAACAGGTCATTGCATAAGAGCGAATTTGCACATACAGAACCCACGTAAAGCAAGGGAAGCCTGTACTGCAAATATTGGACTGGTACAGTTTTGGCTTGTAGTGCTTGCTTCAGATTCAGCCCCATGAATAGTTTGCTGTCTTGCCTATCACTCCAGCTAGCAGATAAGTACAAAGTACTATACTTAGGCTGGAACAATCAAATGCACAAATACTGAAAGAGCTGGCTGGGCTGGAGTATTACAATAAAGAATCCATGGGTTCTAGCGGACCAGAAACTGAATATAGATTGACGTATTAAAAGGCATGTCATATGCAAGCTACAGGGAGCGATTCTTCCACTCTACTCAGCTCTGATGAGGCCTCACTTGGATTACTGTGTAGTGAAAGACTTGAACATGTTGGATAAACACTGGATGAGATGGTTTAGGAAAAGAGGATGCTGCCTTGAACATGGAGCCAGAAGTAGATCAAATCTGTCCAGCTGGCAGCCTGCATCTAGCCTGTGAAGGGCTAAGTTGCAGCCCCCAGGCTCTTGCTTGGCTGCTGCTCCCAGCTGCAAGAGTAGCCAGAGTCTCCAGGCTCCCCCTCCTACCTCTGGCTTTTGCTGCCAGCTCCTGCCCCAGGCAGTGGGAGAATAGAGCATGGCATGACCCAGGGAGCTGGGGATGCATGCATGATGCAGCAAAGGGAGGGAGTACACATGTGGTGCAGTGGGTGTGGGGGGACACCAGCATGGGCATGTGGTACAGGGGTGAAGGAGAGGGAGGGTCTGCACCAGCACAAGGTGCAGCAGTGGTGGGCAGGGGACAAGGAGGGAGTGGGAGCAGGAATATAGGCACGGCGCAAGTTCTGGGAGGCCTGTTGCTTTGCCTCGGTGTGGTCCACATAACACGTGGCCATGGCTGCTTAGAAATTGTGCAGTCCTGGAGTAAGTGATCTTCCAACCATTATTTTCATGCATCTAATATTAGAGCCCTTGCAGACTCAGTATATTATTATATCAAGGTGATATTTTCTTGGACAGAGACGAGTTAAAATGCTTCCTGTTCCCTAGCATTGTACAACGTGTTAATTTTACATTCCTAGTCCTAGCGATCTCCTGCCAAGTTCTCTCTCTAACACAAGTCCCATCAATTAAATGATAGCAGATAAACTACAATTTTAGCAGCACTCCATAACAAACCAAAATGACTTCACAGCATTGTTTTGTTTTACTTTTCCCTCATGCCAAATTAGTGTCATTCAGTTCTGGAAAACATCCCCTACACCAGAATACAAGAAGCCATCAAAGACTGGTGAAGCTGGCATGTGAGAGGGGTTCAAAAGTTGATCTTGTTCTCATCATGAGGAACTGCTTCAATTTTCACTTGGTGCTGGGCACTAGACAAGTGCAGAGATGGTACAGCTGTGTCAATTTGTGTCACTCCTTTACCTTGCTCTGAGTAAGCATGTGTAAGAACATCTAATCTTACAGAGGATCCTTATCCCCTATCTTGGAAATCTTTTGGCTAAATGACTACAAATTTATATCATGGACTCTATCGATGTTGCAAAATACAGTACAGACATTTTCCATTTTATCTGCCTATTTTAATGTATTGGGGAAAAAAAATAAGCTTGCATTTGAGTCCCTCTGGGACGTGTTGTTCCTCCACGATCAGTTGTCTGGTTTTGTTCAACTGTTTCTCAAGCAGCCCAATCATGGATTAACTATAGCCGGGAAGAAAGCAAGCCCAGAACTGAACTAAACTCACTTAAAACTGTCTCTTGTAGGAGGCTAAAGAACTAATATGCTGGACCAAATACCTAAGTGCTCCATGAGTTTATCTAAAGGAATATTTGTCACTTACATTATCTTACCTATATTTTCTTCTTGAATGGGACTTAAGGGCTCCATTAATATCATCATGTACTGTGGATATACCAGGAAATGTAACTTTAAAGAAACAAGCTCTAATGTGCACCTTTGCTATCATTCATAGATCATGTGCAACCCAGACAAGGTATCCAGTCTGCAGAGATGCTTTGCTCCCTTAACACTCATTGAGAAATCTGCTGGAAAATTAAATTTTGAGTTTTTCTTAATGCTGAGGGTATCTTATTCCATTGTAGCTTCTTGCTCATTCTTAATAACTGATGCATAACGGAGAATTAAGAGATGCTAAACTTCAGAAAGTGGTTGCAATTATGTATTTACTTGCAGTTAATTATTTGGGCATTAGATGTTACCAACAGTTGCACAGCGATCTAGGCAGGGCATGGAGCTGGGTAAACGAAGGAGACCATGCTAGAATCAAGCTGTTTCAAAACCTGTCATTAACTGGAATTGGTAGTTTTCTTTAAAGAAATGCCCTTCGTTTAAGATGGTATAGAAAAGGCATGACAGGAATGAGTCCCCAGGGGTGGCCGTGTGGCTCCTGCCTGGCTCGGGCTCGGGATCCAATACAGCCCTCCCTGATTGCTCACCCACCACACTTTGCTCTTACAGAAGATTGAACAAGGGAGGCTGCCCACCGGCCTTAGAGAGAGCTTTAGTGCATTTTAATCAGCGCTGGGTCTCCCCCAGACCTCAATAGTCTTGATTTAGCCCTTAAGCCCTCCCCACTTACCTGTGCCCCTGATGAGTGCCAGTAGTTTTAACAGCTATGTGCATGTCTGTGCCCCTCCAGGGCACCCATAGCCTTAAGAGCTCAATTCATGGCTCTGTCCCTCCCCTATGCCATACCCCAAGTCTTGGGGGTGTTATCACTATTTGATATTGCCTATTTAAACACTTGGCCCCCCTTGGCCACTCAGACTCCTTGGTCCCCTCCACAGTCTCCCTTTGAGCTCCTGAACCTCTGGTCCCAAATGCAGCCACTCCTCTGGGGTCACAGACCCCCTGATCTGACCCTCAGCCCTTCTCTGGGTTCAGAGACCCTTTATTCCGGCTTAGCCCCTCTGGGTTTGTGGATGCTCTGGCCCTTCTCTGGGTACATGGACCCACTGGTCTGGGTCTCAGCCTTTCCCCAGGCTCCTGGACCCTAATCTCACCTGGGGGCTCCTGGGTTACTGGTTCTCTAAATAGGGCTTGAGCCTGCCACAGCAGGGCTCGGGGCAACACCACCAGTGCCACTTAAATACAAAGAAGCATCTAGCCCTCTAGCAGACATCTCACATCCTCTCTGGGTTTAACACAAAACAAAGACTATTTGCCTGTAAAAGCCCATCTTTCTCTGCCCAGGTGACCCACCTCCATTCCCAGGCCTGCAGAGTTATTTCACATAAACCCCGAGTCCGTTCAGGAGCCTTGCTGGCTCTACAGCCAGGAGCTCTTCACTTTGGGGCTGCCAGAGAGACACGTGTTCGGGGTCAGGCTTGAGCCCTCTCCTGGTCATGCAAAGTCTCTCATTAGCCCCCTGCAAGCTGCCTCCCAATGCCCTGCTACAAAGGCTATTTGGCTCCTGCACGGATCAGACTCTAAGGGTTTGATGTTCACTCTGCCGGGTGAATGAGAATTCAGCCACTGGCTCCAGTGGCAACAGGACACAAGATGCTGAGCACAATTTCCATTGATTTCAATGACCGAATCTATGAGTACTCTGTAGCAGGCTCTTAGTGAAGAGCTGATAATAAAAAAAGGAAGTGCTTCATCGAGCATGTCAAGTTTGGGTTGCTTTAACTGAATTAGGGCTCAAGTGAAATCAATAGTATCCATATTTTTATTCAGCTTCTCCATAGTCTGCTGTATACAGTAACTTGTCCTGCTAACTGCACTCACGTTTTTGCAATAATAAATGGTTGATAGACGAGGGCAAGTGAATTGACTGAAATCTCTGCAATACAAATGGCACTAGAGACATGATCAGATCAGAACGATTATGGGGGCCAGGAAAACTGAACTCGGTAGATTGAAAACAGCTCTGGTTATACTTTGCTTACCATTTAGCAATAAACTAATGAGGACCTTTTTCCTGATATTTTCCTCAGAAATCATTCACTCGGAACAGGAAGGAATCTGTAAATGAATCTGTTCAATTCAACCACTCAGGTAAATTGGTCTCTTTCATAATTGATTTTCCACACACAATTGATTTAAACTTTTAAACCCCTCATGATGGTGGGATTAGATCTGAGTCTTTTTCTGCGTCATGCAGTTTGCATGGTGAACTCTGCGCTGAATTTCTCTTTCATTGGATTCTGCTTATTGGAGAAAAGGGACAGAGTTCAAGGACAGGCCAGCAGAAAGCATGTTATTTAAATACAGCCCTCAAGAAGCTGAAATATGAGAAAGAGGAGAGAGAACAAGACTACTTCTCTCACGTCCTTGCGTACAAATGATAACTGCAGTATTTGGCTCCGTCTGTCTCCCATGGGCGAGTGGTTAATATAATTTCATAGCCATTGGTTGTGTTTATGGTAAGCTTCACTACAACACTCATAGCATTTTAAGGCAAGACTGGGTATTAATTTATGGCAGCGATTTATTAACTGGGGTGCTACGAGATGCTTTAAAGGGTGACGCCAGAAGAGTCAGGAGACAAAAGAAGTGTAAAAATAGAAGCAGATAAGAGTAGGCTCAGACTCCAGCTGTGAGGTTAAAAACAGATAGAGGCAGACTCAGGCTCTCCCTCCCTGGCAGTCCCCTGCCCCTCAGCCCAGCCTCTCTGCAGAAATTCATTTTTGAAATCAGGGTGCCACTCAATTCACAAGAGTTAGGGAGGGGGGCCTTAAGTCTAAAAAGCTTGAGAACTACTCATTTATGGATGAATTCAGCTCCTTGATGCCAACGAGAATCTTTTCCTTGCTATCAACGGGCTTAGCATCAGACCCTGACAATACCCTGGTGCCACGACGGGGTCCTACAGGAGGGCCGTGATCTCCTTAAGGCCCCTTCCTCCGTGCCAAGTCGGCCCAAGGGCACCCTCGGATTCTTGCCCGCCACGACTTTGATGTTTAGATAAAGTTGGGAGGCTGCCTTACGTCTTCTTGGACACGGTTCGTTGTGACCTCTGTCCCCTTGGACCCCGGACCCCTTGTGGGTCTTGTCTTGCAAATGGGTGCCCTGGGCACCCTAGCCTTATGGGTTATGTGTGGCTCCAACCTCTCCTGATACTACGCCCCAAGCCTCGCAGTTGGACTAGACGTTGGTCTGTCAAAATACACTCGCCCACTCTCCCAGGGCCTTCCCTGTGAAGCCACCCCTCTCCCGGGGCCTTCTGTTCCCACTCTGGGACTTCTCGGTTCAGCCACCTGTCTCTCGGGCCCACTGCACTGCTACCCCCTTTCTCCAGGGCTCACCGCACTGCTACCCCCTCTCTCCGGGGTTTACCACAGTACCACACCCTTCCTCAGGGCTCACCAAGCCCTCACTAGGGCTTCTCAGTAGTACCCCCTCTCTGGGGCTCACCACACCCGCACTGGGGCTTCTCAATAACGCCCCCTCTCTGGGGCTTGCCACGCCCAACTTGGGCTCTCCAATACAGTTGCCCCTTTTCTGGGGCTCGCCGTGCCCACACCTGGGCTTCTCAATAAGGCGCTCCCCTCTCTGGGGCTTGCCGTGCCCACACCTGGGCTTCTCAATAAGGTGCTCCCTGCTCTGGGGCTCACTGTGCCCACACTTGGGCTTCTCGATAAGGTGCTCCCTGCTCTGGGGCTCACTGTGCCCACACTTGGGCTTTCCAATAACATTGCCCCCCTTCCTGGGGGCTGGGGTCTATGTACCCGCTATGCTGCGCCCTCACTGGCACCAGGGTCCCCACACCACTGTGGGTCCCTATGAGGCCTCCACCAACCCCAAATAGCCTCCCCTAGCCACCGGTGTAATACATAACAACAACACAAACTTGAGCCTCCTGGCTATAACTCAAACATAAGCCGCCTGGCTACAACAACATTGCTCAAGTCAAGCTATACCTGCGGTTCTTGCTGCTTCTCCCATCGTTACTCCAGGAGCTCCTGCCTCTTTGGTAGCTGGCAAGGAACTGGCAGCTTGGATTCAGCCCCTGGGCCTTAAGAGGGCCAGGCCCTGCCCCTTCCGGTCAGCTGACTTCCTGGTTGCCCCAGGCAACCCACAGCTGTGCTTGTTATTCCCTGCCAGGGCGCTCTTCCTGGCAGTTTCCCTTCTCTAGGAGCAGGGCACCTCAATGCTCTGCGATACCTGGTTAGTAGAGCTGGCTGAAAAGTAACCAAAGTTTACTTGTGAAGTTAAGTGGTGTACAACTTTGTCACTTAGTTCCAGTTGATGTTGTCACCCGTACGTTTTGTTGGTAATGGCTGTGAAAGAGGATTTCTTTGCTTGTTAATTGAGCACAAATTCAAAATTTTGAGATTTCAGAAACTTGAGTTTTGCCATTTGAGCTGTCTCCACTTGTAAGTATTCCTAGTTTTGACTTCTAGTGCATGTAGCATCTGATGGATTAGGCTGTCACCTACAAAAAACTCATGCCTTTTGAACCAGTTAGTCTCTAAGGTACCATGCTACACTCTCATCTGTGCGTATCACTGCTATCCGTGGGATGAAATGCAACGCTTTCTTTTGCAGGTGTCATCATATTGCACTCTGATGGCTGGTTCAAAATCAGTAAAAATGCCAATCACTGGCACGTCTAATAAAGAAATTGCTTTAATTGATGTGATAAGAGGAATAGGCTGTGAGGGAAGGTTGTTAGACCAATGATCTTGGATTTCATCTTGGTTGCAGCTTTGCAATACAGCAGCCAGTTGTTTATCAGTAAGCTAGAGGATTGTTGCACTAATTTTCAGTGTTTTGATCACAATGTATGTCTCTGAAATACTGGATTTCTCACATATAACATGCCCCTGAATATAATATACACCTTGGTTTTGCAAGGCAGAATGAAGAAAAAAGATTTTTCTGGAGTTATGCCTATTTAGAGCAAAGAGTCTTCAGTTAACTCAGCCTCCCTCCCTTTTCTGCTTAACTACAGCTCAGAGCCTAGCTGCTGCTGAAGACAACATGATTTAAAAAGGGGTTAGGTGTCTCCAAGGCTATGACATAGGAGAAGAGAGACCAGGAGCAGCTAGCAGACAGCAAAATTGCCCTAAGAAAGCTTAGCTTGACTAGTGGAACATGGAGACCATTAAAAAAGAGAGACTATCATTAACACCTCAGGTGTGAAGACAGCGAGCCATTATGTCTTCTGCTGCCCAAATGGTCATGTAACAGCCGTTGCACTGTGGAGCAGATATCAAGGCAGGATGCTTCTATCTTGGGCAGAAAATCAGCCTCCCTGCTTAATACGTGTGCCCCAATTTTAGAGAGGGCTGAGTTTTTGTGGGCAAAGGTGTGTATTGTATGCAAGAAAATACAGTAACGAATACCGACTTAAATTTTCTGAATTAATTTTTTCCATATTTCTCAAAAAGTTGGATTTTGATCAAAAAGGGATTTTTTTTCCCCCGGATAACTTGCTCCCTAGGTCTTTAACCAACTTGTGAAATCTTTACTCATTCTCCATTTTTCCTTTTAACTTAACCAAAGTAATCCATCTTGATTTCCTGGAGGGATAGCAGAATATGGTTTTTTTCCTGTGTAGTCTGGGATACTTGTGCCTCTAAGAATGAAAACAGTCTTAGCAATTTATTTCTTAAAATAACTTGCAATATCATCTTGTGACCTGTGCTCCTCGCTCGACCAGTCTGCTTATAAGGAAGAGACTGTTCTTGCAAAATTCAGGTCTTGATTGGTATCCAGAAGAGACTGCAAGTGTTCACTAACTTGCAGAAGTGGGTCAGAATCATATCTAAAATTACTGTGTGAAAAATTATTATTATAATCGTATCTAGATCTTTATATTGCAATACGAAGCTGTCGATCTCAGAATGCATTGGGTAAACATTATCTGTCCCCATTTCATAGATTTCATAGGCATTAGGGGCTGGAAGGGACCTCGTGAAATCGAGTCCAGCCCCCCTGCCATAGGCAGGAAGTCAGCTGGGATCAAGTGATCCCAGCAAGAAAAATATCCAGATGTTTTTTGAAAGAATCCAGAGTCATGAATGGGGAAATGCTGGCATAGGGAAGTGAAAGGACTTGCTCGTGATCTCCTGACAGGCCAGTTGCAGAACTGGGACTAACACTCACATTTCCCAAGTCTGTTTCCAGTGCTCTGTCCCCTAGACAAAACTGTCTTGTATTGCCAACCATATCAGGTGACATTCAGTACAATATCATTACGGAAACACACCCTGTATGAGCTTTTCATTTCAGATCATGACATAGGACTTGTGCCGAGCTTCCACATATAGTAGAATTTCACTGGTCTTGTTTTACTTCTCCCTTTCACCAGTACAATTTGCAGAACTGAAGAGTCAGCTTGACAACAAAGCCCTACATACCCTGCAATGATCTAGTCAGGAATAAGATAAGAGACTGCTATTGTCTTCTTCAATACAATACGTCATAATAATACTGCTGCTGCTTCAGCCTCTCACTGCCACATAAAAACTGTACTGTTTCTTTCTGTCCTTGATAAGGGTCACCACTAAGTTACTCTGACTTAATGCAAGAAAAGTCAATATAATGCCTTATGGGAGGCATTCAGGACACCCAACTGACGAGGTGTTTTTAATATTAGAACAGCAAGATTTTTAATGGAGTGTAAATGTCTTTCATCGCATGGGCTAAAATAGCACTAAGCACAAGTTCAAGGTGATTCCAGAGGCTCTTCTAAATCTGCATTTTCATCTCCCTTTAGATTAATTCATATTTTAATTGGTCATATCACTGATTGAAGTACTAGAGAAGGGAGCACTTGAATTCCTTTCATCTCATGCTTTTGCTACATGCTGGTAAGGCTGGACATCAGGCAAACCTGTTTCTGGGGCATGTAGGGGCAGTGGGTGGGAAGATGGGCAGAATGGACTTGAATGAAGAAACATGAATTACAGGGAGGGTTTGAAGCCAGACTTGATTAAAATTGTCAAAAGCTTTTTCATGTTAATCTCACATTCTCAAATACTCGTAGCTTGGCCAAAATATTACTTATTAAACATTCCACACCAAAATAATTCAGAATACCAACACCTGCAGTGCAAACAGATTTTCCTTTAGAATGGTTGACTTCTGGCCTGATTCTGCAACCCTTCTGCAGAATGAAGTAGTACTTTGGTAGGTGATTAGATAAACTCTCATCTTCAGAAGAATTGAAGAGACTCAAGTTGTTTGCTTAAGAAAGGAGACAAACAAGACCCAGCATTATGAATATATATTAGTAGTAAATAGTCCAGAGAAGACAAGATTGGGAGCTGCTGTTTTCCCCATCTCACAATGGCAGGGGGCATTCAAAGAAAAGGTGAGGGATCAAAGGTGAGGCAAGCACTTTTTCACACCATGAATAATTCTTCTTTGTAACCTATGATCACAAGAAGCAGTTGAGTCCCAGAGCTCAAGAAGATTTTTAAAAGTTAGTGGTTATGTGCATAGCCAGTGCCAGATTTAGGCTTAATCTACCTAAGCTACAGTTTAGGGCCTCACAATATGAGGGGCCTCTAAATAAGAAAAAAAAAAAACAACTGGACATTTTTAATATTAGAATTAGCCATATATATATATATATATATATATATATATATATATATATAAAATTCTAATATTAAAAATATATAGTGTGTGAGTGTGTAATCATATTAGCATGAAAATGTCCAGTTGTTTTTATATATATAGTATGGCTAATATACACACACACACACACACACACACACAATATATATATATATATATATATATATAGTAATAATATAATATTGTACATATAGTATTATATAGTAATAATATAAAATATGTATATATAATATTATTACTATATAATATACTGTGTGTGTGTGTGTACACACACACACACACACACACACACACATATATATGCATGTATTAGCCATATATATATGGCTCCACAGTTATTATTCATATTGAGTTAATAAATTTGTGCAGAAATAACAATAATTCATCTTAAAATTTCATGAAAATCCATTTTGGGGGATTTTGTAGATTATTTTTTATCTTATGGGGCCTCCTAAGTGGGATGTAATTTTGGGCCTCAGCATGTCATAATTCAGCACTGTGTATATCTATCAAGAATGTCCTGAGTGACAATTATTCATTGATAAAAATATCTGGAAGGGAGATTTAACTTTGTGTTTCAGGTCTTAAACCAATCACTAAGTGTGAGGATACCTTGGAGGGAGCAGGAAAGGAGACAGTGCTCCAGAAGGAGCTGCAGAGGGGTTCTGGTGCTCTCCTCTGCATGGTCCTGGTCATTGTCGGAGATGAGACCAAGTGGTGGCAGCTCCCACATGCCTACATTCCTAATCAGAACCAACATCAAGCAGCAAATGCGTGCTGTTCATCACAAGTAAGGGCTGTACTATCAGGCTGTTTCAAAATATCATGCTTTACACCCAAAGAGATAAGTATGCTGTAACCACAGTTCCTTATTTGAGCAACCATCCCTCCCATTTTCTTCTATAAATCAGACTGGCACTGTGTCACTGCTCTATGACTCTCCACACAGCACTCCCTGATTGGCAAATTGAGACTGTTTCCATAGGCTATACCCTTGATTTGAAAAGTGGTCTGCACACCGACCCCCACAGAATGACAAGTTTCAGTGTTAATAGAAGGGTCTCTGCATGAATCACTGCTTCTGCTAAGTATTCCTGCTGTGGTATGCTTCAGGCCATTAATGTGATTGCAAGAACTGGCAACTGCATAACTCAGGGCTTTGACATTTGGATTAAAGTGGAACCTTAAGCTATGCCCACACTAAGGACCATGCTTTTGGCAGGAGCGTTTCCTAGGCTCATGGGTATTGGGTATCATTCTTTCGACTGTTTTGTTTTCTGTTCCACCAGGAGATGGGTCTTTCAATGAAGACGATTGTTTTCCATGCTCTGTACGCCAAGCTGGCTTGTCCAGCTTCAGATACATGCGCACATCCTCCTTTAATTTGATTAGTGACAGATGCTATTATCTGAGGAAATCTAAATTGCCTCTTCCTGTGCTAATGAACTACTGCACTATGTGTGTGGGGATTTGAGAACAAGATGGATTTATTAATGAGCTCCTAATTAAAGGGACAGTTCTCCTGTTCCTACTGCACTTGGTGTATGTTGGGTAGGGGGGGTGGGAGAAGAGACAGATGGCACAAAGGATTGCCACTTCTAACTTCAAGCAAACATCTCTGTCTATATATTCATTTTGTGTGTCCAGGCAGGTATTTTAATCAAAATCTCAAATTTAATTTTTAAATCCTAAAAATGCTGAGATTATTCCAAAAAGCTAAAGGTTAAAAAAAATCAGCAATTCAAACAGTACCTAGCCAAAAGAGGCTCTAGCTTATGAATGGGATGCTGCGATATTACTAAAATATTAATTAATAATCAAATACAACACATAATAAATATCTGCAGTCATCACTGATTGACAAGTGATGAGCAGGAGGGGTTGCTTTATGTCTATCCTTATCTTGTATAGTTCCTCTTATCTGTCCATACCAAGGTACTTTTCAAAGGAGGGTAAAAATGATCACCTGCATTTTACAGCTGGGAAAACAGAGGCATGGGAAAGGTAAAGTATCTAGCTCATGGCTGTTTTCCATGTAAGTAGTGATGGCAGATGTAGACTCTGTGGTTCCTAACGCCTGGCCCAAAGGCCAAAACAGTGGACAATGCTGCCTTTCCTTGTGAGGTCCTGAAAAAAATGAGAACTCAATTTTCTTTAAGTCACATCCATCCTAATAAGTGTAAAACCTCCCTTCAAAACCAGTGCTCCTCAAAGGGCTAGACGGTGGGTGTGGGTGAGGAACTAATGATCAATGAATGTCTCTAGGTTCTTAAAATGTTGCCTACACATGTTCCTGTAATATACTTGCTTCTAGAAGAAAGTATCTTCCTGAGAATGCAGAGGACATTCCTGTAAAAGGTGAAAAGTCACTTCCTGTACTTAGCCAATTCCTTGAATTTTTAAGGCATTGCATGGTTGTGTCACTGACCCTAGCAGAAAAGAGTTCATCTCTTGGTTGTGACCTTTAGGTACTTCTATAATGCCAATAATTGAAAATAGTGTAGCTCTTCAAAGGAATTTGGTCCTCTCCTGGATCATCTTCTTCCATCCATTGACTGTATACGCTTGGTTGCTCTCAAGATACTTCCCTGCTCTGGTGCTAGGACACAATCATGCCTCTGACAACAGAGACATCCTGCTGTTATAGCACAATGGACTTGCCGAATCGGTCAGAAAGCCCCCACGAACAGAGCCCAATGCAGACAGCTAGCGTTGTCTTCCATGGTATGGGAATGGGTGGCGGAGATAGAAAGCATCTGGTCGTGCTGACAGGTGAGAGCTCCACTTTGTACAGCGGACACACAACCTTATACAGTGACCACTGATTTTTGGTGGCTTATTCAGTGAACACGTGGCTTGAAATGCTAACAGCTTTGATTCTGAGAGATGGGTGGCTAAAGACTTTCTGAAAAATCATGGCTGTTTATGAAATTTCTAGTTGGGCACTTCAATAACACTCACCACTCTAAAATGTTGGCCTAGGTATCTGTAAGCTGAACCTACCTACAAATATACTTTGCAAGAAAGAGCACTTTATGAATGCCCAGAAAAGTTATTGTAACTTAACCTCATACTGTGCACTTGGAAGAGAGTAAAAGAAAGCACTTCAAAACTATTTCCATGTGAAATTCTTCTTGGCTTACTTGTAACTTTTACCCAGGGAGTTGACTTCCCAAGAGCTATTTCCAAAATGTAATGGAGCAACTTGTTTCTTTTTAAAATTACTCAGGAATTGGACTGGTCATAAATTATATTGAATGGTCTCCAAGATCACAGCCCATGGTACCGTTGTATTTAAATCCAATGGAGAAGTGTTAGGGGGTGGGGGAGGAAGGAAAAAAACCAAGCTAAACACACAGAAATGTCTTTAACCTAAAATTATGTTGCTTTCTTGAATTGCAGCATCTCTACGTTGGATTAAACTCAACGTGGACAGCTCTCTTCATCTTGTATCCAAGCAGCATGTACCACCAGGTTATCCAAAAGAAACTAGAGGAGTTTCTTTTCCCTTACTGTAGAAGGGCCCAATCCAACTTTTATCTCTCTGGGTGTATCTACATGTACATTTACGTCGCATTAAATTTACTGCACAGTAACTTACTGCGCAGTGAGCAGAAACAGGCTGGTGGTTACACGTGCAGGCATTAAAGCACATTAATGCTGTACGTGGTCTGACTTGGAACTAAAGTTAGTCCCAAGTCAGTCCACACACACAGTGCTAGTGCACAGTAAAGTGTCTACACGTGCTTTACTGCACAGTAGCTAATCATGTGTAAATCTGATACCTGCATGATGTAGGTATCAAATGTATGCTCAAGTCAGTGTATGTTGCCATAGTTACTGCACAGTACGGGCGTGCATGTGTAGACATGTGCCTGTACTGCAAAGTAATTGAGGTTACTGCACAGTAAATTTGCATGTATAGATGCACCTACTGACTACAGAAATAACGGAGAAGGGAGTTTGGTCCAACAGCTCTGATGTTACAGATTTTTCTCTGTCACTGAAATGTTTTCATGAGTATGATGAGGCTCAATGTCACTCATTATAAGCAGTGCAGGGAAGGAGAAACTGGGATGAATAAAACAGAGATAAAAGTACACAGGTTTCTGATTTAGCCAGTTCAACATCTTCCAGTGGCAGTGACTGTAACAGAAAAAAAAACCCTCTCTCTGTGGAGATGTTGCTACAACAGGAACTTGTGCAGCAAGAGACAAATTAAAAGTTTCTTCTAAAGAGTAAAGATTCAAGTGAGTTTTCCTTCTTGAACACTTTGGAGCTGACACCTTTGGAGTACCTACCAGTTGGGAACATGTGCATCTTAATAGCAAATCCTAACTCTTCCTCCACCAAGTGGGTTGGAACCTCTGGAAAGCGACCCGTATCTTGTTCATTTGCCCAGCTTGCTGGGGCATCTCCAGGATCATGCAGGGTCCTCTGCTTATTTCTATGGTAACCTTATAATTAATGCTTTTCTAGTTCAGCAAAGACCAAATTTACCCAGGGAATCTAGGCTTCTGTCAGCAGTTGTGTCACACGGTAGTTTTTTACCTTGCTGTCCTCTTTTTCACAGCTCTTCATTTTGGCCCCGATTTTGCATAGCGCTTGAGACATCAAGAGGAAAAAATATAGGGTCAGCTGATGAATATCAGTAACACGGGACCAGCAATGACTGGACCTTAGAGACGATCAGCTGTTCCAATATGTTTGTAGAAGCATTTTAAGGACGATCCTAAACTTTTCAGTGTCATTCTACATGTGGTGGATGGAGGGGCATTTGATTGCTTTACTTAACTGGCCAAGAAACATGGATTTTATAATGCACTACTGGCTACCAAAGCCCTCTGAAATCAGTGGTCATCTAACCAGGCACTGCAATAGGCTTTGGATCCAGATGCTCAGCTCATGTATCTCCTTGTTGTTCCAGTGACATCAAAAGAGCTACAGCAGTTTACACCTGGCTCTATCCCCCTACTTTCAACAGGCACAATCATCTGAGAAAGCAGTCTGCTGACAACTTTCTCCTCCTTTTCCATGCTCTATTTCCACTGTGTTCCCAGCTTCTTCATCTACCCTACTAACATCCTTTTCTAGGTGTATTATCCACCACCATAAAATCACTCATTCTTTCAAATACAATTAATTTTAATGAGGTTGGCACGGACTAACAAGCCGTTGATTCGCATTTATGGATCCAGTAAACAACTTGTTTTCTTTCAATACCGACACTTGGGTGTGCTAAATAGATTTAGAGCATTAGCCAACTTTGTGTGTTGGACTCGTGCCCGCCTTTTTACTGGGACAGGTCCAAGCGTTTCCTCCAAGGTTATTACTGTGCACATTCATTTCCAATAAGAGGGATGAAATGAGAGTAACCTGCTGAATGAGTCTTGATTTTCTTATGCTGCCCAAAAATAGGCAAAACACAGACTTCGGTTCTCACCCTGAAGAGGTGAGACCTAGCTATGCTGCTCCCACAGAGGCCCTAGGAAGCCGTCATATGTCCTTCATTGACCTCCACCTTACTTCAGCACCCAAGTAGCCACCCGTTCTTTCCTCTGCAGAGGGAAGCAGTGCAGGGGAGTGCTTTATATGCCATGACTTCCCTATGTGGCTGTGGAGGGCAGTTTATAGTCTTGGCCAGTGGCTCACACATTTGTGGGTGGGGAGGGCAGTAATACAGCCAGCTGGGAAATTTCCATCCAAGATTTTTAACTAAACACTGGAAAGGAAATATTCTACATCATTTTTAATGCTATTTGGCGCAAGTCTATGTGACCATTACATTCTTAACAAAACCTGGCTAGGGAGTGAAAAAAAATCCCAACTCTTCGCAAATGACTCATGTACTTATTAACAGGGAAATAGTGCCAACCAGTTATTTGATTAATAGCCTTTGGCCGTCCATAATGCTCACTGAATGGAAGAAACATTTCTTCAAGAATAAATTGTTAGAAAACTAATGAGAAAGGCTCGTAGACATTTTTGACTACCCGACTGCCATGCGTACTACTATAAACCCCTACTCAGCTAGACGAGGTTTTAGACCCAGACTCTGACATATGAATTGTCTATTGATATTTTTAGGCCTATAACAGGAAGGACAGTTCAGCAGTGAGGAAGCTACCCTGGTGCTCTTCAATGAGGTGTAGTTCTGCCAAAGCCTTTGTGTATGACAATCTCTTTGTGCCTCAGTTCCCTATCTGTACAATGGGAACAATAGCGTTGTCCCAGGATCAGGCAAATGTTTTTCAGATAAGTATGTTAAGTTAAAAGATTGCGAGATGCTCAAAGGGAGTCCCCTAAGTACTTTAAATCAGTGCATAGTGTTCTTGTAATTTTTGGCAATCATCGAACTATTTGAAGCATTGAAAACAATAACTTTATAAATCGCCCACAAATCATGTAGCTAAATCACCCATGCATTATACTTTGAAATATGCTGCACAATTTCCCGAGTGATTCAGCTTAAGCTGGGAAGCCCGGGTTAGAAAATTATGAATAAGGAAGAAAACTTTTGTGAGACTATAATCCTTGTATGAAATGTATCCTAATAGATGATAGCTCCTGTGCTGTCAGGGCTAGAGCCCTATAATACACCAGCCACCACACATCCTACACATGGACTGAGTGCACGCAGTTCAAGCAACTAGTCCTCTATTAGCTAATTAACTGTAAGCAACGTTAATTAAGTGTGGTTCTCTGTCTATCCGTATGAAACCCAATTACTTGGACTTTTACATTGCACGATAAAAATCAGAAATAAACTTGAAGCGCTAAAACAGGCCCTTGGTCTGGGCTCACTAAACAAACAAACAAGAGCTGCCCCTCTGGGATGCACAGATCATAAAAATCTATTGCTCATAATGGTCTTACAAGACAAATTCCCAAGTCTTGGAGGACAATGTATTATACAATACTTTGGCTTTTCTTCCCATCTTCAGGAGAAGCAAGCTATATTCATAAACCAAGCCTATTCATTGATTTATCAAATGATTAAACAAGCTACATCATTTACATCTTTTAGTACAGTAAGCAAGGGAATGTAAGCATTTAAACTGAACACAGCTGGCATTGGGTATCTGGTGTAAGAATTCAAAAGGACCTACACAGCACTTTCAGAAAACCAGGCTTCCTTATGGTATCTCAGGTTGGGCATCCAAAATTGAGATGCAGGAAATCACTGGTCCCTGTATTACTTATTTACTCTCACCAGAATCAAAGGAAGCTTTTCTACCACCAGACACAATCCCTGAAGTCTTCATGTGTGTGCATGTGCATGTGCACACAATCTCTCTCTCTCTCATATGCAGCTAACCCTCTTGAATTGCTAGCCCTCTTGAATTCAGTGGGACTTCTTGATTTATTTTTGAAGTAAGCATCTTTATAAGCTTCTGTTGGATCAGAGTTACAATGATCAATGGAAGCAGGATCAATTTAGGTAAGAACTAAGCCAGCTTATCATCAGGGATCTAATAAAACAATGCAATGGGATGCATTGGTATCAGCTAACACTAAACAAGGGCTTGATGGTATTGAATGCAAAATGTAAAAACAATCAGACTGACATCTTCACAAGGAGAGCATTTAAATTATTCACAGTCAATGCAATACAATCCAGAGCTAATTATAGTCTATATGTGCAAATGAAAGTAATGATAATCATAATTACTTTGCACTTATATACTGTAGCAATTTTCATCTGAGGTCCTCAAAGTCTTTATAAACATTAATTAAGCCTCACAACAACCTGGTGGGCGAGGTAGTCTGTTACCATCTTTCTCATTATAAAGACAGGGGAAGTGTGGTGTAGAGAGGTGAAAGGGGCAGATGAAAAAGGGAACTTTGGGCATTTATACATGTTCCTGGAGTGGAGGCGGGGGTGCTTTAATTAGTGTGGCTCCGAGAACCACTCTAATTAAAGCGCCCAGAGCGCCATGCATATCAGTGTCCCTGCACTGAAAAATGGCAGTGGGGCACTTTAACTAAAGCTTGTTGAACAAGCCCCGCAGGGATGCTGATACATGTGACGCTGGGGTCTGCTGGAGCATGGTAATTGCCACACTCCAGCAGACTCAATTAATTGAGTGTGCTCCGACACGCTGTAACTGCAGCACGTCGGTGCAGCCTTGCTGCATGTGTAAAAGCACCCTTTGGTACTACAAATTGGGGCTTAAGTTTTTGGTGTTTGGCCTCGTGAGTGGAATCCAGCCCCCCACCCCCCAGTTCCTCCTCCATCCATTTGACATTCAACCATCACTGCATCAAAACCAGAAATATTCTGCATCAAAACCAGAAATATGGAGGAGCAGAATACAGGCCTGTTCTCTTCCAGCTGAGCATAATAAGTTTTAGACTACCATCAGGCTCTCCTAACTATAAAGTTGGTCCAATAAAAGACACCACCCCCAAATCCTTGCTTTTCTAAGAGGGAGGAGCTTGGTGAGTTCGTATGCCTCCAGAACTGGGCAGCCACTGAGCAGGGCTTTTTAGATTGCAATTTTAGACCTAGGTACTCAGGACTCCTATAGACATGCAAGGATGTGGTCCTAAGTAACTTGCTTAGTGTCATCGTTTCTTTCCTAGGAGAAAACTGAATACAGGAATCCTCTCTTTGTTATCTCCACTAGCAGCAGACATCATTCTCTGTGTCCAAAGGCTGCGATATATCATTGGTAGATAGGTTAGGGCATAGGTGATAAATGTTGAGAGACAGGTTGGAAAGTGGTCTGATTGATGGATTAGGGAAAGAAGGTGTGAAGTTGGAAATGTGCACCTCATTTATGTTGCCATGGCCGTCTTAATTACAACGCCGTACAACTTCACAATGTTGCCAGCAGTAAACTTCCAAAAATCCTGAAGCAGACCCTAAAAATAACGATTGGCTTAATTTTTCTGAAAAGTGGGTTCTTTTTTTATTTTCTTCTGGTTTTGGAGCATTAAGGTTCCTGTCCTGAGGGGGAGTCGCTGTGGCAAGGATCTTTTTGTTCAGCGCGTGGACAACTCATAGCACAATGGAGTTCTGGTCTTTGATTAGGGAAGCTATTCTTACGACAATATAAATAATTAAGAGACAAGTAAAACATTTAGAGCAGTTTACTTAGCCCTTTTTGGCTTCAGTTAAAAGATAAATGGATTTTAGAGATTATATAAAGCAGAGAATTTGCCAGTCTGAAAGAACTGTATAACCCAGCAGACCACAGCTTGAAGTCCCCAGTCATTTTTTAATTGCTGTTATTTATGTGTGCTCTGGTAACACGCGCACTACTCTATGGTGCTGCCCACACACACACACACACACACACACACACACACACACTTCTCTAGGCAGTTGTGCGTTCATCATTGTTTAAGGCCATAAAATACAACAACCATCAATTTCAAGCCTGCCAGCTTAACAGACTCTTGTAATGGTTGCATTTCTATAGACCTACACAATAGGACTAATTGCATGGGCTTGCAATATAAGCCAGAGGTCGTTTGATTACTGGCTGTTTTGTACCATGAAAGTGCACATTAATTATTTAAAAGATGGACTTATAATTATTGTGAGCTCTAAGTAATTACCTATAATTTTGGCAAGTGTTAGAAAAACTGATAGTCTAGCAAATTCAGGTTTTAGTCATTAGTAAGCTCATAATTACATTTAAATTGCAAAATGAGAATTATGCAATTTATCTCCCCAATAATGCATAAACATTACAGTGATTGTAGGTTTTAATGGACTATATTATTACAATAAAAAGCAGAGCAGTGATGGGCAGTGAGGGGCAATTTGAGTTCATTGCAGTTATTTTACATTATAATTGCTTATCAGTGACTGCATGGTTATCTCTCTCAAGATTAGTGTAGCTTCCCCCACCCTCAAACAAGCATTTTATATTGGAAAATAACATCATATACAAAAGAGTCAGTAAAATGAAGTAGTGACTAATTTTGCATTTATGTAGAATTAACTCCATCATATGTTTGTAGGTAAACGGCCTAGTCCTGGTTTAATTACTCTTCTCCAACCACAGTTGCTAAGCATGTAATGAAGATATGCACTCTTGAGCTGTGCTCTTTGGCCAAGCCTGTCTCTTCGTTTTGTACTTGCATTCTGTAGACCTGTGGGTTTCTGATACACGATGAGGACTAGCAGGTGCTAGCAGTATATGCAAGTAAAATTGTAATTATTAAGAAAGCCACCAACTAATGCATATAAAAAATGTTTCATACACTGTATTCAGTGGGTTCCTTAACCGTTCAGGACAATCTGCAAGCCATTAAAATCAACAGAAGAATTTCTACTGACTTTAGTTGCACTCAGTTGTACAGTAACTGGATAACAGAGCTGATTGTGAAACAAAGAGAAAAAAAAAATCACTCTACTAACTTAATGCCATTAGAGTCTCCAATCATCCATGCACACAGAGGATCCAATAAGATATGTCCATAATGATTATGATCAGTCTTGATGTATCTAGATTAGGTAAGGAGTAAGGTTGGCATTTCACCTGCTTATAGGTGATACATATGGATGGAGCACTTCATCCATTAATACAAACTAACTTTGTTAGTTTAAGGCAGAGGGCAGCAACATATGGCCTGTGGGCGCGGGGTTTGGCAGCATTTAAGCAACAGGGGATGCTTTCTGTGGATGCTCTCCCCATCTGCCACGGGGGAAAAGTGCCAGCTGTGGGCACCCTCCCTCTATGGTTAGGGAGACAATTGGTGGCAGGGGAAGAGGCTTAGCACCCATTCCCCATCCACCTCTGATCTGGAGCAGGTCATTCTGACCTGCAGCTGGAAGCCAGGTTGCCTATCCCTTGTTTAGATGTTAGCAATGGACACCTTAAGAGACATCAGATTAGTTAAATAAGATATTTTAGGTAACTGTCAAAAAAAGGTGGAAGTTTGGAAGTGTCAAATACAGTTCGCCATGTTAGGTTCCAGTTTAGACCATCATATACAAGCAGTGTCAGCCAGCAATAATTCACATACATATTGGAGTACTGAAAATAAAAAAGGCTTATCACAGAGGAATCACTAGCACAACTTCTTTACTTTATAGATTTTTCTCCTTCCCTGTCTTTTCACAGAGGTAACCTGATGTAGGGGAAAGCAAAGGTACTCCCTTCTTTAAAGGGAAACTTTCCTTTGCAATTACTTGCTCAGTTCTTCTTGTCTATGGAAAATTCCTTCTCTTATGTTGTGGAAGGGATCGTGAATTGGATTTGCACTTCCAGTCTGGTCTCCAGTAGAGAACTATGTGAGGGGAAAATGTGTATTTCCGCAGCACATATTCCCTGTGGACTGGTGAAGGGAGTACAAGGATGGGTATTTCTGGGCCTAAACAGGGGCAACCAGTGGAGGACCATGGCCGGTGGACTGAGATGCTGGATGTCTTCCCAGCTGGCAGCATCCTGTGGCCAACTGCGGGAAAAGCAAGTGGGCTCACTAGCCAGAATAGTTGGAGAACCACTGACAAACCCCTGGATGCGCTGAGCCAGGGAAACACTCGAGGACACCCGGGCAAACACTAAAGCAGTGCAGCCACCGTGAATGGGTCTGTGAGCTATCAGAGGCACTGCCCCTTTTTGCTTTTCTCTCTTTGTTGTTGTTGTTTTTTGGGGGGTAGGTATTGGGCTCCCCTCTCGCTGTGCTGTGGAAAGTGGCAGGAAAGAGAGCTCCCCTCCTTGACGGTGCCTGTCCTGACCCTGAGGAGCCAAGGCAGGGTAGGAACACCTGCAGAATTAATTTTGTTTGATTACTGGGTGCATCCTTAATGTGCTACTTTCAACTGATTTCTCCAGGAGCCTGGGATAAATTGATTCCACTTGATGATCTGATGGATCATCATCACTGAAGGACTGAGTACAGTTGATTAGTCCAGGAACCCAATTTAATTTTTGATTATATATTTGGTTATCTGATTGGATCCTTAAGGGACTGATCCAGACCGAGTAACCCAGGAACCTGGGATGAATTTTAGGTCATCGGTCTTACGCACTGTAGGTGGAGTTATTTTAATTGATGGACCTATAAACCAATGAGCATTGGATTTAAGGATGGCCTCAGGGAGCCTGAGCAAATGTATTTAAACTCTTAGACATTCATTTGGTACAGCACTTAACTGCCAGCAGCGCAGGGGGTCGATATAAGAACCAGGCTCCGCCGTGTGTCCTCCAGGAAGTGGTAAAGGTGGTGTGGGAGGGGAGGTGGAGCCCCACGAAGAAAACCCTCTGAGACGACCAGCCAGGCTCTACGGCAGCCGGCACATCCAGCTCCCAACAGTTAAAGGAACATCAAGGCATGGCAAATGAGAACAGAATATCAGAGGTTGGGACATCGCAGTACTGTACTGTATCCCGACAACTTATTCTGATAAGACATCGGGCTGGCGTGGGCCATGGCCATATTGCGCCTACGCCCAAATTTGTGCGCACCTTTGAGCCAGAGTTCTGCCAGAAGAACTGGCTTTGTTTGACACCAGAAAAAACTTAAAAGCTGCTTTGTATTGCGACTTTACCAGCTCTTATACAGCATTTATTTTAAACGATGTGCTACATGATTTAGTGGTGTTTGCTGAAACGATGAAAGCCAGTGCTGGATGTGTTGTACTACATGGTGGGTGTGATACTCCTGGATATGTTATTTCACTGGGGCTTCTCCAAAGGCAGCAGCAGCAGTTGTAGCCTTTGGGACATTGCATCCACTCAGAAATTCAAAAAAGAAGAACAGAACTTGCTGTCAGCCTTTTTCCACCTCCCATTGAACCGAACAGTTCCTCCAGATGATGAATGACAAGAGGGCAGCTGTTTTACGCTCCAGGCTGAGAAGTGAACATTGCAGCAAAGAGTCCATGGCTCCACTATCCCATGGATCAGGCCTAATGCTGTAGCTACAGAAGAGCCACATGGAACAGGCACTGCAAGTTTCACCCTACACTGGCAGAGTCCGTGGGACTCCTGCCTTCGACTCCAAACAGAGCAGGAGCAAGGTTTTATAATTCGCTCCAGTGCCCAGTGACATCCATGGCTTGCCATTCTTTAACACCCCACGTGAACCCGTCTGGGAACTGCAGTGCAATGAGTGTCCTATCTCTGCACTTCACTTAACTGAGTCTGACCTGATCAGCATGTCTTCCTCTTACCTCCAGTGCTAAGAAGCAGTCTTTACTGCAGTGGTGTGGAGGCAAGCAAAGTGCTACCTGTTGTCAAAGTATGGAGTCTAATTTCTTCAGGGGCAGCACAAATCGACCTTTGCTTCCCCAACACAAAGGACACACCAGGCTGTGCAACACCATTTGCAATCTTGTGGTAAAAACACCTGAAATAATAAGAACTTGGGCATTGCCAGACCAGTGGATCTATCTAGTCCAGTGCCTTATTTTCTGCACTGGTCAGCACTGCCTACTGGATGTGACAGAATATAAAGCGATCTGTCTTCTCGCTCCCTCTTTGCAAAACAGACTGTTTACAAATGGGGCAGCATGAGAGCTGACGTGCAAACACAATTTATTTGTCAAGAGCATTAAACAGCTCCTGGTTTTCTTCGTGCTAAGAGAATGGATATCAAGATACTCTCTATTCTTTGTAGCCTCCTCCCTTGACCTTGTTTAGTTCTTTTCATTGCAATCCCCTCTCAGGTTATGGGTACATCTTATTCATCCCATACAACCCAGTCTAAGTAAATCACATCATATCCTGTGACCATAGACAGGCCGTCTGACAAACAGAAACACATAGGCCAGGTACAAACATTATGCTTTCACCAGTATAAGTGATTGGAAACTGGGCTATACTCATAACAGAACGTAAGTTCTGCACCCAAAGCTAATCTATACCTGTAACAGAACAGAAGTTCAGCACAAATAGTCTGGTTTAAAAATGTCCGAACCCAGTCTAAAATTTCCCCGTCCCGCCAAAAGGGCAAATATGTGTTCTGTTCGCTACTGATCTCAACTATGCCGCTTCCAGAAAATAGTGCAACTTAGATCAATTCCACCTCAGGCTTTTTAAACGTCTGCACTCATCCATATTAGCAGGGAACAAACACCCGGGAGACACAAGATACCATTAGTAATGGAATGAACTGCCCGCAGCCCAGCTCCTATCCAGCTGCAACAGATCTGATCGGATATTAGCGTTTGCCCAGTTCATGCTTCAGGCCTGTGTGCGGCTTCTCTAACTCAGCCACGTGCAGAAAGGACTTTGCCACAGTTTCAGTTCTTGTGCTTGAATGAGCAGAATAGCTGCTCCCTGTGCTACTGAGCAGGGGTCGGGATTACCAGTCATGGTCTGGCCTGGCCCAGTTCAGTTAGCTTCCCCTGTTATATACTATTTGGCCTTTGCAAAGAACCCTCTATTTAGGGGAGCAAGTAGCAAGTGAACTCATAAATCAAAATGGGTGAAGGAGGATTTGCCCTAACAACAACCCCAGAGAGTCCATTATTACTTTAAATTAACAGATATCTCTTTTCTGGTATCAGCTACTGCTTCGGAAGATCCGATGCTGCATGCTGCTCATCACCTTTTGGGAGGTGAGGATCCTTAGTTTTTGACCTGAGCATCTATCTTGACTGGCACTTAGAGATTTAACCACTGTCATATCTCAAGACATAGCACATCATACCTATTTTGGACCTGCTTCTGACGGTAGAAGGATCAGGCCCCTTTGCAACTAATACCTGTATCAGACTCGAGGTTGTACTTTGTCTCACTAGCACAGCAGAGCATAATTGCAGAAGTAACCAGCACAGTATTATTAGCGTGAGGCCTTACTGAGATGGAACGGGCTTCAAAGGACAGAAGCCCTTTCCCATGTCTAAGTCCCGGAGTAATTCCCCATTGTCAGCGCGCAAGACATTTGGATGTGTAAAGACCACCAGGGGCAGAAATGCCAGACACACTCAGTCACCAGGGGACCACAGAGAACGGCTCTGAACTCCTCATGATCATAAGTAGGTTTTACAGATCCCTCTCCAGCCTGTCTGGGGCTGAGAAAAGGCAGCTGAGCCTCATTAGTGAATCAGCCAAGCAGGACAGGTAGCCTCAGGTTACACTAACGAGCCAATTAAGAGGACTTATAAAGGGAGCCTGGTAGGGTAAGGAGGGAGGAGAAAGCCTGGCTCTATTGGTTGGGGCGGCTGCTATGTTTAGTCAATGTTAGTCTGCTGCATAATTACAAAGACTCTTTGCATTATATTGCTTGGACCTGAGATGGGGTCAGCCTTAAAAGATTAAACATGTCTGGTGTGGGACTGTGATGTTGTTAATCTGTGTCTCAGAGCCTGCAGGAAAACCAAACATCAGTAAATAACGATGACTTTGCCCTCCCTATAGTGCCTACTCATCAGATCTTGAGGACATTTTGCAAACAGAGATCATCGCAAAACCCCTGGGCCTGGTCTAAAGCGGTGCTGAGAGCCATATCAAGGCCTGCTGAACTCAACGGGACTTGAGGGTTCGGGGCTTGTTTTTGGGGCTGGTTTATCCTCTTGTAGAACTGGAAGTATGAAACGGATAATTATGAACAGGTGACACTTAAGTGAGAGCTCATGTGAAGCAGGCTTGTTTTGACAAGTTACCACAATTACTGTACCCTTAAAGCATATTGTTATTCATTACTGCTGTTTCCTTAATGGGTAGGCATCTCAGACGTGGACATGTGTTGACAATACAGCAAAATCTCTACAGACAGAACAGAAAGTATATCCTTCAGCTTAAATTTTAAAAGTTTAAAAATGAATTATTCAGATTTTGAATCTGAAAGTCAACACTTGAAGAGTCTTGGTGTTTATCCTGGTCTCCTCTGCATCTCTAAAAAGGGTTTCTTCCCAGACTGTAGTTTGACCATCTAACGTGCTAGGCTGCAGCTGTTGTCAGCCTGAGCCTAGCATGTGTGGAATAAATGAAATGCCAAAAAGCAAAGCAAACATACAAAAACTCAGTTTATCCACCCAAAAAGCTGAGAATTTTGAGCCTTTGCTTGGGTGACTTGAACCTGGTTAGAGAAATTTTACAACTCTCAAACATGAGGCTTACAGCACTAATGTAGGGAAATATTAGTGCCTAGTTCCTGATCCTGGCATCAGACCTTTCCACTCAGATGGAGCGTTACTGAAATTTTTTTGCATCCCAAACTGGTGCAGATATCCAAAGGCAAGGTTGGATCACCTGGGAAACCTCCCTTTCTTGGCAACGTGATAGTGCATTTAAGCTCTTCACATGGGAAACCCAGAAAAAGCTCAAACCTGTATCAATATTAAGCAGATTACTACACATGGATATAAACCCCAGGAATATTTTGTGCAAGGCTGAGGCCAGAAAAAAAGCATGCTTTGAACAAATTCCTTGTTATTTCCCTTGATAGTTTTGCTGTCTCCAATGACCTCAACTTCTAAGGTATATATTTTTTTACAGCTTACAAATAAAAACATACATTTTCAGCCATTTACATTCTTTTGTAACACCGCTTACAGCCTGCTGTTCAAAAAGATCCCTGCCGCCCTGATAGTCCAGCATCCAATCCAATGCCGTCTTATATTAGTTTCCTTGGTAACACACACATGCACACACACACACAAGAATGGATCACAGAAAATAGGAGGAAAAAAATTAAGATTAAATTAAGAATCAACTTCAGGCTTTCCATTTAATTCAAAATTCTGGAAGTCTGAAAACCTCAGCATATGAATGTAAAGACAAGTTGTAATCAGCCTAGAATAAAGCTGGCAGTAGGGCAGCCTTGACAGGTGCTCAAAGTATTATTCAGAGGGACAGGCCCCAAAAATCAAATTCACTCTTCAGGATGCTGTGCATTGTTAGGAGCAGAATAAATATGGACCACTTTCCCAGTTAGAGCTTTGTTTTATAATAAGCTAAAGCAGAGCATCAAATCCAAGTAACCCCCACCTGCTTGGCAGGGTATACAATTCAGATCCAGACTTGGTCTGGCCCATATAGTGAGGCTGAAATCCTGACTTATAACGTCCCATGACTGTAAATTCAGATATGAGCGTGTCTAGACATCATCTCATAGGGTTTTCCCTTTTTGTTTTTTTGTGCAATGTGAATTATTCAGATTGGATTCACTCTTTAGTTCTTCGTAGACCCATCTGAACCTTAAACCTGAAGCCAGGTTTATCCGATCGTGGATTCATTACAACTCAGAAAAATCAGGTTCCAGTCACTGAGATGTGTTCGTTTTGGGGCAAACTTTCTCCAAGTTTTCGTAAAGCCTGGCCTGCACTTGGTTTATGACGCGCAGTTTCAACCTATAGCCATAACAAACTAATGGGATTTTAGCTACGCTTTTGGGCAAGTTTTATCCATCAAGACCAATGTCCTCATTCTTGAACTGGGCAAAATGTGATGTTTTGTTTTCTGAGTCTTGACGAAAGAAGCTGTGGAGCCTGATAGGCAAAACTGGCACAATAAAACTGCATGAATGTTTTACAGCCGCGCGGAAGGAACATACTGTATCTGAATGCAAACAGGGACAGCAATTCTCCTGTTCTGCGTTAAAGTGCCTACCACACTGTTAACATTAAACAAGTAATAACATATAATAATAGCACCCTGCCTGTGCTAAGATGCCTCTACTGGAAGGCATCCCAGCTTAATCTGAAGGCAAGGACCTGGTTAAAGAAAGGACAAACATAACTAGCTGCTGTGATGCTTGAATAAGCAACAGAATTAACTGCCCCATCTAGGTGGTTATCTCACTGAGATCTCAAGCTGTAATGGCAAACAGAAAAGCCACAGTGTTTTCATCCTGCTCATCTGAATAACCTGCAGGCACACAGAGCGAGGTCAAATCCACACGGCAGAGTAGGAGGTGCTAGATACATCTAATGCTTCCCATCAGGTCTTTGGAAGCTCCACTATTATGGGAAGAACGGCAAGACAGACTTTCACTTTGGTGCATTTCTCTGTTCTTCTCAACATGAATTGCCATTGCCTTGGAAAGACCGTATTGCATAGTTTGCAGTTAGCGCATAGTAAAACAGTGCTGGTTGCAAAGCACAACATTTGATTGATTTGGAGGGATTTTTCTTCTTTTGGCTTGATGAAGCCATCAAAAAAAAAAAATGGTGCCGTTATTTGTAAATCCAATATACTAGCAACTGTCTGAAGCAAGGAATCTCTCTAAGGAGCATCTCCCAAAATGCCCAATTTGGTATTTAGCTTTCACACCTTCTCAGTTGCTCAGCCAAGCATCTAACTGTTCCAATGGGTAGAAATTATGCGCTGTGGAGGGAGGCACCAATTTTCATGGAATAAAAGTTGGCATTTGACCAAATGACATGACCGGTTGCAAATTTTGCCACTTTAAGAATTCTACGGAGCTTGGGTACCGCCGAATATTGCCTTGGGATGTGTGAAATATTCACAAATGTTCTTTTTTATTCCTTACCCAACGTTGCAGGAAAAACACAATAAAAACACCCAGTCAAGTTGTGACGTGCTGAATTCTGAACATCCTTTTATTGCATTTCTAAGAGGTTATTACCAGGTGGTCCTGAAGATATTCAAGCTGAGATTATCCAACCTACCAGCAGGATTTGGAGTCCCAGTTTCCATTAATATGAACGGAGCTTTCAGATCATCTACCTAGACTTGATAGTTTTCAGCCTGAATTAATATGGAAGGAAAAGGATGAAAGGAGAGTCTGTTGGCTTGGTCACTGAGACTAGGTTCAATTAAGATCCCTGACACAGGTTTACCGGGTGACACTGGACAAGCCTTTTAATCCCATTGCAATTGGACTCCAAAAGATATAAAATAGGGATAATAAATGCTTTATTCCTCTTGTCTTACCTATTTAAGTTTGAAACCTCATTAGCTCATGGACTGTTTTTTATTTTACGTATGCGCAGCAGCTAACTATACAGCACTAATCTTGTTTGGGGTTCCCAAGAGTTCAAATCTTTACATAATAATAATAATAATATTATTATTATTATTATTATTAATAGGAATCATTTCTCTCCTGTTGAGACTGGTAAGAAAGTAGGATTCCCATGATATGAAATCCTCTTGATGGAACGACATGTTCAGGTGGGAAGAGAAGATTTTAAATAGCATCGGCTTGGAAATAAACAGGACTAGACTTTCATATAAGATCTAACACTCTTGACAGAGAATAACAGTTCTGAAGACTTAGCCTTGCAGTACTTTTTCTTTCATCTAATGCAGGTATAAAGGTTTTCTGTCTCTCAGTTTCTGTAGGGTTTTTTAGATGATTAAATCGCAGAGAACTCAGAAGGAGCTTTGAACCTTGTCACGGATTTTTTTCCCCATATGGAAATGTTTTAAGAGTCTTTTAAATACAAGCTTCTGATAAAGCAAACATGAAAACTGCGGTCATCTCCATTAGCTCGAGAGTAACTAAAAACATACAGAAGCTGACAGAACAATAAAGCGAACATGTCCCTATCTTTAGCTACTTAATTCCTCGTAACTTGTTCTTTGGAGGGAAAATGTAAAGATAACAGAAATAAATCAACAGTTTTGAAAAGCTGACACTAAGGCGGCATTTCATGCAGATTGTTCCATCACCAGCTCCTGTTCAGTTGAGATCTAATCTCGGCATCTTCTGATCCTTTTCCATAGTTCATTACTTTCTAATCACTTATGGCCCTTATCGAAGGAAGCTCCGAGCCTCTCAGACTGGAACAAATCCATAAATCAAAGGCAATGGCTTTCTACCGCCTTTAGCAGCCTGTCTTACCCTTATCTCTTCCATCTGTCGAACTTCGGTGCATGTGTGTTTGTGTGCGCGCGCTCGTGTGTGCACATATTAAAAATGAATAAATTCACGCAGGACGTTTAGTTGGAGGGAAACCTGTTCATTGACTTCTTGAGCACGACGCCTGGAATGAATCCAGCACACCGAGTGATACTGAGTGTAATCTTTTATTTTGCTCGCGGTAAGCAAGAGTTTCTCAGTGCTCTTTTATTGACATGTACTTTCTTACCCAGACGCCAGCAATGGGAAAGGAGGCACGGCAACACAACGTGCGCTCACCACCTGCATTTTTGGCTAGCGTTTGTCTGAAAATTTTTTTTGTTTCTGTCTGAAAATTTTACTCCATAAATTAGGAGCATGCATTTGTTAGCAGTCAGTCCTTGGGTCCATTCCTCACTGGAGTGAGTCGTCAGCTGTGATGTTGAGATTTTTTGGGGTACCTACATCTTTTCTAGACAGAATAATGAGCTCCGCATCAGTCTAGTGACACATTGCATCTCTCCTCTACAGTGGAGATTATTATGAGAGTCTGATATTTGTTCTGGCAGTTATACCTAGCAGGCCAACAGGGTGTGTATGGTAAATGGAGTACCTCAGTGGCTAAAAGGAGACTGCAATAATGGCAGCTGGAGGAGAGATGGATGAGTATGCCTTGCTCATGCTAGAAATAAGAGAGTGACCTTCTCTTTAAAAGTGTTTTCCAGTATTCAGAAACGAACCTGTGGTCATGACAGTTAGACAGGGTCTGAATTAGAGCTGTGCAGAATAATGGGAATCACTTAACTGAGAGCCCCATTTGTTTGCTTCTTGTGACGAGCCAGGACAGTCAGATTTGGCACACATGGGAAACAAGCTTTTGGGCCCTTAGCTGAACTGCGTCTTGTGGGGTAGCAGCCGTCTGAGGAAGTCATCGCTGGGGTTAGTACAGGGGACATAGGGTTGCCAACCCTCCTGAATTGGCCAGGAGCCTACCAGCATTGGCATCCATCTCCCGGTGACTACAGAATGCAACCTGGGAGATTTTAATAGAATATTTGAAGAAAATAAATTCAATTGATGACATTATGTCATGTTGGGGGGGAAAAAAATCACCCAGAATAGCTTCAGAGTTGGCAACCCTAAGGGAAGAAGGAGTCGGGCAGGGCAGAAAGGTGAATGGAGGAGGGGAAAACTGGGTGATAGTGCAAAGTCTATTTGCAAACAATTCATCAACAATAAAAGGAATGGATACCATGTTGAGTAGTTTCCCTAGCTCTAGTTTTATGCGAGGTGGGTACCAAAAACACAGCATAAGCATTTTGTTCTACCTCTTATTGGTTTGTATTAAGTATGCTTTCCGGGACATGGACTCCAGTTCTGATTTTGAGGAAGATGACATTATATATCCAAGACAAAATATCCATCTGGGATGGTATTTACCAAATAAAAGCACTGTAAAGCAACAAGAGCCCATAAAGATAACAATAATGTATTCTTGGCATGTAGATAAATATAAGACATATACTGTAAGCGAGTTTGTATTTCTTAGGCAACATAAAATGCACTGTGCTTCACCTCTGTGTTTTCTTCATCCATACAACTTACTGGAATTTATCTGTAGCTGTCTCACATTTTGATGGCACTCAGACAGACTATTTCTCTGGAGGCAGAGCCAAATGCGGCAGTGTTGCTTGAAATAAAAGCAAAGCTGCCTCTGAAGATCTGCCTGATTTTGAATGGCCTAGGTGATTGATAGGATACATCCAGAAAACAGTTACAAATCTCACTAAATTAGCAAGGTCTTTCATTTCTTCTTGTCAACAATCAACGTGTCGACAAAAAAGTATTCCTAGATCTAATAATAGAACAACTAGCAGCGACATCGTTGTGCCAGTTGCAGGAATTATTATCCATATGCTGAACCAAATAATTGCTCAATGCTGTTGTGCACTGTTATGCAGTTACTGTCTTCCTCCCCAGAGGGAACTGCATTTTTTTTCCGGGTGTTGTAAATGTATGTGCAAATACATCACAAGTACAAGGCCTTTGTGCCATTGCTTCTAGACATCCTCGACTCATTGAGCCTCCTGCTGATAGCTATAACGATCCTGTAACAGGTAGGAAGTATTGGAAGTAAATGGACAATTGAAAGTAATCCTGTATAGTCTCCAATACCTTGGTTGTTTTTTTTTAAGAATCCTATCACTCTAATGAGTCAGAAACAGAGCAGATACAATATAAAATGAATGGGACTCTAATTTGGTTAGGCTTTCCAAGAAATATATGTGAGTTAATAAAAATCTTGTACTTCAGCTAAAAATCTGGCTTTATTAAAAAGAACCCCCCCAAAAAAAGATATGTATCAGTCAGAAGGATGGTTTCTTTGAAGAGGCAACTTCATAAGTGCCGGTTCACCAATGCTATTCCAAACATATAAGCAAAAGCTTATTAGACACTTGCACAGCAGCTGGGGAAAGATGTCAAGCCCAAGCAGGTATTCTGCATCTTACTTCTTTCACTTAGGCTGTCTACTGTTTTCACAAGCTGATCGCATAGGGGAGAAGAGAAGCTGCAACACAGCGGCTCCAGTTTTTGCCACCATCCATGGTACAGCCCATGGGGGGGGCATACAGAATTGGAATAATCATGTCCCATTGCTGCAAATGCACGTTGAGTGAGCTAATCCCCATGCACCATGTTACAAAAGCACCACTGAGAGAAAGCTTTTTAAGACAGTGCCTAACAGCAGTTCTGAGTAGCAGTCCCTGTTGTGCGGTTGTATAATAATCTTTTGGAAGAGTGGAGACCTCACTACACTTACCCAATTCCCCTCCTCCCCCCCGCCCCCCATGCTTATGCCAGGTACAGTTGTTTGGGGCGGGGGGTGTGCCAGAGGGGGAAAGAAAGGGAAAGTTAGTCATTAAAAAAGCAGCTCAGCTAAATAAAGGCACTCATTATGTGTGCTATTTTTATTCCTCAAATGTCTGCCTTCCTCTCTTCCTCTTGAGGTTTCTAGTGAAATCTGACAATCAGGGTTGAGTTTTACTGTCAGCTTCCATTAGGCAAATCAACCAAGGGAAAGAAAAAAAAAAAGAAGAAAGATAGGCCTTGAAAGTAAGCTGATTCAGCACCAATAACATGCATGTGTGTTTGCTACTGAGGTGTTTAATTAGTTGACTGGTGCACTGCCCCTCAAAATGAATTATTTCAGAGCATTCCTGCAATCCTCCTGCACCACGGCTTGGAGCGTGGCTTTCTGTTCGACCTGCAAAGATGTGCAAGGTGCATAGCACGTGCCTTTGACACTGTGACAAAGCAAATGACCTTCAACATGTTCACCGGCCACAGAATTCATTTTGGTGTTGTCATTGATTGTGCAAGAAATCTTTGTTAGTCCAAGTAATACAGGCATCCTACCTAGTCAAACAGAGCAGATGCCAGGGGAAGGCATGGGTTCTCAAGGATCCCACTAGTTTAACATTTTAAAATAATAAGCTCCTGATTTTTTTTAGGAATTTCTTATTTCCACTGTTTCTTCATGCATTTCATCTATCATCAGCTCACGCAAAATGGCACAGAATATGAGCTGCTCCACGTACAACCCCCCTCCAACTTTGTCTGTCTTTAAGTAGAAATGCCTCCAACCGATAACTCCTTTTCCTACCTCTCCTATTCAGAATTCCCATTGCTTCAAAGAGAAACCAGTCTCAAAAGCATGAGTAAATGCACTGTAATAAATCCACGGCTGCATGCATAGGGGTTTTAACATCAGTTGGTCTATACAAACGCAGCAAGGAAAAGGAAATAAAGGCCATCTGCCAGAGAAAACATGTCTTCTTTTCTTTTCAGCTAAAGAACTGGCATCAGCTGTCAGTACTGGTTGGGTTGTACCCTTCTACAGCGCTCTTTGCAAACCTTCAGCTATCAAATAGCAAAATAAATACTGGACAGGTCTGACTGCTTCCAGCAAAAGCAGTTGGTCTATTATATTTCCAAGGGAAAGCCACAGAACCAGCTTGCAATATGTATTTGATTACAGTGCACAGATGTGCCTTACTTTGCATGAGGTATCCATCAGACGCCATCAGACCAAACCCATTATAAATAAGTGGGTTAGATGTAATGGCATATCTTGCCTGGATGAAATAAATGCTCAGAAAAGATGTTAACCCGAACCTCAATCCCAATCAAGCTGCACCTTCATCAAGCTTGGTAATAAAATAAGATAAAATAAAGTAACCTACTGAGGATCACCTGTAGCCACTGTGTTATCAAAGCATCTGTCTTAACTATTCAGGCAAGTTGTGCTACAGCTTTGTTCTGATCAGGGTTGGCTGAAAAGCCATAGCTAAGCCAGATACACAGAGTCTGTGGCTAAGAATTAACAGATGCCATTTCACAACCTTGTTTTACATCCCTAGAACACTTCAGATTAAGCAGGAAGGGACTCAGAGTATTCCAGGAAAAGCCAGTTTATTTGGTGGATAAAGACCATTTCTTTCTCTCAGTAACTATTATAAAGAAACACCCAACAACAACAACAACGATTTAAAAAACACAGCATGTACAGGAGAAGCCATGCTTAAATACCAAGGCTTCTCTGGTAAAAAGGAGAACACCAGGTTCACGTTGCTGGCTTCCCTTAGAACACGCCATGCTACTCTGGTGCCACTAATAGCTTTTTTTAATCAGAATTCAACATCTTTAATCTTTTCATATATGCCCAAATGATCTAGGTATCTACAACCTGTTGTTAAAAGTTATTGAAGCACTTGCAACTCAGCAGCCTGGGTTTCTTTGAACATCAGTGATGATATTTATGTTCCCAGGTTTGAAAATTTGACTCCCCCTTCCTCCCCAGTTCTGAATTCTGGTCTCCTTTAGATGCTTTGGAAAATTGTAGATGCAGTGTTAAGGAGTAGGGGTGGGGAAGCCTTAATGAAAAAAAGAGTAATTAATATTATTTTTCTTTAAAGGTCTAAATTATGACTGCCTAGGGAATTAGCCATTACAATTGTAAATGTGGGGTTTTTGAAGGAAGTTGCTGCCTCGTTTTATGCGTATGGAAACTACTGTGTAAAGCCTTAAAAGGAAGAAGCATGTGTGTGCACAGTGATATAGCTCACCCTCCATTTCTTCCTTGTTCATGGTTTAGATTTCAGTTGCAGATGTTCTTCCCTACTGCCATGGGAATAGGGTAAATTGCAACACTTTTTAAAATGTAGCAGAGTTCTAGGCGGCTAGGTAAGGGTTAAATATCCTCTTGCACCGAGGTGACACTATAACAAGTGTTTGCTCTTATTGCAGAGATTAAGAGAGTGGGGGTGAGAGAGAGATTGTGGTTTGCCTCTACTGATTTCTAATTGTCCAGTCATGTAACTATAGAGGAAAAGTCCCTGGCTTTTGAGAGAGTCAGATGAGCCCTGGGCTAAATCAAGGAATTGAACTGTGAGATCCTTGTTGTTTTGCATTTTTATGACTCGGAATATGTGAAAACTTCTTCCTCTGACCTAAAAAGCTAGCCTCTACTCAGTAGGCCTATGCAAAGACTATGTTAGAAAATGAGTAGTTTCATTAAGCAAAGATGTGTTTGATTGCAGAGCAGAAGTTTGTGGAGGAACCATTTGACTACAAATGGTTTCAAGAAAAAAAAGAGTTAAATAGCAACCCCCCCCCCCCATGTGCACACACACTCCCCCACACCCCCCCTCAGTCTTTTCTTTGAGCCCTAGCGTGCTTTTTTTTTCAATTTCAGGAGAATTCAACAGGTTTCCGGTATAGGTCATCTCTATTAAATCATGTGAATTGTTCAGAAGATTGTCAACAAGTGAGATTTTTTTCCTTCCTTTCTTGAGGCCAAAGCATTTTTATTATAAATAAAACCAACCAATATTTCACTATATTTTTCTATTTTCTGACTGATTTTATTCTGTCATGCTTCACTGTCACCTACCCAGCTAGACCTAACCTACTCTGTTTTATTTCTCACTAAGAGAGGAAGGGGGGGGGAAGAAAGTCCTCTCTTGCCTTTTGTAGCATCTCCTCAAAAGCAAGCAGAGCCAATGGGAAGTGGGGTGTCTTAGCTCCACCCCAGACCTCTACCTATATCAATGGAGGTTAAAGCTTCTTTATGGGGATGCTTGCACACTCTTCCTAGAAATGCAAATTTTGCTATGTTATGTACCAGGAAAAAAATGCTTTTATTCATGTCAGATGGGGGAAAGGCTTTACAATATAGCTTATACATTGCTTATACAGATGTTGCATGCTGTTATAATCAAACTTTGTTAAGTGTATTCATGCAGGAGTTTCTTTTACCCCAGAGAAAGTTGTATCAATGATTACTGCTAAAAATAATACCAATAGATAATAGGTATTAGTGGACCTATAACAACACTGTTAACTTCACCTATTCAGTTATCATACAGATGTTCTTAAATAGCAATTTGATTTCAAAATGCACTTGTTTCCTACATTCCAGATTTTCTCAGTAAGTTTAAGGGCTTAAAACTTATTACTTTAGTACTTTATAGCTGGAAATCTAAGTTAATCAGTTGACTTTGAGAGCTTATAGGTTTGAAACCACTTGACTATTATATTAGGCAATAATATGATATAGTACATGAGTAATTTAATACCTATTTCTTGTTGTCCCTCAATTTATGACTTTAAAAGTTGTTAAACATCAGGTTCCCTAGGTTCTGTTGCAGTTATAAGCAAAAATACACCATTTCTAGTAACTTTTTTGTGGCTTTTTCTACACTAGATTCTGCAGTGCTTCCACAAAAGATTTGGTTCAGAAAAAAATACAAATTGAAAAGTATTTCCTCCATTCTAACTTCTGCTGAAGTTTACAGTTATAAACTCTTCAGCTCTGCAAAGCAGTAGAAACTTCTTAGTTGTTTTTTTTTCCATAACTTAGTTATTTTAATATGGGACCACTTGTCCCAAATGAGATTGCAGGCTTATTGTAAAAGATGAGGTACGTATTTATAATAAAAAGTAGTCCCAGGCCCCAAAAGATTCTAATCTAAATAGAAATAAGGTGGATGGTTGGCAGCTACAGATGGGAAATGGAGATTAAGTGGTTTGTCAAGTAAGTCAGTGGTAAAGCCAGGAACTTAAAGAAGAGTTGCTTCAGAGCCTTCAACACAAGACTAGCCTACCTCTCTTCATCAGGGTTAAAGCTATATTATGCTATTAACTTGACTAAAGCTTGATATTTCTGGCCCCAAAAGAAGCATGAAGTATCCAGAGTCATCATAAGAAAACTCCTCATATGCAATATCACAGACCAAATAGATGTTTTTTTCTTTCAAATGCATGTATCCAGGTGACATTTGGACTGGCAAACATCTGCACGTTCACTCCAATGCACTGGAAACGTTCCTTCTGTTTTAGGTCTCACTTACATGTGAATACACGGGATGCTAGAGCCACCTCCATGCCGTTTCTCCAAGAACACCATCCAAAGCCATGTCCACAAGGTCCATACTATCTCAGATCTACACTAACAGTAGTTCCTGTGGGGCTTTGCAACATGCAGGGCAGGTAGAACCAGGGAGAAAAGAAACTCAGAAGGGATCACACTCAAGTTCTCCCTTAAGGATGTTTTTTAGACCCCATCAGAAACCGCCTGAATGCAGAGTCTTCAGTTAAACGAAAGTCACCAGGGAACCTCAACATAGAGGAAAGCTCATTCAAAAAGACAGGCACTCTACTAAGGGAAAATACAGGTTTCAAGGAGAAGGCACACTCCTGCAGAATTTTCTCAGCAACTCCGTTCTGTAATTGCTGCTGGGAACACTGTGAGCCCATCACACATCTTGGCACAAGTAGTTGTCTCAGTTTAATTTGGGCCCCAGAATGTGCAATAACAGCGATCTCACAAAGGAGGATTGACAGGCATTAGCAGAGCTGAGTGGTCGTAACTTAAACCAGTGATTTGAGTATTGCTTTGCAAGAGACTGCTCTGTTTTCAGGGTTAGTGTCTATAGTGATAAGGAAGCAACTGCATTAAGAACACGCTATTCCCCCGACACCGCTAAATTGTTGTTTTAAAGTCATCCGAGGGGTGGAATCCTGATTACAGCACAGAAGAGAGGGCTTATATGAATCCTACCCACCTCCAACTGTTATTAATGAAGGATGTAAGGAAAAAGAAGTGAGTCCCATCATTTTAGGAAGGTCTTCAAGTATGCTGCCTTTTCCACATACTGAAGTGGAGCAGTGTGCCATTAAGGTACAGAGCAACCTAAATTATTGATGTATAAAACATAGTACAAGTCATGCCGTTCACCAGGGTTCTCAGTGCGGTGATCCTGCTACTGCAATTAGGTTGGAAATTTGTCCTATTGGGCAGTAGTGAAACCTGAGGACATGACTGAGATCTTAAACCTTTCACGGAAAGCCGCTGATCCTGGAAAACAAGACAGGGTACGACCAGAGAAGGTGGACAATTAGCCTATTTTGAGAGAGCATTTTCCAGGTTACTTGTGGACTTACTTCTTCCTGGCAAAGCAAACTGAGTAACTGTGCAGTTCTACAGTGTTCGTGTTTAAATTGAGTTTGGGCTAAAACTACTGACTCGGCCTTTGAAACCCTTTCCTTTTGAGATTATTCCAAATTCAAGAGCTGGCTGTAAACTTTTTTTATGCCAAGCACCATCCTCTCAAGAAAAAAAATGGTCAAACTTTGCTTTTATTTGTAAAGCCATTTGCCTGGCGCAAGGAATTTGATCTGATGAGTCAGTGCTGAGCCATGCATTATGATGTCTGCCTGCATCTCAGAAATTAGGGCTATGGCAGTTAAATACAGGCACACTCTATATTGTTTGACAGGCTTTGTTTTCAAAATGATGGGGCTGCAGTTTTTTGAATGTCTTTGTGTTTCTTCTACTGTGAAGCATTTAGCAGACCTGATGGAAATAAATGCAATCAATGCGGCACTGCAGGGATTCTTAAATTTTCATTATCAATAGAAAAGCCTCCTCCCCTCTTTCCTGGCCTTATTAATCCTGAATATAATAGAAGCGGAAAGCAGCAAGCTCTCGGTCACACTTTGGGATGCAGGAGGCCAGAAGAGATGTGAATAGGACAGCATATTTTTTGCTATTAAATCTTCTTTGTCACCTAATACAGGCTGTATTTTGTTATGTAAAACACAAAGTATTTTTTCCTGTTCCAAAGCCTTGCTCCATGTTGCTCTGAGAAGCACTGGGTATGTGTGGTGGCATCTTCAAAATTAGGGAACAGCTATAATAATTATTAAGATGGTTTGGGTTTCTTTGTGTGTGAGAAGGCACCATAATTAAGTTACTTCTCCTAATGTTTAAAAAGCACATTTAAGGGCCAGCAGGTGTTTTGGTCGCCTTGCTCATAAATTAAACTATGTAAGAAGATCTGAGCCAACAATGTGCTCTTGGTCCAAAGAAAGCTAATAGTATGCTGGGCTATTTAGGAAGTCAAAGGAAGTGATGAGGCCTCTGTGGGGGAACTGTGTCCAGTTCTGCATTTCAAGAAAGACATGGACAAACTGGACGGAGTCCAGTGGAGAGAAACAGGACTGATTAGAAGTCTGGGAAATACAGTTTATCAGGGAAGACTGAAAGACCTGGGATAATTTAATTAATTTAATTAATTTTAGACTGGAGAAGAGAAGACTGAAAGGGAATTTGAAAATAGTCCTCAGATACCTGCAGCATAAATCATGATAGATTTTTCTATATGACCACAGGGCACAGAACAAGGAGCCAATGGTCTTAAATTGCAGAAAGGGAAATTTAGGTTCGATATTTGGGAGAACTTTCTCATGCTTAGCCTACCTAGAGAGGTTGTGAAATCTTCATTTTTTAAAGGTTTTTAAGAGCAGGTTAGACAGACATTTATCTAAATGGCATGGACAGGGATGATCCTGCCTTGAGCAGGGGGGATTAGATGTGAGATCACTTCCAGCCCTATTTTTCAATGAATCTAATACAAGTTCACCAGGGTCTCTTGGGGTAACAAGGAACAATGGTCACAAACTGACAGCAGATTTAGGCTAGATATCAGGAAAAACTGCTTCATGGTAAGGGTGACCAAAATTTGGAGTGGACTTCCAAGGGAGGTGGTGCTCTCCCCTACTTTGGGGGTCTTTAAGAGAAGCCTAGATGGGCATCTGGCTGGGGTCATCTGGCCCCCAGCGCTCTTTCCTGCCTAGGCATGGGGTTGAATTCAATGATCTGTTGAGGCCCCTTCTGACCCTAGCATCTATAAATGTAAAAAGAAGACAATCCAGAAAGTTTTTTGGAGAGTGCTGGGGATAAGTTCCTGGTGCAAGTGTTGGAGAGGCCAACAAGGGGCTGTGCTCTTGATCTGCTGCTCACACACAGGGAGGAATTGGGAATGTAGGGGTTCGTAACTTGGGCAACAGCAACCACGAGATGATCGACTTCAGGTTCCTGAGGAAAGAAAGTAAGGAGAGCAGCAGAGTAAGGACCCTGGACTTCAGAAGCAGACTTCGACTCGCTCAGGGAACTGATGGGCAGGATCCCCTGGGAGGCCAGTCTGAGGTGGAAAAAGTCCATAAGAGCTGGTTATATTTGAAAGAAACCTTACTAACGGTGCAGGAATGAACCATCCCAATGCACAGGAAGACTAGCAAATATGGCAGAAGACCAGCTTGGCTTAGAAAGGAACACTTCAGTGAGCTAAATCACAAAAAGGAAGCTTACAAGAAGTCTAAACTTGGACAAATGATTAGAGAGGAGTGTAAGAGCATTGCTCAGGCGTGCAGGGATGAAATCAGGAAGGCCAAAGTGCAGATGGATTTGCAGCTAGCAAGGGGCGTGAAGGGTAACAAGAAGGGTTTCTACAAGTTTGTGAGTAACAAGGGGAAGGTCAGAGAAAGCATAGGTCCCTTACCGAGTGGGGGAGGCTACCTAGTGACAGATAAGGTGGAAAAGGCTGAAGTACTCGATGCCTTTTTCACCTCAGTCTTCACAGGCAAGGTCAGTTCCCAGACTACTGCACCTGGCAACCCAATCTGGGGACAAGGTGAGCAGCCAACAGTGGGATAAGAACAGATTAGGGACTATTTAGAAAAGCTGGACATGTAGAAGCCCATGAGGCCAGACATGATGTGCCTGAGGGTGCTGAGGGAGTTAGCTGATGTGACTGCAGAGCTGGTGGCCCTTATCTTTGGAAACTAGTGGTAATTAGGAGAGGTCCCAGATGATTGGGAAAGGGCAAACATAGTACCCATCTTTAAGAAAGGGAAGAAAGGAGGATCCAAGGAACTATAGACTGGTAAGCCTTATCTCAGTCCCTGGAAAAAAATCATGAAGCAGGTCCTCAAGGAATCCATTTCTAAGCACTTGGAGAAGGTGATTAGGAACCATCAGCATGGATTCACCAGGGTCAAGCCATGCCTGACCAACCTAATTGCCTTCTATGATGTGGTGACTGGCTCTGTGGATGCAAAGGGAGCAGTGGGCATGATATACTTTGACTTAAGCAAGGCTTTTGATGTGGTTTCCCACAACATTCTCGCGAGCAAGCTAAAGAAGTATGGGTTGCATGAACGGACTCTAAGGTGGATAGAAGAAAACTGGCTGAATTGTTGGGCTCAGAGAGTAGTAATAAATGGTTTGATGTCTAGTTGGCAGCTAGTATCAAGTGGAGTGTGCCAGGGGTTGGTCCTGGGACCGGTTTTCTTCAGTATCTTCATCAATGACCTGGAAGATGGGATTGAGTATACCCTCAGCAAGTTTGCAGAACTGGTTTTATTTAGTTTGGAGAAGAGAAGACGGAGAGGGGATTTAATAGCAGCCTTCAACTCCCTAAAGGGAGGGGTTCAATAGGGGATGGAGCTGAACTGTTCTCCGTGGTGGCAGATAACAGAACAAGGAACAATGGTCTCAAGTTGCAGTAAGGGTTAGCTATTAAGAAACACTCTCTCACAAGGGTATTAAAGCACTGGAACAGGTTACCCAGAGAGATTATGGACTCTCTGTCCTTGGCTGGGATGATCTAGTTGGGGATGGTCCTGCTTTGAGCCAGGGGGTTGGACTAGATGGCCTCCTGAGGTCCCTAATTTTCCTACGATTTTAGGACCAGGGCTCTCCCGTAAAGCATTGGGACTTATAAAACCACAGTTCTGCTCCAGGTTCTGTCACTGAACGCCATGATCTTTCAGGAATGTGTCACATCTGTCCCTTTGTTTCTCCTCCTACCCCTTATCTGTCTGATATTTTTAAGCTGTACATGGAAGATATAACCTGCTACTGCATGTGTGAATGTCTACCACTTCTAGGCTCCAGTTGGAGTTGGGACTTCACGCACATTGTAGGATAAATAAATAATAAAAATAGAGTATTCTTACTTAAGAAAATTTCCCTTGCATTCTTCCATTCCACAGCCTAACCTCTTCTTAAAGGCCTTTGGGAGAAATGTTGGTTTTGTAGCATGCCTGCAATACCCACAAGTCCTTGTTTTGGTCATGTTCTGAAGTCAAGAGCCTTTCCTTGGAAAATAACCTGCCAGTAACCCCTGCTCATTCATACTCCAGCTCAGATGCCACTGTTGGCAGTAGCGTAGCTGCAGTATAAAAAAGGAAGAGAGGTGATCTCTAAGTTGACCAGGTTCCAAACCATTTAGGATTTTATACCATATCTTCCCCAGAGGTTTATTAGGAGCTTGTACAGATTGTGGAGCACTGTTGTAATGGGCTCTTAATTTGTAACTCCAATTAATCAGCCATTAGCTTCTGTATGGTTGAGTGGTATATCCCTGTGCCCTGTAGCAGCTAAGTCTGAAGGGGACTGAGGTATAGATAAACAAGGCATGGTCCACATCACAATTGAAATAGGTAGGGCTGTACTGTAAGATGTGTGATTTAAATTGTCCTCTACATAGGGAAATATCCTGTCAGGATTTCTAAATATAGAGAACCCACTCATTTCATTACTGTACATTGGACAGCATGCTACAGTACACTATAAATTGCATACTTCCCTATCACTCCATTTATTAATCATTTATCTATGGATTGGATTTCCCATCTACTTCTACAACCCTGTCACTGTAGAGTCTGAGCATTTGTTAGTTGTAATAATGTTACTCCTCTTTTTTTGGCTAACAAATCATTAGCAAACTGATGCTGCCTTCTTTGCTTGTATCCATTATTCATAATTGTTCAGTGAAAACTTTGCTTTGAAACAATTCCTAGCCCAGGGGTTTGGTTTGCTCTCTTTGTTCAATTCGCTGTTCTTTACTCCTGATATGTGATTGCATGGATTGCTTCTGTTACCTATATGATGAAGGAAATGCTTTCAACAGGAGAGCAGCAAGTTATGATTAATGCATAACGCTGCACTTTCTGGGTTGATCGACATTAAAAAAAAATACCGTTTGGGCTCAACTTGATGAAGTGTTCAAGATCAGTGAACATTCTTGTGAACTTCTGGCAATTTTTCAAATAGCGTGGTAATTAAAATGTTTCCATGAATCACAAAAGACTCTCCAAAATATTTATTCACAGATTAGCCTATGTTATTTGAGCAGCTCTGGTTCTGTTCATACTGCTGCGTGGTACAATTTAACAAGCAGGAACCAATATAATCTCAGGAGCCTCCGTACCACCAGCTCACTTAGAAAAGATACTAGCTGTCTTTGATTCAGGTGGCTGTTGCAGCCTGTTGCTCCATTGCTGTTCTACCGGGATAGCTAAGAATCTCCTAATTAAATGTACCGAGTTTGGCAGGTACGTACAAACTGCACTTTAAATATTCCAAATTCACAGGGACCTTTCAGTGTAAGCAGTGCTCTGCTGATCACATCATCAGTATTTAAATGTGTTTTCCTCTGAAGCTGCCACAAGCACTATTCAATATGTATTAATGGGAATGATGTCTCAGACAGTCATAGGGTTGTCCCAGCTCCATCTGCTATGCTGCACATTTTCTCTCCATGTCCAAGCCCACTTCGCTGGACTGTCACTCATGCTATTAACAAAGAGCAGCACAGTTAAGTCTTTCTTAGGGTTTCCTTTATTGCTGACAAAGGAAACAGCCAACCCTTCACTGGTCCTGGGGGTCTTCCTGTCCTCCTGGCTCCTTGTACCAGAGCTTTCTGCCAAACTTCAGTCAGTCCACTGTGTCCAGGGAGGAGCACTTGTGCCTTCCTCCTCCTCACCGCTTTGATTCCTGCTCCACCCAAAGATTAAAACCAGCTGCCTGCCAGTGGCAGCAGCATTTCTAGCCAGATGACACTGAGGGAATCACTTGACTTCATGGATCATTATAATCTACTTGGTTCTTTCTAAACTTTTCCTGCCACAGGTGTTAACAACCCTCTCTTTTTTTTAAAAAAGGGTCATGATGTTCCACCAATCAAGCTAGCCTTTGTTCTGCAATTCTGTTGGCTGTTCCTGGAAACGAAGCTCCTATTTCACAGCCCTGCAGATAGTTTTTAACCTATTCCAATGACGTTTGTATTTATTTTTGCTTCTATCTCAAACTCAATAATCCAGCCCTATGCCCCTAACATAATAGTAAAGCTAGTTTATTTTTAACAAGAGAAAAATATGGGGTTTGGTTTTTTTTACATGTGATGGTGCATCTCACCATCTGCATTCCCATTTTCAAAATGCTAGATCTGCCGACGACTTTCTCTTTTAGCCCCTGTTGGTTTGCGTGCTTCTCAGCGTCCCAGAATCCACCACTGCTAGTCACCCTACTGCTTGCTGCCTGAAGAGATGGGAAGCCTCATGTCCCATTTCCTATATGGCACCAGCTTGCTCCCAGACATGTATATCTTTCCCAGCAGCGTTCTCCTTTCTGGATTACATCCTCCCAAATCATTTATTTGGGCTGGGACATAACAGGTATGCTTGGCTCTGCTTGCAGCCAAAGGATCAATTCCCTGTGGCTCAGACCCTGGCACCAACACTGCAACTTGAATAGGGAGGGGATGCATATCATTTGTCAGAAACTAATAACCAAACTTTCAGCAATAATAAAGCATGATATGCTCTGTTAGACCTTTCATTTCAAATAAAAGCCTGTGACATAGATATCATTATCTTTTGTATCTCAACAGAATTAAATTCGGCATGTATGGGTAAGTATAACAGATCAAAATAAATGTCCCATAGAAAAGGGGTCCATATAAATACAAGCAAAGGATATTAGTGGGTTTCTAACAATGCTCTGTCCTAGCCAGATTCCAACCTGGCCCTGCATACATTGTAAGCAGTGAATCTACACGGAAGATTTTTAGACTAAACCTGTGATACTTCCTCTCCCCAGTCAATAATCTGGAAGCCGTAGGCACACGTGCCAACAGAAAAAGAAAACTGGAGTTCAAAAGATATGGCATGCCAGAAAGTAGCAGGGATAATTTTTACCTTATTTCACATCATCAAAAACTGCTACACAAAATGATTGTGAATTATGGACACCTGCTGTGCATTTGATTTCCCACAACTGCTTTCGCAGCAGTCACTGTCCTGAAAATTAAGTGCACGTTTCATGTGCTCAAAGGAAGCATAAAAAAATATCAAAACTCGTACATATCTTGCTAAAATGCAGCGGAGTCAGCAATCCGTTCCGTTATTTGTGCTCCAGGCCAGGGTTTAGGGAGACTGTGTGAAGTGGCTGTAGGCAGGACAGGCTGTGTAAATCAGATTGGGAGCCAGGAAAGAACTACCAGAGTTGTCTATGTCCAGCAGCCTCAATATGTTCATTCAATTTATATTCCCAACAACTGACTCCTGTCTTTGCTCTACAGCAAGGGATGCTGTACATAGCTGATCACTTCAGCTGTTCTCTTCCAAACCAGATAGTATTATGAAAAGCCCTCACCATTGCCAGGAGCTGTGCAATGCCATCATTTGAGTTTCTAAGCAGCTATTGAGAAATGAGGGGGAAAGGGAGTATACTCCTTGCATATTTCCATGTGACACTGCGCCACAATGTTCCTTCCTAAGCACATATCCTTCTTAAGGAGCTAAGCCTGAGCTGGGTGCCTTCATTTATCATTTCAGCATGGCTTCAGCGTGGCTTCTTCTTATTAGGGCACAGCACTAATCTGAGGTCCAAAGGAACCCCACAGTCATACTTTTCCCTCCTCTGTCCATTACCATGATGTCCTAAACCAGTGGGGGCCAAACTCTTTGGCAGGCATGCCACTCGTGCCACTCCATCCCTTCTGCTCCCTGCCCTGTTCTCCCTGCTTTCTGCTCCCTGTCCTACCTGCCACTGTGCTGCCTGTCCCCTCCCCAATCACACACACACACGTGTACACACACACACACACACACACACACACACACACTGCCTGTGCCACTTGTTGGCACCCTGCTATAGGTTGGCATCCCCCAGCAGCAGATTCAGGGGGGTTCAGTGGTGCAAGTACACTACTCCTTGATTCCTGCTTCACCCACCCAAGCTTTAAAACCAACTGCCTCGGAGGTGTAGTGGCATTTCTATTCAGGCAGTGCAGAGGGAATCAATTGATTTAATGGCTCTTATCCTCTCCCTGATTCCTGCTAATCTCTCTCCATTCCACAGGTGTTAACTACCCTCTCTCCTTATTAATTGTCTTGATGTTCCATTAATCAACCCAAGCTTTCTTCTGCAATTTTGCTATCTGTTCACCATTCCTGGCAATGTCTCCCTTTTGTTTCACAGCTCGGCAGACTGTTTTTAGCTGTAGCTAAAAACCTTAACTCAGGTGTGGTCATACTAACTCCGGGGAGCCTTAACTCAGGTGTGAAAATGACTCACAGTGAAGTGTTGGATGCACTATCAAGATGCACAGAAAGACTGGATTTTGATTTACAAATCTGAATAAGAGATTAACTTTTAACTATAATAAGTGCAGGCTTAATCAAACAATTTCTTTTGACTATTTTGTCTAGTTTGTTGTGTTTTTTAAAAAATTATAAAATCTAGCAAATAAGTGCATATTCCTATAAAGTTGTATTTGTTTTTCCTTGGATCTTAAAACTGAATAATATAGTGCTACCCTCCTACCATATTAGTAAAGCTTGTAGTTTCTCTTTTACTGGAGAAAAATTTGTGTTGTGGTATATGTAATGATGTACCACAATTTGCACTCTCCTTTTCAAAATCCTAGATCTGCCCATGGCTACCCTTGCTCCAATGAAATGCTGACTGGAAAGGCCATGTGTTTCTTTCAGTTGACCAACACAGGAACAACAATACATCATGCTTCTGTCCCCCAAGATTTCAAATCACGTTTTCGATGTTAATTACATTTAGCAGTACCCTCAAGCAGGGGGTTGATGGTATATGACCATATTTGTGGAGAGGTGGGGCAAAGTGTCCCAATGACTTCTAAAGGCTGGCACAAGCAGGGTTCACAACTAGGAACAAAACTCAGGATCTTTGACATTCCCTTGGCCTTACTAATTATTCCATGAACCTGAAAACCTCCATGCACAAAAAATCCTACCTTGGGCTCTGATACTGCTGCTTATCACTAGCATGTGGAACCAGTAGCATTAGAGAAGACTCCAGCATGGTTCAGGAACTCCCTGGCCATTTTTCTTCCTAAGGTCAAATCTTGGTTTGGAATAAGCCCTTTATTTTTTTTATTGTTTTCCAGGGAGGGTTCATAGAGTATTTTGGTCAGAAAGGGATGTCAGGACTGTGAAGGGCATCATTATGGTAGAAAGGCTTGTTCAAAGAGGTGGGTGCTGAAAGCAAGTAAAATACCACCATGGTTCATGTGTGGATTGTGCTTACTCAAATGGCCCTTACCAGATCTTCGTGGGAGCCTAACTGGGCCTCTCTTCCCTTCCCTGGCAGCACAATGTAACCTCTTCCAATCTCAGCACATAGAACCCAACAGATCAGACTACACCCCAAATAAACAAGAAAAGCGTAAGTACCACCATTTACTGGGTCAGACCATAGGTCCATAAAGCCTAGAGTTGTATCTCATAGTGGGAGAGAAGATGCTAAGGGAGAGGGTGAATCGGAAATGTCCAGAATTTTCTACTCCCTACTCCTCTCTTATTGAAGCTTTTCATGTTGGCTATAAAGGACCAACTCACAGGATCATAATAAATTCTAATTTATTGTATGGGATGTGAAGTTACCAATAAAATCATAAATGCAAACTTTGAGCTATGAGGGGTATTGGTCACCCTAGCGCATGTGCACACACATGCACAGGCACTCATTCAAGCCCACGTCATTTAAACCCATGTAGTATAGTGTATAGTAGCTGCGGTGATTGTAGTATAGTGATTGTGAGAGCACTGGTGTCAGTATATCTACCTATCTGAGGCCCTGCAGATCTGGTCAGCTTTCTCCAAGGTGATTGTCTTCTCCAGGAGGGAATTGTCTGCTTGTCCTTCTGTCTCACTAGGTCCGATGCTGGGTGAGAGGGCACCACTGAGGGTCATGCTTTACTGCCTTTTATCCCTTTCTGGCAGACTCATGTTATCTCCTAGTGTCATCTTGGCTGCCCAATCTGGAGGTCGCTCTCAGTCACAGTTGCTGGGGGTTCCACCCCATGGTGTAGTTTTGGAAGTCCACCCTTGACTTGATTGACTCAATGGCTGTATTGTCATGGGTTACAGGAATAGTCAATAGGGTGGGTGCTTAGTTCCAGGAATCAGTTCCTTGGCTTGATTAGCCTAAAATGGCTTGTAGAGTTTTGTAATGGTAAGTTCCTCTAGCTAGCCTATTGTCAATTAATAGCCAGAGGTTCTTGGTTTGTCATTCATACTCGCATTCACTCAGGGACCAGCCCAATATAGCAGATTTTATCACTTTACAATTACATTTTCAATGCAGTTTTTAACAATGGTCCAGGGTGTAACTTCATTCTACAGGGAGTACATTCCTTAAGGGTTTAAATGTATAAAATATAAAATACAAAATGCCACAGTAAGGATGAGACAGATGAAATATAAAAATGCACTGTGAGAAATATATAAAAATGCAATGTGAGGTAGTTAGGATCAAAGGCTACTGGGGATGGTAAGTGAGTTAGGTTAGCACAGGATATATTTACAGTCTTTGAAGTGGATATTTTAGTTCTTTTGTTTTCTTTAGTGACACTGAGCTGAACTGATATGTAGATGTAGTTTGTAGTTTTCTCCTACAGAAAGCCACTTCAGCTTTCTGGCTTGCTCTGAGCCTTGCCACACAATGAGTGTGCTAGGTCTCTGCCAATACTTGGAAAAGAAATGCACAAAATGGGGGCGGGGAGGGGTTTGCAAGCAAGAAGAGGCTTCTGTTATATCCATGTCCATAAGGGAAATGTCCAAAGGGGGCTTTCTGCTACACTGGCAGTCAGAGGTTTAGGAAGCTCTGACACAGAAGCTGCACCCCTACTGACCCTATTGAATGCCTACCTGATGGACCTTTCCTCTAAGAATTGGTGCAGTCTCTATTCAAATTGCATTAAGCTACCAGCTTCCATTACTTCTTGTGGCAATGAGTTCCACAAGTTAGTGTGAAAAACAATTTCCTTTTGTTAGTTTTAAACATACTGTCCAATAGTCTAAGGCAGGGGTTTTAATGCCTTTTTAAATAAGTGTACCCCTTCTGACTTAAAGTTTCACTTCCTGTACCCATTTCTATTCTTTCCTTGTTTTTAAGGTGGGGAGGGCAGATTGAGACCCCTGCAGTGAGGGAGGGAGTGGGGCTGGGGCAGGTGCTGCATGGCCGAGGCGGGGCATGGGATGAAGCTGTGAGTGACTTGCCCAGGGGCTGTGGGGAAGAGAGGTGGCTCCTGCTGTTGTGTGCACCCAGGGAGTGCATAGGAGTTTTTGCCCCCGGATCTCCATGCAGGGCGAGGGACTGGGGATGGGGCAAGTGCTGCCCAGCTGGAGCAGGGCACAGGACTGAGCTGTGTGTGGGGTGGGGAAGCTCCTGCTGCTGCACACACCCCTGGATGCCATGGGAGGGCATGGGGGTTGTATGCCCCTGGATCTGTGCATGGAGCAGGGCGGGCTGTGGGACCAAGGAAGTACCAGGCTCTTCCCAGTGGGTGCTGGGCCAGGCTGCACTCAGGGTGATTGGCAGTGGTGCTGGAAGGGTGGGGTTGGGGGAGCTATGGCCAATTCTGGAGTTGCTGCAGCCTCCTCTGTAGCCCTGCTCCCACAGACCCCTGTGGTGAGGGAGGGAGTGGGGCTGGGGTTGAGGCAGGCGCTGCACAGCCAGGAGGAGCATGGGATAGAGCTGCAAGTGGCTCGTGTGGGGTGGGGACAGCTCCTGCCGCTGCACACACCCCAGGAGGACATGGGAGGCATGTGCCCCTGGATCTCCTTGTGGGGCAGGCTGGAGCCAGAATGGTGCTGGGGACTTCTTCCCAGTGCAGGACCAGGGTTGGCGGCAGTGGTGATGGGAATGGGGCAATGGGAGGGGCATTGGCCACTCCAGAATTCACCATATCCCCTCCCACCCCACCTCCCTGAGCTGCTGCTGCCCACCCTGAGCACAGCCCAGCCCAGTCCCCACACTAAGAAGAGCTGTTTTGCCCTGGCCCTAGCCTGCAGCCACAGCCCACCCTCACCCCACACAGATCCAGAGGCATGCACCCTCCCAAGGGTGTGCATAGTGGCAGGATCTGCTCCTACCCTCCCCTGCCCACAGTTCAGTCCCACGCCCCTGCCCCAGCTGCAGCCCCACTCCCTCCCCCAACACTGGGGCCTCAATCTGCACCCCCCCAATGCCCTTTCCTCCAGAACAGACCTACCAGCCAGACCAAGCTGCTCTCCACGTGGCCGGGCTGTGTTCGTGGCTGCCTGAGTGCTGCACTATGGCTGTGCATACACATGGCATTTAATCAGCCATTCATTCTGAGTACCCCCTACGGCCCTTTAAGTACCCCTAGGAGTACATGTACCCCCAGTTGACAACCGCTGGTCAAAGGAGGTTTAAAGAGGTTTCCTTAGACCATGGATCCACTTCCTACTAATGCTCCTGCCTCTCATCAGTGCCAGTAGATCCATTTTCCCAAGAGGCAGATACTTCCTTTGTTACAAAATTGAAATTATACTGAATGGGTAAAGAACAATTCTTTAGTATCCAGTCTGCTGCTGAAGCTATTCAAATACTCTTCAAACCAGAAGAGAGTGGGATTAATTTTGGGGACTCACTGGGCATGTCAATCAATGTGTACGCTTTAATGTCTATTTTACTCTGCAAAAAGTGCTAATATGCTAATGCACAGTAAAAATAAGCTATGCACACTACGCGTCACTAAAAAAAATCACGTGCTTTCACTACTGTGCATCAGGGCAACCTAACGTGCATTTATTTCGTCCCTCACATTGGAGGTACTAGATTTAATGCGCATTAGGAAAAGTGCATTAATGAACGTGTAGACGCGCCCACTGATATAGGAAGTTGAGTCACAGTAGGTGGAAAATGTCCACTTATACAAAACTGTGAATAAAATTTAAACTGATAGCAGCCCCTATGCATCAAGGTAAAAAGTACACAGATTTTCTATGCGTGCATCCAGGTACATTACCTGTAATTGTCTGTCTTTGGAAATTCAGCACTATACTTAGACTGCACGGGTAATTATGGCTATTTTTATGTTCCTGTATTAGATTCTGTGTACAGGTATAGAGATAAATTTAATATGCAAAACATTTTCCCATATTTAGGAAGGGGGGAAAAGAAAGAGTTCTGCCTTAGTTCGCACTACCTTGACCTGTTTGTTTTTGGCCCTACCTTGGCATTGTAATAACCCCACTGGAAAAAATACAACTGGCCTCTAAATGGTGCTTTTCTTTTGAAATCTAAACTGCACAATTCCATCATCTGCCACTAGTCTGTAGCATGTACAATTTTTTTTTTTTTAAGTACTCCAATGTTTTCTTGTCATCTCTTCTACTGGCTGTCCTAGAACTGGGCTGACACCATCGTTATGTGCCCAAACAAACATATTTGGGCAAGAGAAGGCCTTACCCTAGCTGGAGCTGTTCAGTGTGTCCATCTCAGCCTGATTCAAAATGCAGGGAGGCGGAAATGCAGAAATACTGCCAAATGGAAAGGCATGTAGTCATTAACAGCGGGTGGAGGGGAACGCTATTGTCCTGGCTTCCAAGAGGGCATTGCAAACAATGGAGGAGAAAAGGATTCTCCTTAATTTTTTTTTTCTCCCCCAAGGTTGGGATTCCTGCTTTTGGCCTCACATAATAAGAACTGTATAGCACAGACAGCAATAACAACCTGCTCTGAAAGCAGCTTGCTGCACTATGGCAAATTGCTCATGGGCAGCCATGGCAAAATGTAATCCCCGCTCTGCTCAGAATGCAACCTGCATAGCCACTCAAGACAACATAATAGCACTTTTGTAGCTCTCTACTACAAACATCACTTTGAAAAAGATACAGCTGTGGAGGGGGGTCTCCACATGCGCCATTTTTGGCTGGCTACCAATTTAGCAAAGCCACAGATATACACTTTGCTATCTCGTACAGCTCTGCCAGCCAAGCTTGCACAGCCCACTGCATATGCATTCTTAGACAAGGGAAAGGATGCAGCAGCGTGAGCTTAAAGTCACTCAAGCTAAAATTATCCTCGGTGATAAGCACACTTGGTCAGGTGAACAGCCCGGGATTTTATTTGCTGAAGGAGCTGTATGGGAGAAACTGGGGAGGAGTTGGGGGAAAGCTTCAGTTTGGGCTTTTCCTTGTCACCCAGCCAAACCCAGTCACAAGCAAATATTTGTCCAGAACACCAGACATAATCATCATCGTCACTTGGGTGGCACATAATTGTCTTTGGAGGGATGCGAGGGGATGGTTTCTGAATCTTAGAGCTATCATATTCTCAATTAAGGACCAGAAGTAACACCGGGCAAGTGCTATGCCCCCCTTGGAAATGATGGAGACAGCTTGTATTCTGAATCTTGTGAATTAGCTCCACACCAAGAATTATCAGTCAGAATTACTGAGTGAATAACAAATCCAAGCAAAATGTAAGCCGCTTACAGACAATTTAGAGGCAGAAAAAGCGACAGCATTTGTCAAATTACATCATTTGAGTCCCTGGCTCCAGAATATTTCTAGAAAGGATTTCCCTAAGATGCTCCGTTTCTAATAGCAAAGCTTTGAGCTTTACCAATCATTCCCAACACAAATAGAGATGCAGGATTTTGATTGAATTGCCTAGTAATTCTGCCATGAACCGAACTCTTCTCCACCCCCTCCCAAACATATTACTGATGGTAACAAGGGAGTTATTATCAATCAAGACATGTTGCATTGTGATCTCTGCCACAAATCCATTTCAGATTGGAGGATAAAATGTGATTATATTTACACTTCCCTGACACAATTCAGGCAGCAAAATAACAGCCTTCCAGAGACATTTTTCTTCTTCATATTTAGATTTGTCAGTATTGTGGAGCTTTGTGAGAAGGGAGGGAATTATTATAGCAGCTGGGATTCAGTGATACGTTTTAGTTGGCTTACAAATAAAGATGTTCAGTTTATTGTGTTGTCTCCCTGTCTCTTTCATCTCCGAGTCCCTTGAATCCTGCCCAGAACATCCTCTGGATTGATGATATTGCATTTCAATCAATACAAGCTCTATGTAAATCTATTTTTATTTTTGACACAGCCCATAAATTATTTCTACTTATAACTTTAATTGGTCTGTAGTCATTATAGGAGGTGGAATTTATAACTCATGCAGCTGTTTATAAATAAAATTTGCAATTTATGGAGAAAGTGCAAGATTAAACACTTCATGCTTTCCCAATTTGAATCTGAAAGGATATAATAATGTTTTATATGATCAAATGTTTGCTTGGGGATTTTAAAATTAAAGGTGTAAACTCTGGGGGAAAATAAAAATGTTGAATATGTTTCAAATACTTTGTTCTTTCCCTCAACAAATGGCAAATGTTCCCCACACCTAAAAGAGCTAGAAAGTTACTCTTTTAATGAAAGCTGAGATTTTCATGTAAGTCATGAATTTAAGAAAAATGATAACATTGGCAGAATTAGCCTGTTCCTCCCCATCTCTCTGTACATTAAGCACCTACATGGTTTGTATCACTATAGTATATGATTGCCTCACAAGCTTTGATGAATTCATTGGGCCTTTAAGTGGTATGGCTAAACAAGGGTCTCCTTTTCAACTTCTCAGTAAGCAATTCCAGAGTGTGTTTTCAATGACAAGACACATCTAGTGGACTTGCAGCACACTTTTCACAGGTGCACCCTGTGAAAAAAATGTGGGCCACGCCGTGCTGGCCCATGGCAGGTGGAATTTAATTCATTCATCGCCCACCTGGCATTTGTCTGCAGGCCTGGTATTCCCTGAGGTCGAGCTCTCAACTTAGGCTCATCCAGAGCGGTGAGCATAGTGGGGTCTAGGACTGGCTCCCTGCTACAGGAACAATTTGACAGAACTACCATTCACACTTGATAACACACTCAGATCCACAGGGTGTGCTGGCTGGGTAGCATGCACTAAGCCAGAACGAAACATAAGCTAGGGGTGTGCGAAGCAGGCCCTATTCGATTCAGATTCGACCCAAATCAGGGACAGTGATTCACTTTGTTGATTTGGATCACTGTCCCTGATTCGATTTGGCTGAACCCGAATATGAAGATTCAATGCTGATTCAGAGAATCAGCGATTTGGACATAGACACAGCTTAAAAAGTTTTTTCTACATACTTTGAGGTAGCACGCGGCTCGTGATCGCTGCGATGCTGGGGCAGATGGGGCATCCCACAGGAGTGTGGGGGGGGATCTCCAGGTGCTTGGCAGTGAACCCAGAAGTGAGCCGGAAGTACTTCCAGTCCACTTCCAAGTCTGCCGGGGAGCGCGCTGGGGGGCCTCTTTCACCTCCACAGCTCAGTGATTAGCTGCAGGGGGATCCTGGGTGACCCCCGGACACAGGAGGTGTTGCCCTGTGGGGTCAGGCCAGCTCTCAGGATCTCAATATTGCGCTGTTAGACAGGAGGGTGTGACACAATTGCACATATATGAACACACAAATCAATTAGGTACACACACACACACACACACACACACACACACACTACCAGCTCAGGCACATACACATCCAAATCAGCCTAGGCACATGCATACCTATTACAAATTCAAGCACATACACACTACACACTAAAAATTAGACAAAAACCAATTGTCAATACCCGCACACTCAGTACACATACACAGATCACTAATTTGTATATCATGCACACTATGATATACACACACACACAGGTAAATTCCTAACTTGGATGGTACAATGTGTATGTGTGTGCTTGGGGTACCTGGGATACTTGGGGGAAGGTTAAGGTGTGAGAGAGAGAGAGAGAGTTAAAGTGTAGGGAGTGAAAGCTGCCAGAACCAGGATTCGAACCGGTGGACTAGAGAGAAGTTGGCTGAGGAACTGAGGCTTGGGTTTACTTAAGATCAAGTGGCCCCAGAGTTACTCGAGGTCACTGGTGCACAGGGAAAGAAAAAGAAAAAAAAACCCTGGTGGCAAGGAGGAGATAGCCAGGAAAGAGAGGGAGACAGAAACCTGGGAGCTTGGGAACTGGAAACTGAGGCAGGCCTGGGGACAGGTTGGAGACTTGACAAACGAAATGGAAACTTGACATGACTTATGCTAACTTACATATGTAGGCCTAAATCATATAGTACCAGTAAAACAGTAACATAGAACAGTAAAAATTAATATAAACATAATCATTATACAATATAAAGAAGGAGAAAAAACAAAACAAATACAACTTGCTACCAAAATAAAATGCTGAAGCTTATCCTATGTCTTAGCTCACTTATACTTATCTATAGGGAATAGAGAGGGAGAGGAAAAGTCAGAAATGGTTGGGGAAGGGGAGGGAATGCATTTTACAATAAATTAAAAAAAGAAAAACTGGGGGTTTTGCTACAGAGGCACCAATCACTGAGCCAGGGAGGTGCAGGGGGGCCCCCCAGCGTGCTTCCCAGCGGACCCAGAAGTGGAACAGAAGTGCTTCCGGTCCACTTCCATGCTTGCTGCCGAGAGCGCTGGGGAGCCCCCAACACTCCCATGCACCCCAGTATCACAGCACTCATGAGCCCCTGCTACCTAGAGGTGCATAGAAAAAACATTTAAAGCTGTCTCTATGTCCAAATCTCCAAAACGTTCCATCTGTCTCCAAATCAATCTGGAGGGTTCAGATTTGATTTGGAGAGATTAAAGGGCCCTCTGATTCAATTCAGATTCAGAGATTCAGCCACCGAATCAGGCCGAATCGAATCAGGGACCAAAGCTTTGCATAGCCCTAACATAAGTCCCGCCCTTTTTTTTTTAAGAACTGGAATTCAAGCCCTCTTCATTTGGCCAATGTTATTGTGCCTGCAACTTTTCTTTTCTTTCATTGAATTCAAAGTTCTTTCCCAACTTCAATATCCTGCTTTAATATTCCTGCTCCTTTCCATTTCCACTTTTTTTCTCTGTCACTTATCCTGTGAATTTAAACATAGTGTGCAATTAAAAAACATGCCCTTGTGCTTTTTTTTCTTTTTTAATTACAGCCACAGATAAGTCAGAGGGAACATAAGTAGAAAAAACTGTGTTGCCTTATCCCAATGTATGCATTTTAAGGCTCCTCTGCATTGCCAGAATGGTGTGAAGTGGAAGGCCTTACTATAAATAAGAATCAGGCCCTTAATTCTCTGCGAGCTAAGGTGAAAGCAGTCAGCATTGGAAACCATAATGGTGTAGGGAGTCACAGAACAGGTAAAGCTCAAGGCAGCTGGAGTGCAAGCTCTCTCTCTCAGCTCAACCCATATGCCTCAATCCTGTCATAGGGAGATCACTGTTAAATTCCAGAGGGTTATTCAGGCTCTGGCCCTCGTTTTTAATAGTAGCTGTGCATATGCTTTTTGTAATGTGGGTGCTGTGTATGAGGAAAGCACATCCACAACCCCAGAAACCCCCTATCCCACTAACAGCATCAGAAAGTACCTTCAGTGAATAGCTCATCATTTTTGCCAAGGAACAATGTTTGGCTGCAAGTACAGAAGAAGACGACTATTATGTGTGTTAGGGGGGACGGACGGACTGTGAAGTATCTCTAAAGAAACAGGCTGGGAGGGAGAAAGGATGATATTAGATATGAACAGGGATCCGAGTTTTCTGTTTCCCCACAGAAAAACAGAAAAAAGCATGGATTTGCTGTTTTAACTGAGAAAAACGCAGATTTTCCACCTTTGCCCAGAACTCCCTTCAGGCTGGCTGAGTTCCAGCCTGCAAGGGGCTGGGGGGAGCAGGAAGAGGGCGGTCAGGCAGGGACACCACGTGCATTTGCACACTCACACATGCACATGGCCACCAGGCAGCCTGGAGAGCAGCTCCTGCAGGTAAGTCCAGGGGGAGGTGGGGATTGAGGCCCCCATAGGCAGGGAGGGAGGAAGTTGGGCAGGGTTGGGGCTGCTGCCCAGCTAGGCAGTGTGTGGGGCTTGGGACCCAGGGCCAGAATGCACCACTGCAGAGCCTGGGCATGGAGCAGGATGGGGCCACGAGTGGCTTGTCCAGGGGGCAGGGGGAGCTGGCACCCTACTGCTGCATGCACTCCCTGGGGGAAAACAGGGGGGGCGTGTGCCCCCAAAATGTGTGTGAAGCAGGGGCAGGGGTGGGTGTGGGATGCTCACTGAGGGCTCAGGCTCCCCACCCTACTGCCCCACATCTGGGGCCTCTGCGGTCCAGCGGGCGGGACCCAGCGTGATAGGGCAGAGCATGGCCGGGTGGGGAGAAGCTCCTTGCTGCTACTAGGAGCTCTGCATCACCCTGGCAAGGCACCCCCTACCCCCTCAGCAGCAGAGAGGATGGCAAGACAAAGTTGTGCCCTTCACTGCTGCCAGGCAGGCAGAGGGTATCTCACCACGGTGGTGCAGAGCTCTCAACAGTGGCGCAGAGCTACCCCACATGGCCCTGCTCTGCCCTGCTATGTTGGGTCCCACCCGCTGTGCCGCAGAGGCCCCGGGGAGAGGGTAGCTGGGCAGGGAGCCCTGAGGCTGCAGACTCGGGTCCCTGGCCCCATAACTATGGCAGCTGGGGGCCCCCTCTGGCAGGGCTGGGTGGGCAGGAGGCTGTGGTTGGGGAGTGAGGGGCACCAACAGGGCTGGTGGGGCTGTGACTTGGGATTGTGGGACCTGGACCTGTGTCCTGATGAGCAAAGAGGGCAGGGGGAGCTCTGATTTTCCATGATAAAAAAACCCAAAATCAAATGCCAAAATATATCGGTATTTCGAATTTATTTTATTATAGTGAGAGTGGCACTGATAGGCTTCCAAATTGCTTTAAAATGGTAAATGTATCAAGAAAACATTGTGTTCAACTTATCCCTATATACACAGCAGCATTTCATTTTAATCATGGATTTGGGGGGGGGGGGGGGGGGTGTCCGAGAATTTGCAATTTTTTATCAGAGAATTTCCTTTTTTTTTTATCAGTGCTTTTTTTTTTTTTTTTTAATCAGATAATTTCTAGGAAAAACCAGGATCCCTGGATATGAGTTAAGAAAACAAAAGAAAGCAGGATGTGAGTGAGTGAGAAATTTCTTCCTGACTGGGAATCAGGCACAGGTGTTCTTTTGGAAGTGGGGAAATTAAGACCCGTCTTCAGCTACCCACCTACTATGCACCTAAGTCTATCCTTTTTTCTCAGCACAGTTAACCAGTGGCTTCAGTAAAACTTAAGCACAACATAAGTGCTTTGCTGAACAAGGATGCTCATAACCATGATGTTAAAGTGAAGTATGTGCCTGTGCGCTTTGCTGAACCAGGACCGGAAGCATATGCCGTTCTCCAGCACAGAGGACAGCAAATTGGGCTTGTCATCCTGGGAAAGCACACATGGCACCCTCATCAACAGACTGAGTGCTTCGTATCAGGAAATCTTTTGTTATCGCTGGATTTTCAATCTAAATTATTGACCTGTTTTTAAACTTTATCAAGCCATCTTGCACAGGATGACTTTCTTTCTCAGGTCAGAGGTGGAGGTGAGCAGGTTTTTTGGAAGAGCAATAACTTTGCTAATGAAATATTTAGCAGGCAAGACAATGTTCACTTTCATCTTTCCTAGCATATGGTTAAGTTTTCCTCTCCATCAGATTTAATAAATAGTGTTTACAAATTCTTAGGCATGCTTTCCAAGTAAAATCCACTAAACCTACAACAAATATACTTATCATGACATTAATTTGGTTAAAGATTTTTCTCTGAGTACTGACAGCCGTATCTAATTTCTAGAGATTTATTTTTATTTCAAAATATATTCGATATATTTTTTTATTCCCACTGCATTTTTAACTCTGTTTCCTTATGAATGCAACTGGGGAAGATAGTGTTCAACTCTTCAGTTTTAGACCATGTCTTCCTGAAAGATGTCCTTCTGTTATTTTTTCTAAGCACAACTAAGGATTTAAACTCTACAACACAGATCTGTAAAGCCCCAAGTTAGTTCTTCCTAAAAGCTCATGGTTCAAACACCGTTCCCTACTGGGAGATTATCTGGTGTCACAGTATTGGATATTAATATTGAGATATCTGTAGTATATGAAATAGCATATTTGCACACATTTTAATCTGAACTCTCCTACTCAGACTTGTTCCCTCTTGAAGATAAAACCAAGCAGCAACTACAAAGCAACCATTTCATTTTACATTCAGTTCCATTTCTCAGTCTGTTTCTGGTTTTATCCCTGCGCTAGCTTTTCTTCTCAGACCTGAAGAAGAAAGTCTTGCATTTGAAAGTTTGTCTAACTCTATTCCAACTATGCAGTTGGTCCAATAAAAAATATCACCTAAAGAAATCCTTGCCTCCGTTTTATGAAAATATTTCCCCCCCCATATTCCACTACTCAGAAATTAGGCTTCTAAGTCAAATACACCGGACCAAATCCATAGCTAAAATAAAATGATGCAGGGATGGTCGTGTGTTGAGTTTTGCCTTTCCAGAGTCATACTTCCTGATATTTATATATACCGTATTTACTCAATTATAAGACAAATTTCCCCCCATTCAACATGGTGTGGGGGGAAATCAAGCCTAATCTTATGGTTACATAAGACTTACCTGAAACCAGAAAATGCGCATGGCTACCAGCTAAAGGGGCCTAAGCTCCCCTTAGCATGCAGGGTTCCTGGCTGACTGCTGTAGGGTCCCTCCACATTGCTGCCAGCGTGTGCCAAGTTGCTTGAGCATCCTCTGTCTGGAAATCCCACATGCAGCTCAAAATGACCCACCAGGTACTGGCCAGGCACGGTCCCTGCAGCAAGCAGATTTCTGGCCAGCATATGCCAAGGTGCTCTGAGCTGTTGCTCCAGCGGTAGCTGCCGGAGCAACTCATCACACGCTGGCAACCTAGCCAGGTCCCTTGCTGTGTGCCAGGTTGCGCTGGCACCTGCCACCGGAGCAGCAGCTTGGAGTAACTCAGCATATGCTGGCCAGAACCCGGCAAGCTACGGGTATGGTGCCTGGCTGGTGCCTGCCGGGTCATTTTATGCTGCATGCAAGGAGCCTGGTCAGTGCATGCTGAGTTGCCTCAGCCCCCACTACCCAGGAGGTAGCTGGGAGCAACCTGCTCGCCTCACACCCAGCATGCTGTGGGGAGAGGATGGCCACGCATGCAGCAGGGAGGGACCCCACAGGGGCTGGCCAACACATGGGGAGGATGAACCAGGCACCCTGCATGCTGCAGGGACCCCGCACTCAGCAAGGGCCCCAGCACATGATGAAGGACCCAATGCATGGCGAGGCTCCAGGCAGCAGTAGGGAGGAATCCAGTATGCAGCGAGACTCCTAGCAGCTGCAGCAAGGGATCCAGCACACGACAAGGCTCCCTGCAGTGGTGGCAAGGGATCCAGCATGAGGCAAGACACCCAGCATGTGGTAGTGAAGGACCTGGCAGCAGTGACAAGGGACCCAGGATGCTCATGCTGACAAAGAACCCAGCATGTGACAAGAAACCCAGAAACAGTGACGAGGGATGTAACATGAGCATGCCAGAGAGGGATCTAGCACACATCAAGGCTCCAGTCAGCAATGGTGAGGGGGCCAGCATATGATGAGGCACCCAACAGCAGTGAGACAAGTGACAGCAAGGCACCCAAAGGAGGGGCAGGTAGCAGGAGATTACCCGGTAGAGTGGCAGGGAAAGCAGCAAATTACAGGACCTGATCACCACTGACTGGCTCAGATTTAAAACCACAGAAATCCACGGTAAATTCTTTGGGGAGAGCAAGGGCAGGGAAACCCACATGACCGACCATGTAGAAATAAGAGGAAGTAGTGCTACAAATGTGCAGATACCAAAAGGAATGAGGCACAGCTATAATGCAGACTTCAAAATGAAGCTTATAAATTATGCTGAGAAAACCAAATTATTGTGAAGGAATTATAATAATTGGGGAGGAAGTCTAAAGCTACTGAACTAAATGTGCGCTGCTAGAGACAAAAGGAAAACTCGAGAATACTAAGTCCACCCGGAATACATTTGGGAGTCCAAAACAAGGTCACTTTCCCAAAATTGATGAGCAAGTTCTCAAGTACTTTCAAGAAAAGAGAAAGGAGGGAATGACAATTATCTGCAAAGTGCTTCGACTCAAGGCTTTAGAAATAGCAAAGGAATTGAACTTTCTCTTTCAACAATTCAAAGCAAGCACTGGGTTGTATTGTAGTGGCTTTGGGGTTAATTAGCTAGCACAGTCCTTTAACTATACAAAGTTTTTTATTTCCTGGTCCCGCTGGTCTCTCAGTTACCAGCACAAACCCCACTCAGTACTCAAACTTTAACATAGTCTGCGCAGGGTTCACTCACTGTCCTTGAAGCATTAACTGGCAGCCCTGAGAAGGTGCCTCTGGCCATCTGCTGCTTTCTTTCCATGCTACAGTCCTCCGTTTCTTCCTCAGGGCAAGTTCCCCATCATGGTACTGCTGCTTCCAACTTTGCAGCCCGAGGTCTCTTCTCAGACCCAAGGAGTCTCTCGCTTGATATTGCACCTACTAGCCAAGCAATCCTCTTCCTCTTTCTGCTGTCTTATCTTACTGATTTCCAGTTCTCTCAGCTACTCTCTTCTATCTCAGTCTCTCTGACTCCTTTCCCAGGCAGCCCTTTTAACTTCCTTTGGCCAGGAAGTTCACTTTCGCAGCTGGCTCAGTCCTCCGAGCAGGCCTGTAATTCGCCAGACTGCATGCTGCTGGCTGTAGTCCCTGCAAACCTGCAGATTCCTCCAGCCTGGAGTGTGGAGTCTGTTGCAAGCCTTTGTCAGCTAGCCTACTACATGCGGATCTAAACGATGCGACATAGCGGCTTAGCCCCGAGACAAAGAACATGACTTGCACAAAAGTTGCATTAGATTGTATTGTCATTCTTTATGCAGCATGGTGTATGCGCTGGTGCGCTCTTTGATGGCTGCTGGGTTTGATGCACGAGTGACAGTCCCGCCCACAGGTAGGGCACATCCACGCACTAGCAATGCTCTGAATCCAAGCAACAGACTCTTTCTTCTTCTGATGCTGGTCATCGCAAAACTTGATCCAGTTCACCTCGCAGTGCCTCACTCCATCTGCAAGCTGACTCTGCCAACCAGAGAGGCATTCTGAACTCCTTTCCACATCATCCACAGAGACTACAAAGGATGTCATCTTTGCAAGTGTCCTGAAATCTGTGCAGCGGTCTGCCTCACTTTCTAAACCCTTTGTGAGCTTCACAATACAGCACATTCTTTGGGATCCTGTGATCTGGCATTTGCTTGACATGGCCAAGCCACCTGGGTCTTTTCTTACTAATCAACATTCCCATGAACGACATCCCAGCACAATTTAAAACTTCCACATTTGTCCCCGTCTTGCCGTCTTATTCAACGAATTTTACGCAGGCATCTGATATGAAAGCTGTTTAGTCTTAGTATGTTTGGCATAGGTCGTCCATGTTTCTGAGCTATATAGAAGAGTGGATAAAACCCATGTCTCATAAATACGGATTTTCACTTTAGTTGATAGTTTCTTATTGTTCCCGGCTCTGTCTTGAGGAAGAACAAAGTTCCTGGCTGCTTTTCTGATTCTACTAGCAAACTCAGCCTCAAGATCTGCATTGATGGTAACAATAAAGCCAAGGTAAAAAAAAAAAAAAAAAAGGTCAATAACATCTAGATGGGTACCATCTAGGGTGATATCTGGAATGGGGTCTGAAGAGCCTTGGTGCATGATAACAGTCTTCAAGCTTATTGCTAGCCCAAGGCTTTTGCATGAGTGAGAGAACTTGGTAATGAGATGTTGTTAGGGCATCAATACCGTGAGCCACAAGGGCTGCATGATCTGCAAACAACAGGTTCCTTATGATGATCTCCTTCAGCTTCACGTTAGCTCTGAACCTTGTGATGTTAAACAGTCCTCCATGATGTCGAGTGCTGAGATAGACACCCTCTTAAACACCACAGAACGCGTGTTGAAGCAAGAATGAGAAGTAAATATTAAACAACGTGGGAGCCAGCGTGCAGCCCTGCTTCACTCAACGGTTGATGATGAATGAGTCAGACTCTTGGTTTTCATACTTTACAGCTGCCTTTGTGCCATCATGTAAGTATTTTACAAGGTTTAGCAGGATAGGTGGACAACCCAGCTTCTTCAGAACAGCTTGAGTGACTAACTGTTCAAAAGCTTTTGTTAAATCTATAAAAGCCATGTACAGTGGGACACACTTCTCGCTGCACTTTTCCTGCAGTTGTCTTACAGACCTTTCTGAGCCGAAGCCACACTGGCTCTTAGGAGAGATTCTCTCAGTTAATGTTTGAAGTCTAGGTAAAAGAATATGGCTTAAGGGTTTTCCCCGTGATGTTGAGAAGAGATACACCTCTGCGGTTATTACAGTCACTTCTGTCTCCTTTGTTTTTATAGAGTTGGATGAAATTAATGTCCTTGAAATCTTGCAGAGTAGCAGTATCTCATACAATCTTTGCAGCAAGTTTTTGTTTGCGCGCTTGTAAAATTCAACAGGGAAACAGTCAGATCCCGAAGCTTTGTTACTGGGAATCTTTTTGATGCATTGTTCAAGTTCCTTTAGTGTAGGTTTGGCATCCAACAGTTATAACTTCAAATCCAGGCAATTCATCTAGCACACATCAGTCTACTACAGACTCCCTTGCGTATATCATGTGCTCAAACCACCTCTCTGGTTGCTTCCCCTTATTAGTTATGACATCATCATCCGAGTCTTTCAATGGAGCTGTCTTGTACTTTGTCATCCCAATGACCTTTCTAATACCCTCATACAACCGTCTGCTGTCACCTGCGTCAGCTGCCTGTTGGATGCTGTCACAGAGAACCAGCCAAAATGCTCGTGCACGCTTCCTGGAAGCTGTTTGAATAGACCTTATGAGCTTGTCTTAGGTTGTTGAGCAAATCAGTCATAGGAGTAGACTTGTTGGTGATCAAGGCAGGTTTTTTTTTTCTCTCAGTGCATGGCAGCAATACCTCTGAATGATTTACAAACCGATCAACATTTTTCTTAGTACTCTTGTCAAAACTCTTGATTGCCACGTTGTACGTACTTGTCTTCAGAACGTCCCATGTATGTGATGCAGTTTCATTCATTCCAGCTGATTTTGCTACTTCGTTGAAAAGCTGTTTCTGCACAGGATCATTGATTTGGCACAAGTCAATATGAGGTTCTCTGGCAGGTTTATTGCAGTGGATCTTCTTAGCTCGATATTTCATTTTGGAGCAGACAGGGGAGTGGCCTGTGCCACAGTCTGTGCTTTGAAAGGGCTGGGTATGCAAGATATCTTTCAAGTGTGTATGTCTTGTCAGGACCAAATCCAGCTGATGCCACGGGTGTCTCCACAATGTTCTTCTTCTGATGTTACCAGCAAAGAAGGTGGTCACCAATAAGTAGACCTGTGTGAGTAGGCAGCTATTCGATCTGGCTTCGGATCTGGCTGCTTTAGATGCCAGGGATCCAATCCAGAGCTCCGGATCAGTTTCCCACTTTGATCTGGCTGAAGCACCTCCAACGCCTCGGAGATCCAGCCATAGGGTATAATGGGGAATCAATGAAATGTCTATAACTTTGTTGGTTTTTGTCTAATTTGAATGAAACTTGCAGAGGTGGTAGCCTCTGCTGAGAGTATGAAGCCTGCCAGATTTCAAGAAGATCAGTTTAGGGGTTTGGGGGACACGCACTCCAAATTCTTGAAAGCAAAACTCATGTCACGTATATGTGTTAAGCCACAGTGGGGTCAAAACTGCAGGGGTAGTAGCCCCTGGTGAGACCACAAAGCCTGCTAAGTTTCAAGGAGTTTAAAGGAGATCGGTGCAGGGGTTTGAGGGGAACTGCACCTCAAGCTGCTGACAGGCAAAACTCGTGACATAGATGACCCTGTGTGTGTTAAGGCGCAGTGGGCTGAAAACTGCAGGGGTGGTAGCCCCTGCTGAAGCCACAAAGCCTGCCAAGTGCAGGGTTTGGGGGCAAACTGCACCTCAAGCTGTGGACAAGCAGAACTTATGCCATGGGTGACACTGCGAGTGTTAAGGCGCAGCAGGGTGACAGCTGCAGGGATGCTAGCCCCTGCTGCGGGGGGCCTGCCAGCTGTCAAGGGGACAGGTGAAGGGATTCTGGGTTCTTGGGCCCTGCACCCCTACGCCCGCATCCCTCAAGTGGCTCCGAAGCTTTTCTGAAATGGCTCAGAAAGCCTAAAGAATCCAGCGCTTCAATCCAGACATGCTGCTTCAGCGTCCAAATCTTCTCCAGATCTGAAGCATGGTCCGAAGCCTCGCACAGCCCTACCAATAAGCCTCGACTGGCACAGAGCTCAAGAATGCTCTGACCATGGTTGTTCATACGTTCAATGCCATGCCTACCCAAAATCCCAGGCCAGATCAAGCATTGGATCCGACTCTTGTATTGAAGTCTCCAAGTTCAAGGATAGGTTCTGTGGAGTCCTGCCGATCAGTTCTTCCGCTGCTGATAGAAGCCATCCTTCTCATCACTAGCGTGCAGAGTTGAAGCATAGACAATGATGACGTTGATGAATCCCTTCTATAGTGTAATTTGAAGTGCCATGGTATGTATGGACACTGAAATCAGACCTTCACACTATGATATAAGTTCATTTCTGACAGTGAAACCTATACCATACTCTCTCCTAACTCTTTCAGGTTTGCCATGCCAGTAAATGATGTAGTCCTTCTTCTTTATGAAGCCTGTATCTGTGAGCTGAGTTTCTAAAAGAACGGCAAACTATCAATTGTGAATCCTGCAAGCTCATTACTCAACACAGCCATTTTCCTCAGATCTAAATCCAAATCAAAGTTGTATCCAGGGGTCAAAGCCTGAATATTTCAGCAAGCAATTCTGTTTATAAAATCAGTTGAGCCAGGATGTAAGCAGTGAGGCAAGGCTTGTTTGACCCACCTTTTCTAGGACCACCCTCATGCGAGGCAAGCAGGCCATCCCTAAACAGGGCTGCTTGAAAATCTGCCTCAAGGCCATTATGCCTCTCTCAGTTCCCTGCGACCATCTTGCTAAGACCTTCAGTGCATACATCGAGGCAGAGTTATGGAGGAGCAGGGCCTGTCCTAGACCTATCATCCTCGTTTTAGACCACTGAACCAAAATCCGAAGGCCAGAATGAGTCTAGACGTTCAGTGACACAGAGGTTGTAGCTTCTGCCAGAGTGAGCAACCTGAATAGACCTGTTAACTGCCTATTGCTTCAGCATGAGCACCTTTTCCGTCAGGGTGAGGTCCCTTAGCCTTTCTTCAACCAAGAAGTGTCCACAAAGCAGCAAAGGATGCAGTTTAACATCATGCCCAGGACCAGACTGCAGCAAAAAATGCGTTGAATTCCCATGGTACTTTACTGGGCTACACAAAGCTCACATTACCTGCTGGGCCAGATAAGTAATGCTGATGAGCCTCCAATCTATTTTGACCTGCTGAACAATGTCACCATCCATGAGAAGGGTGCAAAATCCATAATTATGGGAAATTCATGGAAAAAAATACAGAAAAAAGTCGTGCATTACAGTGATGTTAGCAGTACTGGCAGATGAAAGAAAATCGCCACCCTATGTGATTTTGAAGTGCAAAACTCTGCCAAAATAAAAGTTGCCACTGGGAATAGTGGTTAAATGCCAGGAATGAGGATGGATGTCAAGTGAACTGATGAATGACTGCTTAGATGTTGCATGGAAATCTAGACCTGGGGCACTGCTAAAGAAAAGATGAATGTTAGTATTAGATTCATTCAGAGGGCATTTAAAACCAGATGTGAAAACAAAAAGTCAGTCAATGAATTGTGATCTTGTAGTCATGCCTGCTGGTATAACATCTCCACTCCAAGTACTGGATGTCATAGTGAATAAGCCCTTCAAGGACCATTTGCAGCATCAGTACTCAGATTGGCTCTTGGCAGCGAACCATGCGCTTACACTTGGTAGGAAGATTAAGAAGCCAACCAAAGCACTGCTTTGCCAATGGCTTCTGACTTCTTGGGGAAGAGTATCTTCACAATCCAGTATTAAAGGCTTCAAGAAGCGCTGTATATCCAGTGCGATGGATGAAATCAATGATGTTTTGTGGGAAGATGAGGGAGAAGAAGGGAACGGTGAAGAATGTAACAGTGAGGATGCATGTGAAGGTGACCGGTCCTAAACCGTAGGATCTAAGAAAGGAGTAGCATGCACCAGATTCTGCACAGAACCATAAGTGAAGTTAATGTTTGAACTGAATAGAAGCTAATGCTGAATTTATGACTTACTAGTGTTGCTATAGTTATTGTCTGTAGGTCTGTTAAAAAAATAAATAAATAAATAAAAATGTTTCCATGTGTGGAATCTAATTATTGGGGGGGGGGCTTGTCTTAAATGCAGGGTTGTCTGAAATTCAGGGTCATCTTATATTCAAGTAAACCCAATATTTTGCATAATAATTATATGGCTGATTCCATGTCTGTTGTCACGGCAAAATATGGTCCAGGTACAGACATCACACTTTTATCGGTATAAGTAATCAGAAACTGGTCTATACGCGTGACAGCTCCATTTGTAACCTGTTTTATTTCCATTTTTGTGAACAAGAGGCCACTAGTGAAAGGGATTCAATATAGTGCTGCATTTGATTGACACAGCTGCCAGTAAACACGACCCATCCTTTGCCAATGCACTGAAATACCGATATGTTTGGAAGAAGGGAAGCCAGATTATACCCTGGGTATAAACATTCACTAACTTCCGAGTCCTGGAAACATTTTTTTCCCTTCCTCTGTATATTTCTTCTGCGGTTTGTTAGTTGCCATTCACTAAACACAACTTGTTTCTTGATTTGGTCCACGGCCTCAGAGCTTTTATGTGGTTTCCTCTTCACTTTAGGAATGTTTTAAATAAAGCACTGTACTGAATCTGTTTTAAAGAGGTCCCTCCTACTCCTCCCCCCCAATAAGTAATATACTTGGCTAAATGAAAACAGCCCAGTTATAAATGCTTCTTTAGGCTGTTTAGAGTCGGGTGAAGGTTTACAATAGCACGTTCTCTGGAGAAAGTCAAGACATAACCACAGGAAAGGACCGAAGCACTTGAATATGTACATGCTAACAAACTGAATTCAGAAGTTGCACTGGGGAATGGCAGTGCTGTTTATCCTCTAGTGATAAAGAGAAACCTTGTCCAGTGATAGTCTTAACATCCTCCCTCTGTATCCTAGCCAAAGGGTATGGATCCAGCTCGTACGCAGTAGCATAAAGGTTCCCTCACATCCTCCAGTCATGAACTTGAGTGAGTGATACTCACTTAAGGGTCAGTCGGAGGAAACTTCTTTGCTGACACTATTTCCTTTCCAAGTATTTACCCCTCTCTAAAAAGAGTGCTACACTTCGCAATGCTCATGTCAGCTGAGACAACGCACAAAGCAAGTAGAAAGTGATGTGGCAGTGGCGATTGCACTGCTTACAGGCCCAGGTGAGAGACTTCCTTATCCCAGCCCTGCCACTGGCTTCCTGGAGGACCTTGGACCACTTTTGGCCGTGTTTTATTCATTCCGTTAAATGGGAACAAATTTCTAAACTTCGTAAAGCACTTTTAAAATTACAGATGACAGGCACTACAGAAGAGCAGGGTATTGTTTTTGCTGCTGCTGCTATGAGCAAAGGGAATTGTATCAGACCCTCGGTGATGCAAAACGACGGAGCAGAAGATGCAAGTGTACTACACGTATCGAATACCGCATGTATCTTTCAAACAGCAGGAGAGAGATCTCCCAAAAAGGCAGCATAAAGGCTTAGACCTCAGGGACTCTGAAAACAGACATCTGGGCTGGAGGGGTTGGGAAAGAAATAATGTCAGCAAAAAATAACCTTGTAAAGAATGCCTTCAGAATCAATAATACGTTTGTGAATAGCCAAGCAACACAAACTGCTGGTCGGTGGACGCTGACCCACGTTTCAGTGACAGGGGTATTAGCCTTGGTAACCCTGAGCCATGTCAGGTGACTGGGGCCAGGGACCAACGCTCACACTTGTAGCAGGAGTGCTGTGTGTCACACTTATCATACACAAGGGAAGCTGCTCTAAAAAGCCAATACAATTTTGCTTCGTGCTAGTATACCATTTTCCCGGCATATTTAATAAGTCCCCCTCTTTGTTTTCTGCAATGGATCCAGCTCCTACAAGTAAGCAGTAGTGCAACAGTTATTTTCAGCAGCACAGGTGTTGAAAAATTATTTTGTTGTTGGGGTTTTTTTTTTTATTTAGTTGTTTGGATATATATTTTTTTCACTCCTTTGCATACATTTCAGAATCAATCACTGTCAGGTCTAAAACTACCAGTGCCTAGAATATCTTTAACACTAGGCAGCTTCATTTGGATTGGAAGATACTCAACAGCAAGGTGCTTAAAATCTTATATTTTCATATCATTAGGTTGATAGAAGCAAGGTGACAGGTACACTGCACTTTCCAGAAAATGATGGTGTTGCCCTTATACCAGCAAAATAATGCAGCTGTGGTAGCAACAAGAGTACAGTATAGATTATCTATTATATAACAACAGAACTAGCATCTCTGTTAATCAGCCACGGTAGGCATCTTTACATGTGCTCTGGAGTGGGGGCGCTTTAATTAGAGTAGCTCCCAGGCGCTGCTCTAATTAAAGTGCCCGCAATATCTTATGTATTCAGCATCCCACGCTTCAAAATGACAGTGGGGGCACTTTAACTAAAGCTCTTCGATCCACTTTTTTGAAGGACAGGGATGCTGAATACACATGACACAAAGTGTGCTAATTAGCACATTGCAACAGACTCAGTTCATAGATGCTAGGGGCTGGAAGGGACCTCACGAGATCAGCGGGTCCAGCCCCCCTGCACTTGGGCAGGAAAGACTGCTGGGGTCAGATGACCCCAGCAAGGTGGGCGTCCAGTTGTTTTCCCACTATGTCCAATCTAAAGTGATTATCAAGAAGCTTGTGTCTACTGGTTCTTCCCCTGGGGTGCCTTGGTGAACAGCTGCTCTCCCAGGCCCTGGTGTTCACCCCTTATAGACTTATAGGTTGCCATCATGTCCCCTCTAAGTCTTTTCTCCAGGCTGAACAGTCCCATGTCTTTCAGCCTCTCCTTGTATGACCTGCTCTCCATACCTCCAATTATGTGCATTTTGGACTCTCTCAAGCTTCTCCACGTCCTTTCTGAAGTGCAGCATCTAGAACTGGATGCAGTACTCTAGCTGTGGTCTCACCAAGGTCAAGTAGAGTGGGAGGATGACAGCCTTAGTCTTGCTTGAGATGCATCAGGAGATGCATACCCGTGTTTTCTTCGCTCTAATTAGAATGCATTGGAGCAGGTGTCGGGCACGTGTGGAAGTGCCCTGAATTATTCTTACCAAGTCTCTACATTAAACATCTAAACAGGCAATCCTATAGAGATTGGTTTCATACGCTCTTAAGGAACTGATTTGTATGGCTGCTGAGAATCTAGATCTGCTGTGGACTTAGTTAAAACCTTAGGCACTTATAAAATGTGGACCTAGACAGCAACACTGTTGAGAGAATTTAGCTTCCATTTAAGCACCTAAATAATCAGTGGGTGCATCTACATGTACAATTAGTGCACATGAATAAATTGTGGAGCTTATTGCTCCAGAGTTTTTTGCTCCCTGGCGCATCATTTGAATGTGTGCCTGGGAGCAAATAACTCTGGAGTAATTAGCTCTGGAGTTTATTCATGCACACTATGTGAAACCCAGTCAAAGCATCCCTGGCTGGCAGAGGGCCCCGGGGGCCAGCCTGCTAGCTCAGGGCCATTGGCTGGGGCATGAGGGTGCTTCAGCGTGGGGCTAGCTGTCAGAAAGCCCTGGCACTCAAGCACCTTTGTGCCCTAGTCAGCCAGTCAGTGTCTACACATGTGCTGCTGCACAAGAGAAAAGCTCAATAGCAGGGTAATACTTGTATTTATAAGTGCTGCCCTGCTGTGGAGTTTATTAGTTTCGTGTGCCCTAGCAGGGACACACCTGGAAATGCTGAGACATTTACTATGCAGTTAATTAAGCAACTGTGCAGTAAACATTTCATGTAGACGTGCCCAGTCATTCCAAAATGTGCAACATCCAGCAGCTCCCACTGAAGGTATTGCAGGAGGGAAAGGAATAAGCTATTATTCTCAAGAGGAATTGCTGGGTATGGAGCAGTTTAGAAATCTAGCTTTTAAGTGCCTGAATAGGAGCAGACACTATAAATCTGACACTTTAAATGTGTATGAATCAGGACTATGAATTAAGGAGGACTCGGGTTTGAAAATCCACGATTAGCCATTTAATTTCCTCGCATCTGGACAAACCTCCCCATTACTCTCTTCTTTAGTTGATGCAGTTGAAAACTGGGTGCCAAGCTGAATCTGAATGAAAAGGATAAAGCACAATGTGTGATGGGGAGCTGAGAGCAGATAAGTCCTTGCAGTTGGTGAAGGATGAAGAATAAGATAATGTATAAAACACTTCTAGCAGCAGCCAGACTAATTCTCTCCTCCTGGAAATCTCTAATGGCACCTAGCATTGACTGATAGTGCAGTGTTCTCTTAGTGAATAAATAGATATGGCCAAATATGAGAAAAAATTCATATATATCAGGGCAAATAAATCTCCTCTGGAGGACCTGGTATAGTGACCTTTTACAGAACCATGTGTGGATTAACTCCACTATATTACTTTGATGTCTTGAATGAATCCCTTTATGATAGATCACCGACTATAAAACAAATAAGGCCTGAGTTATTTAGCCATTGGAATATTACTTTGCCTTTCCCCAAATGGCTCTTCACACACCTACAAGTGCCAGACTGTATTGAAAGAATATGAACTGATTGCATCTGATTCCTTTCCTGTTGTTGCCAGATTTTGATTTATTCTTTTGTTGGTTTCCCACAGAAGCCCTGGCCAAAACCAGGGTCATTTGTGGTGGGGAAAAATACAGAAGGAAAACTATTCCTAACCTGATGATGATTTTACAGCCTTCATAGACCAGACAGGGCATGGGAGAAAAGGAAGTAGTCTTGTCCCCATTATACGGATGGGGACCCGAGATTTGACTGCTGTAAGATCAAATGGGAAGGTTGAAAATGAATCCACATCTGATTCCCACCACCTACAAAACTCCCCTTTTGAGTCTTCCAGGTTTTATTATGTCTCTTTAAACCGTGCATCATTATTTTTCTTGACAATCTCGCCCTCCTTGGTTATAATTTTAATTATTTTACTGTGTAAAACGTGTTTTTAATGAAAAATTAATTAAAAAGTTATTAACATATTGAATGTGTTCTTTGATGCAGAAGAGACCCTGGTTTCACATTAGATCAGCCAGTGCTGCTTCTCAGTTCACAGGCAGTTGACAGTTATTGTTAGTAAATGTCTAAAAATATGTTACTTTGTGAAATGTTTATATTATTGATATATAAAGTTTTCATTAGAAAAAAAAAGACCAAACAAATACCCTAGAGCTGAGGCACCTTGTGGAGTTTGAAATTTTTTTGGATTATGCTTGAGAGCCAAGAGGTTTTTTGTGTGTGTGTTTTTTTTTTCTCGCTTACATTTGGTGCCTTTCATCTTAACTCTGTTCTGAAGTCGATCACCCCTGTGGTGTGTAAATGAGAGATGACAGTGAACCCATGGGGAAAATAAGGCTGATGAAATGCAAAGAAGTGTTATTTATGCAGAATCTGGGTGGAAAGTATATTTCATACTTCCTTGATTTTTAAGTAATAACCAACTTTGGGGAAAAATATGCCAATATTTGTCTTTAATATTTCTGAACTCTGTATTTTTTCTTCCTTTCTCCCCTAGCTCAGTGAAGCGCAATTTTTTTCTTAAGTTTGACTTCAGGGCTTGGATGATGATTGCAGCTACAAGAGAAATGTTTATACCGAATTGTACGTTGAACGGCAGCTTCTTGAGGTTTTCTTTTGGAGGGGAGGAGTTTTGATCAAGGAGTAGCTTCCTTCAGCCCTTAGATGAGATACCAGCAGCTCAGGGAGAGATGCACATTGCTATGGATATTTAGGCAGGTCACACTGCCTGGGCTATCTAGATTACATCCCTGCTCCCTGTGGAAATGAACTGCTTCACTTTGAAGTGTTATCGCTGTCATTCCTTCTAAACAAATATCCCATGAGTCCTATTTGGGACTTGGTTGGATCAAATGACTTCCTGAGAGTGCTTCCAGCCTCCTTTTTCTGTTTTTATGGCTCTGATTCCCAAGCGCTCTTTATCCAAGGGCACTGATGGAAGTGATGGTTTGTTGCATGATCCCCTTGTAATGCTCTTCAGCTGCAGAGAGCTTTAAAACTGCCCAATCATGCAACAACCTGAAGCCTTATAACATGAAGGGTCAGATGAAGGTGCTCCAAAGTGCAGTGCCTTCGGTAACTTCTGTCAGGCCCTGCCCGGAGCAGGGCTGGGCTGATGCAGCCCAGCCCAGCCCCTGGTGCTGTCTTCAAAGGGAAGGAAGGGGAAGGAGCTTAGGCTGGGATTTGCCCAGCCTGTGCTGGAGGGTGGAGCAGATGAATTGGGGCCCCTCACCAGCCCAAACTCCCTCCCCTCCCTTCTCCCCCTTTCCATCCTGAAGACAACACCAGAGCTGGGGTGGGGGGGAAGAGGCCTCAGACATGCAGCCACTCTAAACTGGAGCTCAGTCCCCCGACCTCCCAGACCAAACAGCGGATGTCTGTGGGGTTGGGGGAATCTCTGTAACTCATCCTGTGAAGTGCCATGAGTTACAGTGGGGGGCTGCATATGCAGCATCAGATGCATCATTCTCATGGCGCACAGACCCAAGTCGTCACTGTAGTTGCTCTTCCATCCTTAGGAACACTTGCAATGTATTTCTAATGGTGTCACCCATCTGTACCAGGCATTCAGGGTTTTGCTGCAGGTTATCAGCTACAGTGACAGGCTACCAACCCTGCTGTGTGTCTAATGAGTCCAATGGATGTACAAACGGAGCCTTTGATTGTGTATTATTCATTATTATCTTTAAATATCTCAGAAGGAAAAAAAATAATCAAATACATCAAATTGTTCCCTGTGTTGACATGAGTAGAGGGGACTGGAACCGCGGGATCTCCAAGGGGTTTATTGCTCTGTGCTGTTGCCCCCATCTCCTTCCCCTCCCTCTCCCTCTCCCTCTCCCCCTCCCCCCACCCACACAAAGTAACTCCCTCATGCCACTCCTTGAGACCCAAAAGACAACTGGGATGTTTGGAAGGCGATAGTAGGTGCTGCATCTGAAACAGGGAAGTCCAAAATCAAAGTGTTGCTCTCTTCCCTGCAGGTATTCAGGACATATTCAGCAGGGTGGTTTCAAATGCTCCTAGTTGTGGTACAGCAACAACTATTTTCCCCTAAACCAAATAAGGACCTCAAGGAGTTTTCAGTTTTCATCTTAATTTTCTTGTCACATCTGGGATCTAAGTGATTGCTGTATTTGTATACAACTGGGGCAACCTGCTTTTACTGGTATGTTCTGCTGTAGCTTTCCCACAAGTAATAAATGTATGAATAGATTTTGCTTACATTGCCTACTAACAAATCACTGGTCAGCAATTACAGCTCAAAATGTCAATGCTTTTGTGGTTTATGACCCAGTGAAAACAGGGTGATGCAATGCAAACTGTACTGTAGCCTTAATTTCAGTGTTTGTGTAATGACCCCTAGCATCCGATTCCCAAATCTTCCGGAAAAACTTAAGAAGTGCCATACCGGATCAGACTGATGGCCCATCTAGCCCAGTAGCCTGTCTCTAACAGTGGCAGGAGTGGATGCTTTACAGGGAAAGTATAGGTACAGTGTCATCCATCCCCTGTCATACCCTCCCTGGCATCCAGAATCATTGCAACACTGTCCTCTAAGCAACTCCATCAGCTAGTAGCAGTAATAGGCTCTTATTCACCAGAGAAACCATCAGAGGAGAAAGCAATACATAGTCTGTCATCATGTTACACACCCTTTCAATTATACAATTAACTATGGCTTGAAAGATTGTGTGCAAATGAATGTGAATTACTATTTAAACCTTATAAGCGGGTCTTGTTGTTTACGTGATGTAATACTGTCAAAGTGGACAATTGTGACTTTATGTTACATTGCTGGTTTTATAAATGAAGCATAAGAAACTCTTGTGAGGAGTGCAAACAATTAAGTTCAACAACATTTGAGCCCATATGGGCTGTAACAGGTTTCACACAGCACGGCACTCCTCTGATAAGAGGGCTGAGTCCTCAGTGCAAAAACAGCCCATGCTGCATCTTTACTGGAGGAAAACATAAATTTTATAATTAATTTTGAAAGAAGATGCAACAGATTTTTAAATGACACAAATTAAAAATTAATTACCTATTTGGGTTTTTTGTTGTGTGATTTTTTTTTTTTCCTCCTTTTTTGTGCTCAGGCTATTAACTGTCAGCAGGGGTGGGGGCCATCAGAAACATGTTGTTTTGTGGCACTGCGAAATGGCAGGTGTGCATAACAATGAGAAAACAGCTGGTGGCAAGAGACTCGCTGACAGCTAAAAAGGTGAGAGTCTCCTCCCTGGCTTGGCTCATTCATGCTCGCAGCGCCTTCTGTCTGTGCCAAAACAGGAAAGAAAACCAGAGAGACCTTGGTGCCAAAGTACTTGGCATCAGCAAAGCATAATAGAGAGAAAGGGAGAGAGACTGTATTCCATGCCCTGTTATTCCTACAGACAAGTGTAGCATACAAGGACAATTGAGACAAATGAAGTACCATCCCGCTATTAGACACGACACCAGTGATGAACACAACATGCTGTCTCTCATGTTACTATTTCCACTGTGATGCTGTGAAGCAGAGATAGGGTGCTGTTTAGTTCTGCCCAGATTCAGGACCATGCCACCCAACCACTGCTCACCGATTGAAACAAACACATAGCTGAGCAGAAACTGGGACAGATCTTGGATCTGAAACACAAAGCTGGAGTTATTTCATCGCTGGTTTCCTTACTTCATTGCTATGTACATCCTTAAGGAACGAAAGGATGATTTTTTTGGTTAGTGCCCCATCCTGGAGATCCGTGTGTTCCTGGCTCCGTCACAAATTCCTTGTGTGACCTTAGGCAAATCATTCTAACTTCTTTGGGCCTCAGTTTTCCTCTGTAAAATGGGGATACTACTTCTTTCCTTCTACCCTTCATATACTTTACTTAGATTGGAAGCTCGTCAAAGCAGGAGTCTACCTTACCATTTGGACATTAGTAAATGTAATGAAGCCTCAGCCACAGGTAGGGCCTACTGATGGGCTAATGAAAAGAATAACCATGTGGGTCATGGAGACAGTAAGTTGGTGAAGCAACACATGAAGGCTGACAGCCCCCTGTGTTGCATTTGGTCTTTGGATGAATACAGGATTTGGTCCTTAAAGGCTGATAGTTTTGTATGTCGCCCCTGACTAAAATCTCTCTTTTTTTTTTAAACCCAACAAATCAATAATAAACAGGAGGAAATAGTCTCCCTAACCTATCAATTCCTGAGTTCAACTGCTCTTCCAAAGTGCTGCCTCTCCCCATCATAGCATTATACTGCTTTTAGCTATAGGGTTTGGAGTCACCCGCAAATGAGACGCATCTGTTTTCTATTTAAACCAGCAAGGAAATATTTATGCTGCAGGAGAACTTGTGGTTTTGCTTGCAGTGCCAGAGGAGGCCATTCAAAGTACAGCAGGAGATTCCAGGGCACCTGCAGATATCTTGCTAGGCTGGAGCAGCTCCATTGTATTTAAATGGTTGGCAGCAGGCCATTAATTGTGTTTGAATTTTTGCCCTCAGTAGGTGGTTTCACTCCAGTGAAGCTCAACTTCACAGGGGCAGCAAAAACAGAGAGTTGTCACCAGGGTATATCCAATGCTCTGATGTGCTAGTTCAGTTCTAAATTATGTTTTTAATTACTTGGCATGATTTATTGAGTCAGTGTCTCAAGGTCAGAAAGCGCTGCTAAGTCATACCACTCGCCTGCCAAGCAAAGTCTCTGCCTTCTCACTGCCTTCTCTCTTCTGTCTCATTCTTACTGTGCCTCCTAGCTTCCAGCTTCTATAGCTCTAGTGCTTTGCCCCAACCCCTATAGGCCCTGTCCTTTTTCTCTTGGTTTTTATATTACTTCAGCTCTTGCTGCGTCTGCCAGGAGCAGATGGTTTTTAAGAGGTAAGACTAGATCTGGCCACTCAAATCAACAGATGCAGTCTCAGACCCCACTCTGACCTGCTACAATACAAACCCCAAGATGAGGGCAACAGAATCCCTTTAGTTGTCACTTACAGCCCCTAGCTTGAACACATCAGAGATATAATTAATAACCTCCTGGGAAATAACAACCATCTCAAGATAGCCATGGGGGACAAGCCTGTCCTGGGTTACAGACAGCCCCCAATCTCAAATGGTGTCTCTCCAGTGACAGACTACCTGTAGCAAGTCCAGCCCTGGGGCAGCCAAATCACCCCCTAGCAGCCACCTGGGTCGCACTTTGCTCACCCCCTCTGGCCTCCCAGTGTCCCACCCTGTTGTCTTTCCTGCCGTGCCTTGGTGCTATAGTTGGACAGGCAGTCTTCTGGGCTGAGGCCCTATGGCTTTGGCTCACTGTACTTTGGCTGGGCCTTTCCATCTGAGGTCCACTGTCACAGGACCCTAAGCTCCTGGACCCTAGGTCCAACCATGCTTCCACATGCTCTGGGCCCCTTAGCCCCAGTCTCACTCTTGTGGGCTCTGGGCTTGAACCCTCAACTTCCTCTGCCACAAGCTGCAGTCCCTGGCAGATAGCAGCATTTGCTTTAGGCACTGCTTGTAGCCTCCAAGTTTCTTGTGACTCATGACTGGGCCTTGGCCCTCTCAGACTTAGCCCCCTTATGCTACTTGCCACCCCTTTGTAGGGCTTGGGACACAGGGTCCCCCTGGCACCCTTCTCGGTGGCCTCTTCCTCCTCTACATCCACAATCTGGTCCTCTGGGTTCAACTTCAACACAAACAAAAAAAATACAAGCATCTGTTCCCAACGGTTCCCCCCCAACCCTAGGTCATCATCATGGCAACACCACACAAGGCCAAGGTACTCAAGGGGCCAAAGGGCTTCCTTGAAGGAGTCCTTCTTCAGCCAGCCAAGCCCATCTCCTCCAAAAACTCCACTTCCTGCAGCCTACAGGGCCAGACTGCTCACTTTGCCACAGTCCCTAGGCTTATATGCCTCTAAGTCCCTCCCTTTCCAGTCATGTGGTTCCCCAACCACACACAGGGGTGTTTCCCTTTGCTTAGAATTTGAATTACACTTCAACTCTATGGGGGGTCTGTGAGCATGGGTCCCTACCAGTACCACAGGGCTGGGGCCAGTGGCACTAGCAGCCGGAAGGCTCCCCCGTAATTTGAACCCTGCCATTCCCTCATGTCCAGGCTGTGCTCTTCTGCTGCAACCCGCATACAGCACCACTGCACTCTCTCCTTAAACTGACTAGAGCCTTTGGCTCCCTATCCAAACTACCTAATGCCTATTCTCACCAAGGCACAAGGACCTTGTTCTGAATCCAGACAACAGCTAGGACCAGATGTCCCACCTGCTAACACCTCACCTTTGCCACAGCAAGTCCTTTCCCTTGACCCGTAAGTACTCCTTTTGGGAGGGAGGGTGTTGCCATCTTGAAACTGGAAAAAAACTAATCATATACTTTAAAAAATAAATAAATAAATAAATAAATCAAACAACTACTATAACTTATTTTAATTTTATTTAAAAAAAATTGTCCTGATTTGTGCGTGTTGGCATACTGTACCTAGAGGTGATTGCATCATAGCTCAAAATACAGTCTTTTTCTTGTATATTGTGTCGGGGGAGGGGAAGAGTAAGGGGGTATATGTGGGGCATGTGTGGTTGGGAAGTGCGTGCATGTGTGTGGTGGTGCGTGTGTGTGCATGCGCTGTGGGTTGGGTGTTCAGGGGAAAATGGGTGTGGGTTATGTGTTTGGGGTGGGGGCTGTGGGAGGGTGTGGGTGTGTGTGGGGTTATGGTAGGGATGGGAGTATGTATGGGGGCTATGGGAAGGTGTGGGTGTATTTGGGGGTACGCAGGAGGGTGGGGTGCGTCTGACTTTGGGAACTGTTCTGTAAGCAATACTGTACTAGGTTTCTCATATATGCAGTTAGAATAAGTACAACGTGGTCAGATTATCAAACCCCAGCCCAAGTATTATTTGGGCCCTGGAGAGCTGTGGACTGAGGATCACTAAAGGCAACATAAGAAGACTACAGGGTTCAACAATAAAGCATTGTAAGACTTCTATAAATAAAGGGGCTCATTAATTAATTGAAAGAAAGTGAAACTGAAGAAGTGGGAAGAAAGGGGCAACAAGTACCCATTGGGGGCTAATAGGCATGTCCTATGCTTCAGTAAACACAGAGCAGAGTCTGTTAGGGAGAGTTAAAGTGGCTTTGTGGTTTGAGCTTGAGAAACAAATCTTAGCTGGAAGAAACCCTGGAGGGAATAACAAAGCTGCTTCCTAAATCCAAGTAACAATTGGAAAGATTGCTCAAGATTTACACACTCAAGCAAGTACAACATGGGATAAAAAAGAAGGGGGGGCGGGTGAGAGGGAGAGAGAATCCATTGGTGCCTGAGGATAGTTTGCACCAACAAGTCTTTGGGGAAGAGATAAAATACAGCAATGAAAGGAAAAAATATCTCTCATTAATTAGATCATTATTAGGCTCTTATGGCTCAAACGTGGGCAGCTTTGAAACCCCGGCTGCTATCAAAGAAAAAGATTTACAGAAGTTCCACAAAGAAAGAAAGAAACAATAAAGTATGGTAATATCCCAGTGGGTTTGTGAATTTGTAGATACACTTACTGCAAGTTACTAATTAAAGCAGCTGTAAAATCAGAAGCTTAGATCTATGCTAAACAACAACATCCTGCTTTGGGCCCCATTTTCTGAGATACAAGAAGTTGTATGTGCCTGATATATGCACATGGGCACAGGCAAGTCTTTCCAAAAGCAAAACCAGAACACTGCAGGTGCAGATGCATGCTTGAATGCACAAATACCCATTCTGCACATGCAACAGCATATTTCACATGCACAATTACCTTTCTGCTTCCCTGCATGCATATTTTGTATTAGCCACTGGGACACCTGTTTTTAACAACCCAACCCCTTGTCTAAGAAGCACAAAACTTTCCCCTTAGTGTTGACCCCTCATATCTACTAGGCGTTGGGATTTCAAGTGAGCCGAAGGGTTGGGGGTTTTTTAGCGCTGCTGTCACATTAGGACACAAAACTGTTGCTTTGCTGCTCATGAATATTCATCTACCAAATCTTCCCAGAATTCTTGAGGTGTATCTAGTGAACTTGCAGCAGAAGTAAGGGGAGAGGAGATGGTCTAAAGGATGGAAATGCAAAAGGGAAGGTGTTATGTGATCCTGGAACAAAGAGCGGAACCGATATAGGTAGTTGTGTTAAAGGGCTGTCTTCTGCTGTCAGACTGCCATCATTTACTCCAGCTCCAGACAGTTATAATCGGTTGTGAAATGCCCTTTGGATTTTAATGTCAATATCACTTTAAAGACCGCCCGTCTTTCATTGAGAAAGCAGGTAGACTCAAAACAATCGCCAAAATCTGCTGTGAGCGGCCATGCTCCCTCTGCTGGCTCTGCCATAGCAATTAGTTTATCCAAGGAGGATTTCTGGCAGTGCGCTGAGAACAAGTGAGGAGGGGGCACAAATAAAGGAAGTCGATGAAAAATAGGCCTCGCACAGCTCAGGACAGCAGATGAAGAAATTGGTCCTTCCCATTCAATGTGTCAACAGAGTCCCGAGATAACTTTCAGATCGCTAGGGTGCTGGAAGGCCAGGCAATGACATAGCAACTCAAGGATATTCCAAATTTCAACCAGTTAACCCTACGACCTATCTTTTCAATAGTGACTTGTGACTGTGTGTCCCAAATGCGCTAGCAGTCTGCAGGAACTCAAAAAAAAAAAAATTAAAAGGAGCAAAAGAATGTGAACTAAAGATCTCTCTCTAAAGAATGGATAAAGGATGTGGGGAAATTATCGTTATTAATTACTACTTCATAACAGTTTTAACAGACTACATACATTTCACAATTGATGGATGAAACAAGAAAAAGATATTGCCATCTGATAAGGGGGAAAAATCTCTGTACGGTTCAGAAATGAGTTATTAATATAAGTAATCAATAGCAGTAGGTCCATATCAGTTTTACATCTAATTTAAACTTTGAGGTCTCTGTGTACTCATTAAACAATATAATGGATTTACATATTTTAATTATAGTTTATGGATTCTGAACATAATGTAATTAAAAGGGCTTTTCAGCAGAGATGATTAATGAATGGCATGGCCAGATATACTGTAGAAGCCACTGTACAAAATGGACTTCCATGTAATATGAGATTAAATGCATGTGTCTCTGGTAGCAGGGTTCACTAAAAATGTGTGAGCCATGTGGACAATACTGTGAATACACTGGTGCACTGAAGTTACAAGCCAGACTGAGGGTGCAAATCCTTTTTGCTGCTAGCATTCCTATGTTCTTATTATTCAGTGAGGGAGAACTAGGGGGAAAAAAACCCAAAACAAAAACAAAACAGCCCTTAGACAAATACAGAGGAAAAGATATCTCAGATGTAACCACTGATCTGCCAAATATAGCATTAACCCCAGTGATGAGAAACACCTGGACTAGAGACAGAAGTTAGACACAAACCAGTTAAAGTGATTGGAAACTGGTTTAAACCTGTAACAGTTTGGTGCACATAAACCAGTTTAAAATAATCCTGGACGGATGGGGTATCAGACTTAACTGATTTAAGTTAAACCGGTTTATGGAACTTCTGTCCCAGATCCCCTTCTGACTGAAGTTAGGACACAGTCCCCCAGTATCCTAGCAGCCTTTACAGGCGGACATGCTAGCCTCTGGCAGTGTTCCTCTTCTGCAGCCAGCTGGGCTGGCTCTGCCCTGGGCTGTCACAGGGTGGGGGGGAGAGCCAGGGGAATGGAGCCAGCCCACCCCACCCAGGCTTCCCCCAGTTCAGTTGGGATCTGCTAGGCTGGGTGGAAGTATGCCATGAGGGTCCTCCCCAGCAAGGCTGGGCTGGCTGCACAGCCCTGCCCCCTGTGAGTCTCTGCCTCTGACCTGCAGGAGAGCCTGGAAAACCGTCTGCCACACTGCCCACTCTGAGACAGCTTAGGGGATTTGCATGGTGGGGGCTCCCCCTCCTGCCCACCCTTCTATGGACCACTTCCATCCCTGCCACAAGGCTCCAGGTTGCCCGGTGCATCTTGCCAGCTGCTGCCAGTGCTGGGCTCCACTGAGATGTGCCAAGTAGTCCAGAGGACATAAGCTGGGCAGTGGCAGGGACAGGAGCACTCCATACAGGGAAGGATCAGGCTCTTCTGGTCAGCGCAAGCCTCCCAGGTGTGCCCCTCAGTGATGCCCAGCACCAGTGGCAGCCGGCAACACACACTGGGTGGCCCGGGAATCTTGTGCCAGGAAACGGAGTCTGATTCTTTCTTGTACTGAGCGCTTTCATCTTCGCCGTGCAGTGCAAGCACCCTGGGCTGCCTGGCACATCCCTCCAGAGCCTGGCACCAGCAGCAGTTGGCAGCATGCAGCGGGCAGCCCCAGGGGCTTGTGCCGGGTGTTGAGGGGACAATGTTTCTTTCTATGGAGCCAACTTGGTTGGCTGGGGCCTGCTTCCCCATCCCTAGCTAGGAAGACCCCAGCTCAAGGGGCTGAGACCAATGTGGGGGACTTTGTTCCCTCCTCCCTACACCTGTCACTGGCCTGGCCACACAAAGGGGGGATCCTGCCTCTTCTCGCCACCCCTTCCCCATAGCTGGGTGGACCTGGACTTGAGGGCTAGCCCCAGGAGGGGGACTCCTCTCTCTCTCCCCCTTCCATGTCAGGGACTCGTGCTGGCCTGGCCTGGCCGTGGGGGGAAAATATCCACACTCCCCCCTCCGCCTGCAGCTGGCTCAGGCTGGCGATGGAAAACCACCCAGAGGCCTGTGGCTCCCCCCCCCCCCAACATGGGCAGATGGCCAATATGGGACCAGCCAGGGACTGGGAACTATTTCCCCCCTTTAGGGGGACAGCAGGGGTTGGGGCATGTGCCAGCCAACCAATCAGGGATGGCCCGAAAATGGCCAGCAGGCTGGGAGGCTGCTCTAGCGCCCTCTGCCTTTGGCCTGGGCCAGGGCAGGCATCTGCCTCTGCCTTTCCCGACTCAAAAGTACATGTCTGCTCTTTTCATTATAGGTTCAATCGACGCACTTCTAGAGGAACCTGCAAAGATTAAATTGATTCTGCCTCGGGCATTCTGTCTGTGCGAAGCCCTGAAGTTTGAGAGAGACCAAAAGCTCCTCATAATACATGCGCCTGGCTGTGCCACGTTGTATGTATGAATGCAGTGCTTTACAAACGCTCATAATACCCAGTTCGTCTGGAGTGCTTCTCACCCATCGATCTTGAAGGTCTTGCAGAGGGAAGTGGCTTGCCCTAGGTCATACAGCAGGTCAGTGACAGAACTGAGAATAAAACCAGCATCTTGCTAGCCCCAGCCTGGAGCTCTGTTCACTCCAACTCCCTTTTGAGGTAAAACGCAGCTACTTCTAGGCTGGATTAGAAAAACTATTGAACTGTACACTGCAGTCTAAACAACAGCTTGGGATCGAAAGAAAAGAGCACCACCAGATCTAAATAAAAGGGCACAGCGGGAAATGGCACTTGGTATTGCCAGCTCCTGTCACTTTTTATCACTAGTCTCATGATACCAAGTGTTATCCTTACAGCTCCAACTGCTCCGCCAAGTGAACACGTAAGAATTTGAGTTTATATTTTTGTAAAATATTAAGTTTCTAAACCTTATGGTTCGGGATAAAGGCTTGAAAGAGAGATATCAGGATGCCCTACAGTCGAAAGACAGAGAGAGACAGACAGACAGCTGGAAAACACTCTGCAAAACTGCTATTAAAAAAAAACCTCATGATTTGAAAGCATTTCCATGGTGTTTTGGCTATGCTCTTGATTACTGAACAGTCAGAAACTGGCTAACACCCTGTTCCTGTCAGGAAAAGATTCTCACCAGGTTACAGCCCAGAGATGCCACCTTTGTGTGTAGTGTCCCCCATCACCAAACTGAAGTGTTGATTTAATACCATTTGAAAACAGCAGCTTCTGCAACCCCCTATTTATTTTGTGGCAGGCCTCTCCCCCCATCTCCTCATCAAGCTCAGAGCTCCTCCTCTTATCAGGCAAGACTGGATTAAAGCCCCCATAAAGCTTGGCTACCGGCTGCGTCATAATGCAGGTTCCAGAAGAGGAAGGAAAATCCTGAGTGAAGATACTGGATGAAATGGGAGATATGGGTTTAACTCCTAGCTCTGCTCCAGGCTCCTAAAGTGACCAAAAACAAGCCACTTGATATCTCTGCACTTCATTTTTCCCCACCTATTATGTGACAATAATATTCCTTTGAGAGTCTTGGCTATTTAGATCAGAAGAAGGACTGCCTCTTAGTATATGTACATACAGTGTATAGCAGAACGAGGCCCTAGCTGATGTCTCTGTTCTTTTGGGATGTAAAATGTTACTGCTACTAATAATAACTAAGGAATAAGCAGTCACTTGTCCTGTGATTTGTTGGTCTCTAGCATTTGAAAGCCTCTGCCGGTATGCTGATTTAGCAGTCAATTCTGAATTACTCTACAGCTTTTCTTATTCCTTATATAAAGCTATTCTCTAGAGTCTATGTCAATATTAAGTCAATAGAGCTCTATAATGGCCATAAAAATTCAAGGATGCGAGTTTCATGGCATTTGCTGGGTTGAGATTTCTTCTCAGATTTAGGGAACAGAATTGATCACAGCCTTTTCTTTCCCTACTTCAATTCAAGTAGTCGTGCCTTTCACTGTTATAAATTACAGCATCTTCCTTTTGGGATCTTCCGTTCCTTACAAAGCAGCATTCTGGACAGCCAGCAGAGGTGTGGTTAGGTGGCATGAATTAACCTGAGGCCGCACAATTGTCATGAGCTGCTCACAGCAAACCGAGGCCAGAATTTGCCACATTTATTTATGCCGAGCTAGACTTTGCTCTGCAGCAGGTGCTACTGGAATGGATAAGAGTTGTTCCTGAAAGCGTACTACTCAACATGAACAAGCTCGGAAAATCGGATCCCCTGATTAGCAGCCTCCTCCTGAGCTATGTGATTGGCCACCTTAGTCACGTGGCCCGGTGTCCCTATTGTGATAGGCTGACTTGACTTTATGCTTTACTCCAGCTACAGGAATTTATGCTTCGTACAATGCAATTTTATTTCTTAATTAAAAAAAAAAAATCGTTGCTGTTGATGCAAAGCTCCCACTTTTTCTTTGAGTATTCATACAAGTAAAATTTTAGATTCGCCAATTTTACACTTCATTTAATCCATGTTGCAGGAAAAATACCATTTGGAATTCCCCCAAATCTTCAACAAGCCTTAGCTGACTTGGATGTGTGGGCACAGGGGACACCTGGTGACAGATATTCTGAAGGTGCATAATTCACCCCGATGTAGAAGATGAAGACATCCATTATGAGGAGATTTTAAGTCCTCATAAAACTTTGTCTCTTCAGTGGGGTCATTTCACTCTTAGGCCTTGCCTAGTTCAGGAGCAGAGGTCACATCTTGATGATACTGTTCCAACTACAAGAGACAGATGTTAATACATTTTAACAAGTGGGTTAGCTGATCAAGGTCAGTCCTGAGGTTGACTTCTACACTAGCAGCGTGGTCCTGGTTGGCATCTAGTCTACTAGCAAAGGCTGTCAGCAATGACCTCTAAACAAGGGCTTTCCCTTTTTTTGCTGGATTTTATCCGCATATCACAAAGCAGGCGTGGTTCTTTGCTCTCCAGAATACGAATGCCTCGGTTCCTGCTCTTACCCCTGCTTAACCCATCGGAAACTCATCCCTGAAGTCTCATCTCGCACATGGCAGCGCAGCCCCCTGCAGCCTTGCCACATCCACCAGCCCTACCTGGTGCATCGTTTGGTAAACGTACCGTGCTCTGTATAATGTAAAACATGAGCAGCTCATACGCTGATAAAATTACTTCTGTGCTTACACAGCTACTTAATTCCATTTTGCCATTGATTTGTCATTTTAAAGTTAAATAATAAACATGGATGGTAGCCAGGATACTGAAGGCTGCTTTCTCTCCCTCTAGTTTTTGATTTATGTGTTTGTTTATTTACTGATATGTTTAAGTGCTCCCTATTGCATTTCACCTAATCCAGCAAATCCTGAGGATTTACTTTCACAATTGATTAGAACAGTCAATGTTTTACACAAAGGATTAAAAAGGAAAATATCTAGGAGCCTTGATGGAATCTACTTCTGAAAACCATTATCTCCAGTATGTTCCCTGGCACAGGAAAGTCTACGTTGCGTGTTGTCAAGCATACTGAAGCACATGACTGTTTAATGTTACAGATGCTCTCGTAATTAGAGTATATACTCTCTAATTTGCACATTGTGAGAATCTGTCCCAGGCTTTGCACTCAACCAGCGCACGCTGAGATCTTGCCATTTTTGCTTTTTGCTCTTTAGCAATTACTCCTTTACCGTTCCTTCCACAGGAAGATTTACAAAAGACTGATCCTAAGCTGATCGATAGCAGATGCTATTTCAATAACAGTGTTACTGTCCCTACTTTTCACTACAGCTGGGTGAATTTAGGTGACCCCCCCCCTTTCTTTTTTTTTATTTTTAACCAAAAATACAGCTTTGGGTCAACCAAAAATATTCTGCGGATTTGTACTGGTTTCAGTAAACTGGAGGGGAAAACAATCCTAAGAAAAAGTCAAGGGGCTTTATTTTAAAATTTTATTTGACATGGACTTTCCTTACTCTTTCCCAATAAGATTTTCTAGCTCTTTTTTTTTTTTTAAACATTCATAAAACATTTAAAAATGAAATGTTTAAGTTCATGTTGAACACCACTTTGATGTGCCTTAAATAAAGTTAGTAACATTCCTTTTGATCCACCACCACCCCTTTTTTCTTGTGGACAGCAAACTGAAAAGAAAAAAAAAAAGAGAGATTTGCACAGCTGCAATTTTTACCTGTATACTGCAAATCACTTCATAAAAGAATCATTTTCTAGATGATGAAATTGTGGTGCAGAGAAATAAAACGATCAGATAAAAGACACTGGTTACACTGAGGCTAGAACTGGATGGGTTTTAATCCTGAGTTCTGGTGGCTAAGAGCACGTGGCAAACCTCCACTGATGCCGTCAGGGGCAAAGTTCAGACACTGTATTTTTTGTGGGGGCTTGGATGGATGAATAGGATATATTGACACTGTCATAGTCAAGGACAGACAAAAAGAACTTGCCTCTGGGCTGGTAATTTTGGCATGATTGAGAGAGGGCTGTGCTTTTGCTTGACCATCAGACTTTAAGGGAGTAGGACACACACCTGGCTGGGGTCATCTGACCCCAGCACTCTTCCCTGCCCAGGGCAGGGGGTTGGACTCGTTGATCTAATAGGTCCCTTCTGACCCTAAAAATCTATGAAATCTATACAATCTCTGCACAGCCTGTTGTGGAAAGATCAAACGAGCAGTCAGTATTAGACAACAGGGAAGCACTTTTTCTGCATACTTAAAGAGGTGAGAGAGGAATGGACAGAACTAAAGACCAAGTGATGCACAGAGACCTGAACAACTCTCCACCACTGGAAAGCACCCTCAATTAGGTGGGATTGCTATCCCCATTAAGCACCAGCCATCGATGCTTAAATCACCACCCTGCGAGACACCCTGATTAACAGAAGATAAAGCTCAGTGCATTGTGTGCAGTGGATTTTTGCTTAGATATGAAAGAAAGCGTGCAACACAATAAGGAGGGAAAGACGGCATGGTGCAAAGGGTTCCTTGGCAGGATGCAGGGTTGAGTTCTTGCATAACTGATCATGCTGAGACTCTTCTGTGCACAACCAGAGGTCTTTGGTCTCCAGGGCTTTCAAGAAAGGTGATGGGTGCTTCTGAGATCATCCCATCACTACCAATGAATGCCCAAAATAAGCACTGACATTTGTATTATTATTCCACTGCTTCCCGACAAACAGACAGCGTGTGCAAGTCTGTGCAGCATACTTGAGCTGCTGCTTCTCCTCATACTGCCTGGTAGCAACACCAGCTGTAAACCCCTTACATTGTTTCTACATTGTCATGTGCAGGGGTCTTTTCTATTCTCTTTTATGCTGTGAGCATGGCTTGCAAATGCTTTTCTTCAACTAAGAATCAGGGCCCGCTGTTCTCTCTCTAAATTTCCTCAGCTCAGTGCAGAGTTTGGTTTTGTCAAGCTAATGTGAGCACTTTTTCTTTTCTTTTCTTTCATTTTTTTTTTTTAACCCAGTAATTCCTCTTCTGTTCGAAGAGCTTTGACCTTTAAATGAAGGTGTGTGCCAAGAAGAATCCGGAGCTTGTTATCAAGACTATCTGTGGCACTAGCTGTGTGGTAATGTCCTCCCGAGGTGATGAATCAGATCTATCAATGTCTAGATACTAAGGCCTTTTTTTATCCTTGCAAACTCAGGGCTTTCCATATCTTTAAGCCTGATCAGAGATAGAGTACTACAAGAGCTTGCTTAAATCTCAGCAACTAGAAGAGGGGAGGGAAAAAAAAAAAAAAAGAGAAAACTTACATAAAATAAAAGACCACTGCTTTTTTTTTTTTTTTTTGGAAGATAAAACATAACTCCAGGTACACGAAGCATAATAAAAGCCTTTAGAGAACAGAAGAGATCTTTGTCAGGAATTGTATCTCATTTAGTACTATTGTTTCACTCTATGCATTTCAGAAAGAAAGACATTTATCTTGCCTTTTTCCCCCTCTCTCTCTTGAAGTCGGTTTTCAGTTTCATTCTAAAATGAATGGTTGATGGAGGTGCTGGTCCCATCCCTTCTGCTGGTAGGCAGACTTCAAAAATGGGATAATTTAGGTGCAAAAATAACACATTACTACTGAGATGATGTAGTAGTAGCATGCATTTTCAATCACAGGTTTATTTACGTTGACTTACGATACACATACCTGTCCTTCAGGGGGATTATAGGTATTTAGGTCAAGTTTTCAAGGCTGGATGCCTCAGGATAGACACCTTAATTGCATACTGAAGTGCGTAAGGGAAAGATTTTCCTTTCCAGGGAACAAATTCCAGGTGTCTCAGCTCCCACTGAATTCCCTGTAGAGGTGCTGGGAGCTCATCTTTCCAGGCTCATAGCACATGCCTAGAATCCTATACCTGCATCACTGAAAACCTCCAAGGGATTTTTCTATGTCTCGGTGTTTGCGCTGAAGTCATGTTCAGGTTAATGGGAGTTACACACTCAGTACAAGGAGGAAATCATAGCCCTGTAGTGTGAATACCCCTGTGATGAGGAATAATGCTGTAGCCGTTTCTGCACAGAGAAGCAAACACCCAGAAAAGCCATGTCAACTTAGAGCAACAGAGTTTGACCTTTTATTCAACATGATGCAGATCAAAATAATCTCTACAGAGCCTGACAGCATATTAACGGCATAGAAGTTGCCAAGTATGTTCAAGTCATAGATCCAAATGGTATCTACTAGCCCAAATCTAATGATGCATCAAGGTGAAGGCAAAATCCTGACCCACACATGGCAAATTCCCCTGGCTCGTTTATGGGGTACTATGACCTGGTAGAAGGGAGCCACTTCTTTCCTACCCGTGCAAAATCATCTAACATCTACTCCCAAGGAGTTTGACTACGAATCCAATATTGCTAGAAATACCCTTGCTTGACATGAAGCTGCCTTACATTTGCAGCTTTCAGAAGCATTTATGTTAAATTTCATTTTTTTTTTTTTTTTAAAACACCCCATAAATGGTAAGAGTTTGGAGAATTTTGCCAATCAGTGTCTTGAAAAGGTAATAGTGGTAGTAATAAGAGTAAGATTTTGCATTTCAATAGAAGCATCTGCCGAAGGTCCTCAAAGCCCTTCACAAAGACTTAATGAACTAAATCCCCAAATGCCTCCTCGAGGAGCAAACACATTAGTTATTTTGCTGCACAGATGTAAGCATCATGGCACTGAAGGGTTAACCAGATTGTCCAAATTCACGTACAGCCTTATTCTCAAGACTGGCTTCTAGTCTAGGGCCCAACTGGATTTTCAGCAGTGCTGAGGATCCACCACTGGAACTGCAGTGGACAAAAGCTTCACGGGCTCAACAACTTGTCCTCAAAAACACTGAGCTCTCTTCACTCTAACTTATGTCATTAGGAATGGCCTTCTTGTTATAATCATGGACTTTTGCCTGATAATCCTAGGCACTGAGCATCTACGGCTATCATTGACTTCACGGACAGTCATTGGGCTCAGCATTCGTGAGAAGCCATTGGGCTCAGCATTCGTGAAAAGTCAAGCCCAGACTGCTAAAAACAGGGCTTCCCACTCCCACCAAATCTGTTGGTCCGTTTTGTGGCAGAGCCACTTCGAACAAATTCCCCAAATGCTGCCACTGGCTCAGAATTGGGCGCCTAACTCCATGAGGTTTCTTGATATCAGAAGAGAACTGGGATGATACAAAAAAGCTGCTATGGGAAGGGCAGGAAGCTCTTGTTGGATTCATGCCCTCACTGAATTCAAAAGCTTAAAAATAATAATAATAATCAAGAAGTGGCAGCGCATCAGGAATAAGCAGTAAGGAGTTTGCATCATAACCTGTAGCCTGAAGAATGGCTGGAGGCAGAATACAACATTAATTTAACATTGTAGTTATGTAGCCTAATAGCGAACTTTGGTGAGAATCAGAATACCTAGGTTTCAACCCGTTCGCTGCCAGTCACTTGATCTGTAATTTTGAGTAAGCCACCTGTATGCTCTCGGCTCCTGTTTCCCCTCCCAGTCTTTGTACGACTGGCCTCTTTAGGACGGCAAGTTTTAGGGGACAGGTGTTGTCTCTTGTTCAGTGTTACATCGGAGCACAACGGAAAACTTATCGTGGTGTCAGCCCGCCTATCGTGAGTCATAAAACTCAGCTAATCAAACTCGGCTTCTGCGCCCCAGCGTACGTGCACCGAGTTATCTTATTCTACGAGTAACATGGTTAATTTTGCTGCTTTCCTAGCTTTTTCTAGAGCTAATTGTATTGCAGCTCACTCTTTTGCTAGCACTTAAATAAAATTACCATAGCAAGGCTATCATGCCTGCAGTCACCCTATCATACTCGTGAGAACTGTCCCATCAGTGCTGTCCCTTGTGCTCCCCTTACATAACCTACCTGTTGTGTCTTGCCTTCTAACTCAATGATATGCTCTCTGGAGTAGGGATGATCTTTTTCTTCTGTGCCTGTACAGCCCCTAGCAGGGGGTCATGGTCCAACCCCTCTTTGAGTGCCCCTTTCTCTTGACTAGTGGGTTTTTTGGTGCGTTTTTGTTTTTAGGCCTTTAGAGTAGAAGCAGCAGCAAAATATTACGCGGGCTGTGTCAGCCTTTTGATTAAGTGAAGTTACTTTCCCAACAGTAATTACCAGTTCCTAAGCTGTACCCAAGCGCTGAAAATCATTTTTATTTCTGTATGCTTTAAAACTAGGAGGGGGAATCACTATTCACATATGGACAGCATATGAATTGCCTGCAAAATCCCAGATCATTTATAAGCCACCCAGAGCAGCATTTGCTGAGGGTTTTGCCCACTAAACATATCATAAATCATCGACTTCCTTAAAAAAAGATAACAATAATTTTAAAGAGGAAAATGGGATTGGTCTGGATCATTATGTTCTCCCTCTAGGGCAGGGAGTTGAGAGTTTTAATTTTCCTTCATCAATCTAAGTCATCACCAGAGCCAGAGAACGATGCTTGACTTCCACAACCCAGGTATCTCAGAAAAGACATGATTCAAATCCTTTCCACAGCAACAGCTCAGACTTCTGTACGGGGCGAGGACAGAATGATAAAATTCCCATCCTGCAGAAAACGTGGTAAAACTAGGCTGAGCATATTGCAGGATCAGGGCCCAAGGCAGATGGCTGCTGAGAGCATGGTGACCAATACTGTATCCTTTTGGTCCCTCTTCCTATATCCACCTGCTGTCTCTTGTCTCGGTGTATTGGCTCTTTGAGGAGGGGGCTATCTTTTCCATCTCTGTCTGTACAACACATTGTACAATGGAGTTTTGTTCCATGACACTGGATCCTAAATACTACGTTCATCATCCTCACCATGATGAACTCAGCCCAGAGCCAAGCAGTATTTTTCCCTCTATCTATTGCAGGGGTGTTTAACCCCAGGGCCGTGGGGCAAATCCAGCCCATGGAGCCATGGCACCTGGCTTTTGGAGCTCCCCATGGTCTAAGAAATTTGGCAGTGGGGGAGAAGTGCCAATTAACACCACTACCCTTTCCGCTGCCAAATACTCAAGCCCTGCACAGCCAGGTTAGGGTCAAGCCATATCCCTACCCCTGCATGGCAGGGCTGAAGCCAGGCAAGCCCTCTTCCACTATGTGGCTGGGTTGGTACTGGGCTGCTCTCCACACCACTCTGCATGACACTGGATCCAGCCCAGTCAATCAGATCCAGCCTGTGGATGGACTGGATACTGGCCTGTGGGGCAAAAAAGTTGAACACCAATGATATAGCCTATCCCTTTCTGTCATCAGATTCCTCCCTCGTGTAAAGATAGGACATCTCCCAGATTAATTTTAACAACAAGGCATGGTAGGTGAATTGGGAAAGGAGAGACATTTATGAGTGGACTGAGGATGACATTGTTCCCATGGGCTGTTGGGACTTCCAGTGCTTATTTGCCCTCTGGCTATCTTCTCTTTACCGTGACTTGTACCCAGCTCAGTTCATGAGGCCTCACTTCTGGGTTTGTGATCCTTGCATCTTCTTTCCCTTCTCTCAGCCCACTGGCCATCTTTTGGCTTCTACCCCTCCAGGGTCTAGAGCCCAGGGCCCAAGGCTTGGTAAACCAACAGCCTAATCTTTGGGCCATGGCATCTGACCCTGAGGGCTCAGACACACAGTTTGGGTCCTAGTCTTAGGTCTTGTGCCTATACCTTTTGGTCTATTCCTCTTACTGGAGTAGGTCTCCCAGGATGTGAAGCACACTGTTATGCAGCCTCCTCATCTCCCCTTTATAGCTGTTCTGCATCCATCGTGTGTTAGTCAATTAGAAATTTTAACCTAAGATTATCCCCAATATGGGCAAATGGACACAGTCTATAACAGGAGGCATCACCCCTTTGGGCTCGCAAATTGAATGCAAAGACCATCCAGGAAATGATGGATCCTCTTCTGCCGTCTGGACCTGAGTGCCTCTCTCTTCTGGTTTAAAGCTTTTATACTTGGTAGCCTTTTCCAGCCAACTGACCCATACTGCTCCTGCCTGGTAAAGGAGTCTCTCACTTCCTCTGCAGCATCCATTTAGCAGCTCTGTTCTCTGTATTCACTCTCATCTCCCTTTCAGGCTTCTGGCTATTGCTAACCAAAAGGTCTGAGCATTAAAAGGGGCCCTGCCAGTTGTCCAGGCTTTTCCACCCAGTCTTAGTAACAGGTATTTGACTTGATGATTGTAATGAAGCTGAAGGAGATTCAGGGGAGTGTAAGAACGAGATAAGCAAATCAGTTCGATCCCTAAAACTGGTCTAGTCGCACATCTTCCATACTCAGCCCACAATTTTTTTTTACAACTCTTCCACTCATAGGCATACCCCTTACCATCTTCTATCTCTTTACAGCCCCCACTTTGCTGTAACAGTGGATAAAACAGGCATGATAAACAGACCTCAGAGACTAAAAGCAATAGTAGAAATAGTATGATGATGCAAAGTCAGCCGGTACGCTACACATCATGAAGACAAAAACAAAGGTGAGCACTTGGAACAATGTGCTATATAAACTCACTAACTCAAAGTGGGGAACTAGCCCCTTGGCCATCCAAACCACTGCTCTGGCTCTCAACTTCTCCTCTGCTGAGCATGCATGGTCTGTATGGGAGAGAGCCGTACATGCTAAGTGCCTTAACCCCATTCTGAATGACAGCTGCTGATGTATCACGGGATAGCTGGAGCCTACCAGCCTGAACTGTGCATACCTGCTGGCTGACATCACTCTGCCTGATATCAGAAGAGCAATGGCTAGTAGGATAGACAAACTAAAGATATGAGACACCCGCTGCACGACCATCCTGCAGCACACAAACATCTGAAGTCATGCAGAAGCTTCCTCACCAGCATCCAACCTCTTGACACCACACCCAAAGAAACACAACTACGGATGTGGAGTGAGAGGCTGAAGAAAATACTCGACAGTGGAAAAAATGGACGTTCCAGCAGCTGAGGTCTTATGGCCATGGGCTGATGAACCATGGCAAAGGTGGTGATGTCTCAACTGCCTGCATATTGGATTCGGACACTCCAAGGGACTAGTGAAGAAGTGGGGCTATACCATTGGTTCAACCACCTGGGACTGCAGCACAGAGCCTCAGACTATGCAACACCAGCTGCTTGAAGGCAATTGTACAATGAAAGACCTCGCAAAGTACAAACCAATGAGCACAACCATGTGTTACAAAATGGTTGTGTGGTGCAGAGACGTGAGAAGTAGAAGTAGCAGCCTGTAGAATGGGGAAGAAACAGAAATAATCACGGCATCGCTATTTATTGCTGTGCAGTCATCCGTCTTCAAATCTAGACAAGGTATTTCCTGCTAGAAACTCCAAAGTTTCATGCTTCCAACGTAAATCTCTGCCTGTTTTTAGTTTTGAAATTCCACCTAGTGTATTGATAGTTGAGCAGTCATATGTGCACACAAGGAAGTGCACATGAAGCCTTGTGGGAAGATTGCAGATACTAGTCTTTATAGATGTCACACTGGAATAGCTTTTCCTCCCATGAGAACTGCATAGTATCAAAATCTGTCAAAGGTATAATAATGAATTTACTCATCTGAGTACATATTTAATTACAAATGTAATGTTGCCTTATAAGACATTTATCAAGGATTCTGCCCTTCTGCCAAATGGATGCAAACTGGGTAGGACCTACATATAAAAGTTTTCTGAGGATAACTGGAGCTTCAGAAGGCCCCTGGCAGCTGTCCACTAGATATTAAAAGAACTATACAATGAGAAAAGGCTTAAAGAGATTGTACCTTGATATAAAACCTTTTATTATGCATTCACAGCTTGAGTGCATGTGTGGGACTCAGAAAAGGAGAGACTGAAATGCAACCGAACAATCTTCCCTAGATACCAGTTAATTAAGATTTTTCAGCATCCAGTTTGGGATTCTGAGTTAATTTACAGCGTGTGAGCAGAAAGATAGGATATTTAAATAAAATGCATTTTTAATGAAAAGAAATCTAACTAAAAGAGAAGGATAGATTTAAAAAGCAAACCAGGTATTTCTCTCTGCACTACTGTACCCTATATAAATAAACCATCCCACCTATTTAATACATATCAGATGTGTAACGCCTGCGTGTGTGGGTGTGTTGTGTAAATATACACACACACACTACATCAACATTATATATTAACAACCTAAGTAGTGTATGTGATGCTTTAGAATTAAAATGGAGCCTTTGTAATACTTACCTGCCTCAAAAGCCCAGATGCATCTTGCTTTCTCTTCCCTCTACTTATTTCCTGGTCCTAATTATCCAGCGAGGCAGAAACCTTCCCTAGCCTGCTGCTCCTTGCTTAAAGAAATCAGTCACTGATCTTGCCAGCGATGAGGTCCCTCACTCCTTCCAGAAACTCACTGAAGTCAGTGACCAGACTCCCGATCAATGCAGAATCGTGCCAAAAATCTTTTCCTTCTTGCCAAGTTTTCTGTCTTCTGATTTCTTGTCTGCCCCTCACGGTTGGATTATCACATTGGCAAACTAGGCACATGCCTAGGGCCCTAAGTGAAGAAGGGGCCCAGTTGTGCTTGTTTTACATATTATAATTATTAAGTGATATATATCAATAAAAATAATATATGGTATTATTATAATATAATATAAATACAGTGTTAAGTAGGGGCCCGCACTTTTGTTTGCCTAGGTCTCACTCAAGAATTAATCCAGCTCTCCTGCCCCTCAAACTGCAGCTATCAACATTCACCCCCAGTCCCAGAGTATCCCAAGACCTAACTCTTATTTTTCCTTCAGTTGGCATAGAAAATACTCTTGGAGCATCCTTTTGCACATGTTTTTTTTATATGTTGTGTAGCTTTGCTGTAGTAAGAAAAAAAATTAAAAGTATTTGGACCTGGACTTGCAGCTCTGGGCCAGATGAATAGTCTTTACACACGCACACACGTAAACCCATTTCAGGCATAACTTAAGACGCAGCCGTCAAAGGTATAATAATGATTTTACTCATCTGGGTACATATTTGCAGGATCTAGTCTTCACAGGACACACTGCAGTGAATTGTTTTCAGATTTTTTTTAGTATTAAATTTGTGCACATCTTATGTTTTTTAATGCTAATTTGTGCTACACTAACTCATTGCTAATAGCACAAATGCACGCCCCCCTCATGAAATGCACAGCATTAAGACCCTCCAAAAGGGACAAAATAGATCTTAACAAATTTTGCAATTCAATAACTCACCATGGAGTCAACTCAGAGCGCTTATTAATGGGGCCCTTGCTGCCCTAACCAAACTCATGAGTCACTTAATAACTTATCAAAGATTCTGCTCAGGATTTTGAGTTTAATACTTTCGTATTGATTTTTTTTACAAGAAAATACAATAACATTATGCATATAAAGCAGCCTGTTCAGGGTCTTGATTTTGCCCAGGCGCATCAGAAGCAACATTCATTCATTTTATACGTGTCACCGAACTGAGTGACCTTTAATCTGTTATTCAGCATGAAAATTAAATATCGTGCAAAGATCTTTGAGAGCCACTCATTAGAGCAAAACCACCTATAGGTCATGCATTGCATCATGTCACACACGCACAGAACTGGATATTGTCGACACTTTTAGTGCCTTGGCAGAATCTGATGGCACTGATTTGGAGAAGGGGGTTAATTCTGTGTCACACAGACAAGACGCGTGCAAGTATTTTGTCCATCATGAAGAAACAAGGTGGTCAAGCAACTTCTCCAAGATCACATGCTTTATTCGGGCAATTTTTTGCACGCTGGACTGTGGGATCTGAACACTTCACTCCTGCTAATAGACTTGACCCCAACAACATGCATTTGTGATAGAAGTATTAGCTCCATTTTACCAATAGAGAACTGAGGCACAGAATAATTTAGCAGAGTTTCACATGAGATCCTTTCCCCTGCCTGTTCAACCTTCAACTCTCTCTCTCAGAACAAAAAATAAGACTGGCACTCAGTCCCTTACCCAGAAGGCCCCCCTTCCTCCTATGAGACAACCAAAAGTGAAGTTGGGCCTACCATATGGTATAATGCGCTGGTTTGCGTGTGTGTGAGCACCCTTGTCTTCACTGAACAGAATCAGAACAGTTTAAATGTTTGCATTTGCCCTGCAAGTTGATAGCTAGCCAGCAAAGAGGATCTGGCTCCATAGCAAGACATTCAGGTAGTGGCCGAAAGGATTTTTTTTCTCTTTTTCTTAGCTCTATTTGACAAGCTGCATTGGTTCATCTAGCAACCAGGGTGTCCATGCTGTATGACTATGGTCATGAGAGGCAGTGGCCTAAGGCATCATATTGTTTCATGGCCAGCCAGGCCATTTCTGTTTGGTGGGGTTTTGATTTTTTGTGCTGTTAATTATTTTTAATTCTTTGCAAAGAAGGAAAGCAGCCCAGAATTAGTGCCATTGGGGCAGCTCTTTTCCTTCAGTATATTTTCCATTTATTGGGGTATAAGGCAGATTTCACACATCCTCAGCAAAGCCCGACAGTGATCCCTTTGTGACATTGCTCAATAACATGCATAGACTTTTATAAGCGGGTGGGGGGGGGAAGAAATGTAATCATTAAATTGTAAATCCCTTTAAATGCAAAGATCAAAGGGAAAGTTTCAATCCAATGACACATAATTAAAAATGCAGACGTGAACGACTTTGATTCATGAACGCTTATGCACTTTTAAATTGTTGCCAGGGAGATCAGGGCATGAGAAAATTAAAAACCATTATGCTTCAAAAGCATAAATGATTTTCACAGCTTTCTAACATTATTTCCTGTTGTGTAGATTTTGGGGCGTTTTAACATTTCCCCACCCTGCCTGGGCTGATTTTTTTCTTAAAGGGAAAAAAAAAAAAAATGCTTTCCCAGAAAATGTTCAGACTCAATGAAATTAAAAGGAGCTTAACGAACTGGCTTGGATGGAGAATTCCCATTGGCACTTAACATTAAATGCACGGTATAGTGGTGGTGTGGGGGCCAATGGCACAGTCCATTCATTTTATCAGAACTATAAATTAACAGGAACTATTAATTGAAACCTGTTCAATTAATAAGGCACAATATAATATGACATGGAGACAACAATTTTCATTGGCTTTGGGAGGTTAGGTTCAATTATTTCATCATTTTCATGTGCAAAACTCGCAGCATTTTACTGGCAGATGAAGACAGAAGCATTGAGGAAGGATGCGACCTACTCCTAATCACATAGCAGAGCCAGGAGTGGCACTACAGTTGCTTGAGTTAATGCCATTGCTTTATCCACTGGCCTGCACCGTCTTACATAAAGCTCCACTTGAGCAGAGCATGTAAACCTTGTAACTTGAACGTACTTTGCCCAATTGGCACCCTAATAAATACTTTGGAGTGATTTTAGTCCATAGACTTTACAAAATCCTGCAGGAAATAGCTTCAGCTTGAGATTTTGCAGGTGTTCAAAAGTGAACGTCTTCCAGAAGTAACCGATTGCCGAAGCAGGACTGGACATTAGATGATTTGCAATACATTCCAACCCAGCATGGTTCCCCTGGGAGCTTTTGCTAGGGCAGGCACAGCCCTAAGTACCCAGACATAAAAGTCAGGCATCCCTGAGCTGTGCAGCGTATGGGGCTGCAGCAAGCAGGGTGACAGCCCCCAACCAGCTGTGCCAGCCCTGCCCTGCAGGTTCCCTGGGAACTGCCCATGATGTCCTGATCATTCCCCTCCAGTACTCCACTGGGCATGGAGCTGCACCCAGAGCTCGCTCTGCAGTTGCTGCATGTTTAGGGATGCTTGTTCAGAGTAAAGGAAGAAAGCAATTTTCATTTACCGGTGTTGGAATTTCACAAGCTCTAGGTTTTGTGTAGCGGGAGATGTTGCCTTCTTTCTGAGCCCAGTTTCGAAATGTAAATGAGCAGCCTCCATTCTTGCATCTCTCTGGATTAATCAGGCTCGGAGAAATCGTAAAGGATCTAATTCCACTCAACTCCATGGAAACATGGGTATTGACATCAGTGAAAGCTGGGGCAATCCAAGGGTGAGTTTTGTCCTAAAAAACAGTAATAATAAATTGAAGTCAGTTGAATTATACTGGGGATTAATTTGGCCATGATGGTGTCAAGATAGCTTGCTTTCCACAAAGAACTTAGAGATAAATTCTCTCTCTCTCAGATATGTAACACGATAAAAATGTTAAAACCCATTTTTTTTTCTTCAACCTGGAAAAAACTGATAGAGATGCTAATAAGATGTCTAGCAAATGACTTCCATAGCTTTTCTAATATATATTATATATAGGTACTGCTGAATTAGATCTCCTGTCTGCCTGGCCTGATCTTAAATTGCAAGGTAGAGCTAGCTGGCTGTCAATCAATCCAGCCTTCATGAATTTTCCCTGCAGAGAAAAAAAAAGAGAGAGAAAGAGAGACAAGCAGCAGTTGACTATAAGAGCACTGAGAGTTCAATAAGCATTTGGTGTTGAAGGCAAGAATCCTGTGTTTACATGTTAACACGTGAAACAACTTGCTGATGGATTTGGAGTCTCTCAGAAAGTGTCTAGCAAGCAGTCACTATAAGAGGTTGCAACCAAAATTAGCAAACAGTTGTCTATTTTGTGCACTGGAACCAATGGGACTCTTCTAGGAACAAGATGTCCCAGGACTAATGCAAAGTATGTGTAATGGTTTTGGCAACAGCCTGGGGAATTTGCACTGTCTTTCCAGCTCCGTTGCACGCTTGCTGTGTGATGTGTTATTTTTACCGAGGCTTTTGTCTAGGGAGAGGTTGTCCATTGAATTAACTGAGCTTTGGATCTGGACCCTGCTAACCAAGGATGTGTTAGAGAGCCAATAACTGATGTTTGTAATGTACTCCAGGAGCCTGGGTTAAAAGCTGCAAGAGAAGGGCGATATGTTACTGTTCATTTATATGTTGCTACTTCTTATATCCAAGTGAATGATTTTGAGCAAATAATTAATTTAAAGAATTCAAACATCTTTTTCAATTGGCAGTCATCCAAGAGCATGTTACTAGCTGTTAAATTTTATTCCTTGTTTGAAATTACAGGATGACTAATATCTATAAATAATTCTTGCTTTGTGGGTTCATAGATTGTAAAGTCAAGGAGAGACTGCTAGATAATCGCCCCTCCTGTACACCACAAGCCACAAAACAGCATCCAGTTATTCCTGTACTGAGCCAAATAACTTGTGTTTTTTTACTATAGGATACATCCCAGAAAGGTATCCTATCTTGACTTAAATATTTCCCATGGTAGATTGTTGCACTCATCCTCACTGTTAAAAATGTGTTTCCTTTCCAATTAGATTTTCTTGGGCTTTTGTGTCCAGCTCCTGGTTCCAGTCACACCTTTCCCCACGTCTCTTCAGCTGGCAAAGCCCTCATTTATTTTCTGAAGGTGATTTTATGCTATATTCAGGTCACTATATAGTCTTAAATTGAGGAGCTAAAAAATGATTGTGTTATTCAACAACGGCACCTTCTCTACACTTTTTATGGCTCTTTGGCACCTCTACACATGCGGGTAAAGGTGTGATGGGATCCAATGTGAGATCTATACAATCACATCTCCTGCATGCCACATATACATGACAGGAGATGCGAATGTGGGATCACACATTAGATCCCATTGTGCCTTATTGCTGGTGTAGGGGGACCCTGTGCTCCTCCTGCACTGGCAAAAAGCAAGCTCTTATGGCTGGAAGACCCCTCACGTATGCACTCCCTGCAGCTGGGAGATCACCACTGCCACAATCTCCCTGCTTTAGGGGGTCATGCACCCCTGGGATGGGGTGGGGAGGATTGCTAGGAGGCACGCAGTGTGAACCCTATTTCTGCAGCTTTTGGACTGTAGGTCCCAGCAGCTGCTGGGGCTGAGAGTCCTGAGCAGATGAGGGACTTGCGGCCCCAGCTGGGCAAGACGCATCCCTGCAGCTGGAAGCTCACAACTGATGGGCTCCCAGCTGCAGGGGAAGCCCTGCTACCTGTGCAAATTAAAGCTCAACAGCAACCAGCCATGAAGTTAGTACATATTCTTGAAGTCTAAACTTTATAGCTGGTTGGAGCTTTTTATCGTGCAATAAAGTACTTTGCACCTGTCGCTGGTCTCAAGGTAACTGAGCAATTAATCAGATAATTGCATGATACCTGTAATGTGTAGAGGGGGGCGTTGCTGTATCTTCTCCACTTCTTGAACTTTCTTTTAGGGCTGTCAGTTAACTTATGCAATTAATGCAAAAACAAATTAATGCATTAAATGTTTTAATCACACACATTGTTTTGACCAGTGGAGTAGATCAGCCAAGCCTGTGCACACAGCCCTGACCCCATCCTGCCCCAGATTCACCTGCCTATGCAGAGCAGGGGTAGCAGCTGGGCAGAAGCTGCTACTCAGCACAGGGGAAAAGCTCCCCTCTCCTTCAATGCTGCAGGGCCCTTCTTGCTGCAGCCACCCAGCGCCTGCACCCGGGCTGCACTGCGGCTCCTCTCCGCTGCTGACACCACTACCTCCGGGCTGCTGGCCTTCGCTTCTTCCTGGCTGCTGCCACTACTCACCTTGGGCAGGTGAGTTTGGAGCAGAAACAAGGAAGGCCGGGGTTGGGTCTAGGCTGGTGCTCTGTTGCTGGCGGTGAGGAGCTAGCTGCAGGGTGCATGAGCTTTGGGTTGTTGGGGGTGCTGACTATTGTTTAACTGTGTGATTAAAATTGCAATTAAATTTCAACCTTTTTTTAATCTTGCAATTAATTTTTTTTAATCATTTGTCAGTCCTACTTTCTTTTAAATAGAGAGACCCTAGAACAGATATCACTGAAGCAGCCTTGAAACAAAACGAGGCAAGTCAAAATGTTTCGCCTATAGGCTATAATGGAGAAGGTTGAAACAACCTATAACTTTGTCATTTCTGGCCTGATTTGGATGAAACTTGCCAGAATGGTAGCCCCTTCTGAGGGCATGAAGCCTGCCATGTTTCAAGGAGATAGGTGCAGGGGGTTTGGGGAAACTGCATCCCAAATTTTTTTAAGGCAAAACTTGTGTCACGTGTATGTGTTAAGCCACAGTGGGGTCAAAACTGCAGGCCTGCTAGCCCCTGCTGCGGCCATGAAGCTTGCCAGCTGTCGAGGAGTTCAGTGCAGGGGGGATCTGGGGCCCTGCACCTCTAGCTGCTGACAGGCAAAACTCGTGACATGGGTGCTTGTGCAACCGACTGTGTCCGTCTTGGGGCAGAAGCAGTGTTGTCCCCCCTCCTGCTATGGCACGAATCTGCCAGCCCCAGATGAGAATATACCAGTTGCTTTGGTCTTTTCCCCAGACTTTCTGTAAGTCTATATTGTCGTCTATGCTTGGCATTCCTTCCTTACAAGAGTGTCATTTCATCATGAAATGGGGGAACAAGCGGTACATACAATATATTCAAGCAACGACTACATTAGGCAATGTACCGCTTCCTTTGATTTATATTGTACTCCTCCAGCAATATTCCAAGCATTTAGCTTGTTATCTTCATTGCAGCTCTATGGTGCATTGGGCCTAAGACTTTAGGGACTTTGCTAAAATAACTCCCAACTCTCTCTTCTATTTTGTATGCTGCAAAGATACCAAGACAGCCTCCTCTGGCTTTTTCAATGCAAGTCTTGCGATTTTATCTCTACATGTGTCAGTTGTTCTTTTATTAGTTCAGACATTGATTCCTTGTTATGCACTGGATCTCTCTACTTCACCATCTGCCACTTGGAAATCTGTACCCTCTGAGCCATTATATGACACAAAGTTAGCAGGGCTAGGTTGGGACTTGGACTGAAGATGCACAGAAGAGTATTGGGGTGGGGTAAGAACCTCTTACCCTGTAGAGGTTGGGGCAGTCAGCAAGTCCATGGAAGGACATCACAGCCCATATTGCTCCCCTCCCATTTGTAGCCCTTTCAAGTGGGACAGGAGTGGGAGGTGTTGAGCATTATCCTCCACCCAATTCAACTAAGCTAGGCATAGGAAGGGAAGAGGGGGAGGTCATTACATTCCCTTGATACATCCCAGTATCTTATCCCCTCCATTGCCACTTTCTTTGCTATTAATCCTCACCGGCACTGCATCTTTGTGCATTGTTTGCATTGTGGTCCATAGGAATGGGTGAACAGGTTCAGACACAAATATAATTAAATAAGAGGCCCCTGTTGCATAAACCTTTGCCCAGACCTCACACAGACAAAAAAATGAAAGAAGCGGTATAATTTCCTTCCCGCACTGGATTCCAACCTTGTGAGACAATACACTTCCTGATCAAGCAATCCAGCATTGGGACACAAAGCAGAAGACTGTTCCAGCCTGATGGAAAGCAATAATGGGAAATCTCTCACACGCATTAAACTCCTAATAAAAGCTGTTAGCGTTCTTTTTCACTTTGCCCCTGGACTCCTAAAGTCTTTGCGCCAGTCACAACAACAGCTTGAAATGCTTGGGCCAGCTTCAAGTCAGGGGTGTGCTCTCTGGCTCATTTTACATTCCAGTCCTAACAGGTGATTACCTTGGTCCCAGACTCGTCGAGAAGAGCAGACGGATGGGAAGAGAACTCAGGAGCTTGGATGCCATTTATCACTAGAGAATTGGATAATCTGCCTCACAGATTGCAGCAGCTCCAATTTATAAAGCTTAATTTGCTTTCCAGGACAAGGACCAATGTAGTTCCTGATGATATCGTTGGTTTATCAATGTCCGTGGAATGAGAGAATACCAAGTTGGCCTGCTGACTGAATGGCTAGTCTTCTCTTCCCTAGGGCACTTGTGTCTTGAAACAATTTCTAGGCTTGCATAGCTTTAGACTTGCCCAGGCTGGGAACCTTATAGAGAGAAGTTCTTCTAGAGAGCTAGCAATCCCTCCTTTGGGCTCCTAGGCTAACAAAAATGATGGGGAAGATTTGGAGCTTGCTTTCTCAGCTACGGTAGCGATGTGCAAGGAAGCATCTGCCGTGTCGCAAACGGCTCCCAAGCCTGTCTCAGCTCTAAGCCCATCCTTCATGAAAAGAAATCAACTCTCTCTTTATTCTGCAAATCTCTGCTGTCTGAAGAGCCATTCAGTAATATGTTTCTCCATACTCCCATTCTCTCCCTGAGGTTTGAAGTGGCCACTTTTATACCAGAAAAAGTGATATCCCAGTGGAGTTATTCTCAAAAGTGATACGCTCTAAAGTTCTCAGCTGCAAATCGTCTCCTAGGGGTAAGCGGGACACAGATCTGGGCTCACTTCATGGCTCTGCTGCTGCTATTTGACATTAAGGAAATAGCACCCCCAACCAGGCCTCATTGTAAAATGGCAGTAACGATTTTGCTGGCCTTCTTTTGCAAGCCCTGGGAGATCTCTACTATACTATAGAGCGGTGACATAATTGTTATCAGTTTTTCACATAATTATTTATCAACATATCCTCTCATCAGTTTTTCCTTACTGGCAAACCTCTGCTTGAAAACTCCTAGAGGAAAGAATTTTGCCCTGGCATGTTATTGATAGCTACAAGGAGATCTACAAGCTGAACATCTGCATCTCCCCAGCTGACAAACAAAATCCCCATTTCCCACAAGTAATTACCATCTCCTAATTGGGTTTGAAAACATGAGAGTTGTGTTTAAACTTGCAGTGTTCACACCAAAATGAAGAACGTGCTTCAGAAAGGTTCAGAGCTGCGTGAAGAGAAGTGGATGCTGGGGCCCCCACCTGTGCATTGCCAGGTCTCCCCTTCCTGACCGGCTTTCAAGATGGCATTTGGAGCATCTTTTCAAACATCTCCCGTTTCCTTTCACGTGTTGGAATCAGCAGCCCTACTCTACTTTTATTTCCTCTTTTGTACCCCAGTACATTTAACTGGCAACAAGGAGCACAAAAATTAAACCCAGTGCCAAAAATAGGTATTTGCAGTACCACCTCTGCTCCTATAAACCTATATAAGGCCAAGTGATCCATGTAATAAAATCCTAGGACCCTATTCTTCTTTAAGTCCCAGGCCTCAGCCACCTACTTCCTTCTCAGATACCCAGAAAAAAAGGTGGCTGGTGCAGTTTTCCCTGATTATTAACCATATGGATCTTGTAGCCTAGGCCAGTTTTGTTTCTCATCTGTGGTAGAATGAGGATGTGCCATCCATCAGTGCAGTGCAGGGTAACCGTACTTAATAGGAGATTAATGCAATAGAGTATTAAAGCATGGTCTAGCAAAAGCCTTTTTTTTTTGTTTTTTGAACACCGCACACTTGAGGAAACTGAGGATTCGTTCTATCGCCTATTGAGGTCCATGCAAAAGCATGCATCAACTTTAGTGGGTTCAGGAGCAGGTCCCAAATGGAAGGGACTGGTTAATTCAGCGCTGGAGAGAAAAGCACAGAAGAGAGTCAAACAGCAAGCAGGAGATGCTGAGTGGAGGGCTGAAAGAAATGTGGTGCTTAGGTGTGAAAAGCAAAGTAGAATTTGGCCCCCGATGTGTGCATGCAACACCCTGCAAGGTGCAAGTCCTACAGAAATATTAAGCATTAGTGTCATCAAGGGTCTGCTGTTTCCAAACCCTTCACCACACAGCAGCCTCAGCCAATTTCATATCAATGTTATAACGATGTTCTCCACTGCATGGACCACCAGCAGGGTTTGAACCGAACTCCTACAGTGCGATAGGACACACTGCCGCCTGGACCACAATACTAGGTTGTTATCCTCTATGCGGAGGGATCCAATCCATGCTTCCCAAGCCTGTTGCACTTTCTTCTTTAATACAGGAACACCCCAAGTTACTAAGGCAATTAAAATTAGCCTGCAAGACTCCTCTTGATTTTTTTATTTTTCCCTGAGAGGGGAGCAAAACACAGTACTTCAAAGCACTCGGCTCCCTTTTCATCCTCCCAACACCCCCCACCCCTGGAGTATAGCTTACATGGAGCAGCTTTGTGGAGAGTATGTTGTGGTTTTGTGCTCTTATATCCAATTTTATATTGACACCTGCTGTGCATGTGTGGAAGTATAACTGTATTGTGCCCAAGAGCAATCCTGACCATGCTGTAACTACTACCGCCATATACTTATAAATGGTTCCAAGCAGAGAAATAACATTTGTATTGATCTAAAAGAACATTATATTGATTAAAGGCTGCAGAAGCAGCCTTTTGAAATGCAGACCCATTATTTACCAGTTTCTTGCCAGGAATTGAGCTGAAAATAGGAACATGAGTGTGTTAAAATTTTTATCAGCGTAACATTTTTATATGCCGAGATCGCTTTAAGTACATGAAGTCAAATTACAAGGCTTTGAGGCTTTTTGTTTTGGTTGGGTTTTTTTGTTTCGCTCTGGGGTTTGGTTCCCCCCCTTCTCTTTAGGGCAACAGAGGGAAGGAAAAGCTGCAGATGAAAAGCTTTCAAATATTGATGTTAACAATATAAGACTAAGTGGACAGCATGTGCTTTCAGTACCAACTACCAGGTGATGCACAGCTCTAGAACACGAGATCAGTATAAAAGGTCCAGCTGTTTTGAAAGACAGTTTTTTGGGAGTTGCCCACTGCCCTTTTCCTTAGCAGCTTTCACTGCTTTTTACCTTGGATTAACATTAGCATGATAAGCATCCAGCTGTCATGGAGGCCTAATTCTTGTGCTTACTGTTGGGTTATAAGCATTTGGCAAAAAAAGATTTTATGAAGGACATAGGCTAAATACACTCTCTTCTCATCCTAAAGGTAACCCCACTGACATACCAGCCAAAACGTTATTGAGCTGTAATATGCAGCAAAAGGATGCTTGGAGCACAGGTATGGTCCATCAGAGCAAGGGTTCCTCCCAAGCTCCGGTCTGACAACTTTCCTTAACTTTTTGCTCACATCTTACATCCCTGTTCTGCTCCTGAAGAGAAATGTAGAAAATCCCAAGTGGCATTTCTGCCAAGAAATAGGAAATGTAAATACAAACCAGCAGGCTCTCGGGAAATCTAAATTCAAAGGTTTTCAGACTCAGTCTCCACGCAGCTCAGCAGCATTCTGAGATTGTGGGAGCCTGTTCTTGTATGAGAAATCCAGTTTCAATTGTTTTACCATTTATGTTATGCTGTCGGGAGAGAAAACGCCACAAGAATGCAATGACAGTAACAAGGCCAGGAAATAAGTTAAAGCCAGTGTTTGGGGGTGAGAGCTTGGCAAGGGTCTAGATTTTGAATACAGTTCAAACATAGCTTGGACACATAGGGATCAAGTCAGAAGTCTTTTTGTCTATAGCTAGTGTTTCAATGTCCTTTAAATTGTTTAACTTCTTACAGTAAGTATAAATAACACTATCGATTTTGATGGTATCATACCTGCTTACTGCTCACCCTAAGGCTGAGCTTTTTTTTTCTCCGAGAAGAAGATACAGTTATGCTAGTTAAACTAAAGATTACAAGGACTCGGCCTTCATATACCGAGGCACTGAATAAAACCCATACCCTCTAACCATTGTTGGACTATTGCAAAGTTTAGTTTCACAGTAGATATTTCCATATTTTCCCCCTGAAGCCTTTGCTACTGCTGAAGTCAGGATATTGGATCATGGTGGTCTGAGCCATTGTGATATTTTAAATTGATACCAGTGCCAAATAAACTTTTATGGGAAATAAATACTTCCTAAAACTGACGAAGTGAGTAAGAAAAGCTAAAGGACTGAGCACAAGACTGGTAGGTAGGAGGCCTCAAGTTCTAGTTCTGGCACCACCGTGGACTCATCCATAACTATGGGCAAATGACTTCCTAGCTCTGCTTAATTTCCTTGTATGTAATGTTCACCCACCTAGGTCACATCTGTGCTCTACGATTCTGTTGCTTCTTTAAAAACCCTTGGAACATGAAAAGTCAAAAGAAATGTTAAATGCTATCATTAGGGCTAGGTGGGATGATTCAATTACAAAAAATCATTAGGTGGAATGATTAAAACCAGTAGGATGATTTTCCCATCCTTTGCACATTGTCTAGATTTCAAAAAGTTTTCTACATCCCAACGGGGAGTAGAAAAGCATGAGAAAAATTGGCAACCCCACAAAAAGTGGGTTTGGGTCAGATAATTGTGAAATCTATTGCTTTGATTTAGACCTTACTTCTCTCGTTGAACCTTTTAGTATGACAGGAGCACAAAAATTTCAGAACAAACAAAAATTTAAGTATAAAGAAAGCAAGCTGTTTGTTGTAAGCTATCAGATATCTCATTCTGACAGTTTTAAAACTCTCGCCCCCCCAACATTTTCAAGTTGGGAAACCTGAAACTCTTTCCTGCAAGCAGCTTCCATTTCAAACTGCACCCCCCCCCCCTTTTTTTTTTTAAATGAAATCACATCAGCTATAATCTTTTATTTTCTAGGTTAATGCTCTTTGGCCAAAAAAACCCGAATGCATTTAAAATAGCAATTGGTAGCAGATCTTAAATAAAAGTAAACCAAAACCTCTCATTGTACCTTAGAAACTGTGGTACACAACAACACAAACAGTGAACTGAAAGAGCTTTTACAACCTAAAACTACAAGAAAATGTGTGGCAATCAGTATTATGGAGGGATTGTTTTAGGTTTGAGACAGACTTGGGACTCAGAGCTGCATTAACCTCCAACTCTACATCAGATTTCCTGTGTTCCCTTGGAAAAGTTATTTACATTTTCTGTACTCCAGTTCCCCAAGTGGAAGATGGGGATAATACATCTATTACGTCCACAATATTTGGACCATAAGATCTTTAGGCCACAATGATCTATTTCTATGCATCTAGGAAGAACTGAGCACAATGAGGCATGAGACCTTGAACTCCAATTGGGCCACTAGGTGTTACTGTTACAGAGAGAATTAATTTGGTCACATGCCAGATACATTTTGAGACTTGGGGGAAAGAAGGTTCAATTACTCTTCAGTTTGAGGAACAGCCAGTGGTTCAGGCCTTACCTACAAACAAAGCATGCTTTTATGACATGCTTCCAAAGCAGTCTGGAGATTCAATACTGAGCAGTATAATACTGTGCTCATAAAGAGACTTAGGGTAGTAGGTCCAAGAGAAAGAGTTATAACTAGCAGCATTAGCAGCAGGCTGGTCCTATACTCTAGGGGCAGATGGAGAAATTTGGGCACATCTGTACTGAGTGTTTTCTTTGCAGTATGCATTAAAGTTTGGCCCACAAGCAAACTATTGAGATGGCCTGAAAGTATTTTCGAGCTTAAGCTCTAACGGCTTTCAAAAAGACTTGGGGCGTGTCTCCGTGTTCATTAGTGTGCGGTGCCTTCTGTGCATTCAATTTAGTACTTATATAATCAAGTACTAAAATGCACAGTAGGCTGCCATACTGTGCATTACCATGCTTGCACGCTCTTGTTTTTATGCACCCAGATCCAACCCTGGTGCTGGTGAGCCAAGCAAGGGCTGGATTGGGGGGTGTGGGGTCAGCATGGACTGTAGGGATCCTGCTCCCAGGTTCCCTACAGTCCATGCTGACCCCACACCCCCCAATCCAGCCCCTGCTTGGCTCACCAGCTCCTCACCCCACAGCTGCTCTTAGGCACAGGGTCCTGCCAGGGTTGGATCTGGGTGCATAAAAATAGTGCAGGCTGCAGGGAGCTCAGGAACAGGCAGACAGGGGGAACCTCTCCACCACTGCCTGCTTCCCTTGACCCCCCTCTGCCTCTCCACTCTACCTGCCAGTAGCTGTCAGTCCAGGGCCATAGAGTCCTAGATGATTGCTAGTCCACTTGAAAACAGCGCCTCCTGGGATACTGGAGGACTGCAGATTGGTGGTTTTATCTCAGGCGAACAGCCAAAATTGAACTTAACTCAAGCGGTGTAGCACAGCTCAAAGACAATTCTTACCCAAAGCGGCATAGCTTTAAGATGCTTAGAGAGTACTCAGCAGCTGATAATGAGCCTTTATGTGGGATTGTTCAAGTTTTAAGTGCTCTTAACATGGTCTAATTGTACCGTGTAATTTCATCCTTAAGCTGGACCTTCAAACACCTAAACCAGAAGCAGCATTTATCATGAGGATGGGCAAACTGGCATGGATAGGCACTGGTGCTAACTAGCTGTCACACTGCTATGCTATTTCTGCATTAGAATGCAGTCCAGTATGAGCAGGGTGCTGGTGTCTGGTACAAGAATTTGACTAATTTTATATATATATATATATATATATATATATATATATATATATATATATATGCATGAACTTAGCCACTTTTTTAGCCTAAAAACTTTAGCCACTTTTGAAGATCTCCCTACAAAAGCCTTTACCTAGAGGCACATACAATTAGTCAGCACTGTAATATTTGATTCCCTAATTTCAAGAAATGATAAGGCATGCTGATGCTTGCAAATAGGATAGGATAAGGAGAAGAGAAATTTCTTATTTACGACTGAGATCCAAACCTATCGAAGAACCTCCGAGAGCTGTTGAGAAGTGTTAAAAATCCCTGAAGAAACCTCTGTAGTCGCCTATGTTTGTCCATTGTTGGGTACCTACCCATACAAAAACCCAGAAGTATAAAGGAGCAATACTTACTATCAAAGAATTCTAACTACACTTTTCATTGGTATATTTAGTGCTAATTAGTCCATTTTGAATTGTTTCCCTAAACTACAAAATAATATCATTTCATTAAAAAGGCTTCAATTAAGGGAAAGGAAAAAAAAAAGTTCTCATCAGAAAGCTATCTGCACACATTATACTAGTGCTCTCAAATTAGAGATGAAATTACAGCTTTCCTGTTACCATGAGAACAGCAACATTTCTCACAGGCTGTTAAAATTATTAACTCAAAGAGCATACATCTTTTTAAAGTTCACAATTACTTATCTAGGGTTGTGTAAGCTCCGCTTGTGCCCACAGAAAATGCTGTTAATCACACAAGTGATGTATTCCTACAATGCAGGGAATCTCCACTAGTTTTTGCGAACACATGAACTGGTTTGACCCGTCTGTTCTGTTCTTCCCTCTGGACGCTCCCACCCAAGGTGTCTGTATACTTCAGATGTATACACTGCTCCAAGGAGCTGACAGTCCATACACCTCTGATAGTTACCAGAGGTGCAAGCTCTCAGAAAAGGGATTAATAAGGACAAAGGATCTCAAAGCACTGTCCTAACCTTATGCAAAGCTATAAGATCTACTGGCAGTATCATGTAGCTAGAAAGGCTGAAGTTGCCACAGCAATATAAACTATGGGTAAAGTCTTGGTCAAGGCAGAAAAAAAAAGTTGTGTTTTGCTTTCCAGCCATGATACAATCCTCAGAGTCCCCTCCATCCTCATCTCTAAAGTCTCTCTTTCACCCCAGCAATGATCATAACAGTTAGTGGCTTTTCTTCAACCTTTTCTTTAACACAAACTGCATTTGTCCCGGCATGAAAAAGTACTGCTGAAGTGAACGTCTGGCCTGGAAAACTATCTATCACTTGCTACTGGAACCAGAATCCACCAAGCTCCATCGGGGAGCTCATGAGCTTTGCATGCCCGCTACCCAGTAGCTTGCAGGAGATGGAACCAACAGGCTCACGGTGCTGCAGGAAGGAAGAGACCTTGCTCTCTTGCTGTCAGACTAGGCGGAGAAACACATCCTTACATAGGGAGGTTATTTTGTTAGTCAGAGACATTGTCATCATTTCTCATCCATTGAGAACTCCTTTATTGGGATTGCTGCAGGAAGCATAGAGCATGTGATATAGTGTTGCTGCATTCTCTATGATCTCTGGGGTCACCCTCCTCTTATTCCCAAGAACCCCTGGACCATTCTCCCTGCCTCTGTTGTTAAATGCTGTATTTGCAGCTTTATGTATTCCCCTCAGCTGCAGACTGACACTTTTCCTGGGGTGGGTAAGAAGTCTGCCAATGCTTGCAGCATGGTGGCAAAGGAAAATGGAGAAAGGGTTTGGGCGGTGGCAGATGGCTATCCATGCAATGAGACGTTCTGCATACATGTTGGCTAGTTGGTCTGCTTTGGACACCAGCTGTAGTCAAGGGACTAATGAACACACACACACAGGCCTTTGGAAGACTGGCAGGAGACGCTTCAAGTTTTTCTGGGCAGAAGTTACATCTCCTGTGATTTTTGTGCAGTACCCTGCGAGATGTGGCTCTGATATGTTGAGCACTTCTGTGATGCAAAACTGGCTTAAATAACAGAAAAAAAAATCTTTGAAATTCTAGTTTCTTTATCTCTGATAAAGACTAGAGTCAGAAGACACCCATGGGGAAAAACTTCCTATGAGAGGGAAGCTAGATGTAGAGTGTAGTGTATATCCAAATGGGTCAGTGAATGGTTGCCAAGTTAGCAGCAGAGGCTTACTTTGCACAGGTGCTTGAGGATAAACACTTGCAGTCCAGCCAAGTCACTCTCTTAGGGTCTCCACCAAAGTCCAAGGAGTCAGGACCCTACTTAACTAGAGGGGTGCACCATACTCCTCCTCACTGGTCAACTTCCATATTGGTTCAAGATGTTACTTCAGTAGAGCCATTCAAAGCTCTGGATTAACTCTTAGACCTAGGCATATTTGAACATACCTTTTTAATGTCAAGTACACATATGCCAATACACTGCAGTGCTGCTTTTTTGTTGCACTTATGTTACCTAACAGATTGTTGGTTAACGATACTCCCAAGATTAGTTTTTCTTGATACACATACCCATGGTTTTGAGTCTTGCTCTATTTTTTTAAAAGAACTGAGCCATCCTGATCAATATTCATTTATTGTTCGTGAAAACAGAAATCGTGCAACAAAGAGAAACAACTAAGACAAAGAAGAGAAATGGGGGGCTAAGCAGGGGAGGGTGGTATCTGTGTAGCTGAAAAATTAGTTTAAGATAAGGAACGCCATCATATTGTGGGGAAAATAATAAGAAACCAGAGATAAAGTAAACCATAACAATCTTTATGGTAATGGGAGAGGAGCACATTAAGAATTTTATTAGCAAGAACTACAAAAATTAGCTTTCCCCATTTTCATTTTAGAATCACTGAGCACTTTGTTTCCATAATAAAAACAGCAATGAAAAGAAAATTGGACACAGGGCATTACACTTTTTCCTCTGCAGGGGAAGATGATTTCTTCTCTCTCAGAGGACTAATACAGACAAGCGAGGCTTTATTTCTGGAGGGCACAGTGCATATCATGAATGCACGCGGTAGCCTGCTACCAGTACCTCTCAGTGCAGTCCAAGTGACATTTATAAAGTGACATTAGGAATGAATCCTATCTTTCCAAGCAGTCGCCCTAAGAGAAGGGAACATGGGCTTAATGTTGAATTATACAGCAAGTTTTGCCTAACTCTCACACTGTTAGATATGTATGCAACAAAAACAAGACGCTGTATTCCACTATTGTGAAGTAATGCAAATTATAAGGCAAAATCCAGATGCTCCTGAGCCCAGGCAATGAGTCTAGTAACGAAACGTATCTACAAATGGAAGCTACGCATGTCCTAAGGTTGGCACTTTATGGGATCGTGGCTCAGTCTCCCCTGTGCCGGATTTAACCAACCAGGGAGACAGGCCTACAGGACGAAGGCAGGACTATAGCTTCACTGGGAGAAGCAGGAGAGTGTGATGGAGGAAAAGATCCTGTATAGCAGTGTTTCTCAACCTGCGGGTCACGGCCCAAAAGTGAGTTGCACAAGAATACATGAAAGGGATGCAAACAAACTTTAAAAATGGATTCTCCTTTAAAAGAGAAAACATGGGCAACTATGGCTTTTCCCTTGCAGGCTGGCAGATTTCCAGCCTGTGAGGGGCTGCTTGGGGTCCCCAGGCCCCCCACCCTCCTATACACCCCCCCACCCCACATACTGGGAGGTAGAGGGGTAGTGGGTCAGGAGTGAGGGGCAATGGGTTGGGACTGGCCATTGATGCTTACCAATGGGTCCCGGTACAAAGAGGGTTGAGAACCACCGCTCTATAGATCCCCAGCCAGAGGGTGCAGGGAGCACGTGCTTACTGTGCAAAGCCTCAGGGAAGTGGGGAAAGCGGGACAGTCTACGGAGGATGAGTCTCAGCTGAAAGGGCTGAGTATTAAGGTGAGTCTTCTCCAGAGTACTGAAACCTAGAAACAAGAAGGAAGGACTGAAGCACGACCTCCTTGTCAGCTCTGTAGGAGATGCTGAAGGAGAGAAAGAAGAAAGGCAGATTTCTCATGACATCTGAGTCTAACTGAGGCCAGAGTTCAGATCCTCAGGTATTGTTGGAAGGCTGCAAATAAAAACTGCTTTGGAGATGATTAATGAAAAGCATTTTGCAAACATGAAGTACAGTCAAGTTCTGGCCCCCCTCCAGCATGCTTGAATGATAGCTTGCCTTTCTGCTATCACTGCCAGAAATATCGGACTTCACATTCTTGCAATGCATCATTGGCCTGAGCCTAAACTGGGCTCAGGTTGGCTGCTGAAGCTTTGCTCTGTCTGGGATACTTACTGCAATCTCAATGAGGCACACTTAGCAATTCAAGAACAACTTCAGCTGCGTCTCGTAATGGTCATTATGCTGCATTTTGAAGAGTGTTTGTCACTTCTCCGAGACCATTTCCAATATCATAACTTTGCATGGTCCCCAAGTATAAAAATCTTACAGCCATTCAATCCTAACAGAGTGGATTGTGTTTGGTGTGCGCTCCAATTGCATCCCCAATGAGTTGAAACACCTTTTTGCTACGGCCATTAAGCACACTAGAGGAACATGCACATATATTTAATGCACAGGAAATCAGTCCAATTGAATTCCAAGGGTCAGAGAGCAAATGCTAGCAGGATTAGAAAGGGCGATCGGTGGGAAGTGGAAGGAAAGACCATCTATATTGTGGGAGAGAGTTATTGTGAAGAGTGACACTGATAATGTACACCCGTACCAGTCAAGCAGTTTTCTGTACCCATCCAGGCAGACAAATGTCATTTCTGAGTCCCAAAGCTAGAGTGTGTTAACCAATACAAGCAAGGAACAAAGAAGCACCACGGAGGTCTCCTATACTTAATGCTTGCCATAATCTGATATCATGCAGAGCTAGCAGGCCACCATCACATCTGAGCACAAGGAAAGCAGACTCCTAGGGCATTCAGCTCCTACCTCACCCTGTAGAAAAGGAGTCCCTCTATAACAAGTAAAGGTTATTTATTGTGTAATCAGAAAAAAACTCCCACACCATCTCAGGTCAATGGACTATTAAAAGGGTCAGAGGATAATATTTTCAAGTCTATGCATATTCAAAAGTGGCTCATGGTCCCAAGGTCCAATGATATGTGGGAAACTTTAGAGAAGAAAGATAAAATAATAATAAACAAAGAATGTGCAATTAACTCACTTAGATGTTTTGTGCGATTTTATGCTAGAGTTGGCAGTTTGGGTCTCTGTTGTCATTAAAATCAATTGCAAGTGAGATCTAAATCTTGCAGTGGTTTGTGGGAGTCTAAATAGCAAGTCAAAACCAGTTCCTGAGTCATGGGGGCCCTATAGAGGACACCTTACCAATTGCCTTCCTCACCACTTCTCAGGTTAAAGATTGTGCTGAGAAAGATCCAGCATGCGCTTAACATATCTCAGACAGCATTTAACGGGGAGGAAAAGCTCTCGTAGAGCAGAATTGTGGCTATAACACTGCAGATTATTCAGAAAGCAAATTTGGAGTCTCTTATTCTATCTAGAAGACATGACCCATATTTGTCCCAGTTCTGTAACTCCTAACCCAATATGCAGCATCCTGCATCATCTTGCAGTCGCCAGAAAGCATTAGTTCCCCAGGAAATTATAATCTCTTCTTTTTGGAGCTTTCTCCAGTGTAAAGAACAAAACGGCAGGATTGACATAAACAATTCCCATCCCCTTGAACCATTAAACTGCTATGGATCTAGTTTATTGCCCTTGATTATGAGTCCTCTCTCTTCACCGAGCTGTAAATAACGGCTTTTGACTTTAAACACAGCTCAGATATGTCATGATTGAAAACAGTCTGCTGCTCTCTCAACATGTTTATCTAATGTCTGCAGGAGGAAGAACAGGGAGCTTGGGAGCAGATGGTGCATCTATCTCCACGCAGGCAGTACAGCCTATACATGCAATATGCAGGCATCCACTATTTTCCAATGCCGACGCTATAATTACAGTGGAGAGAACGTTTTATTTTTAAACTGCAGCTTAAATAAAATGATTGCTCCAGCTCACGCAGCCCTAAGCACAGCTGATCCAACGTGTAGCATTTCCCAGGGAAGGAGGAAAAGGCCCCTACATGCATGGCTGCTGAGACGATTGTAGATATGAGGTTGGGAGACAGAATGATTAACTGCTCATAGGACAAAGGACTGCCAAAATGATCATTGGGGCTGGAGTCTCTCTCATGACAGCATTTGTCCTTCTCTGTTGGGTATGTAGCACAGAGGAAGGAGAATTATAGGAGATATGGAAAACTGGTTTCACCTCTTGGCTTTTCAGGCACGCCGCTCAAGTAGGGAAGGACAAGTTGTCCAGGTTGGCCAAAGAAATCACTTCCTGCATCCTGAAAGGCTTAGGGGAAGAAAAATATCGAGTAGGAGTGGGACATCTCTGAGGGATTCAGGCAAATCAAGGTTGATACTCAGGATTCACCCAACACCTACTCTGATTGGACCAAACAGAAAGGGGTGACCCCTGCTTTGCTGGGAATGCACATCTTCCCTGCACCAGCCTTGAATAAAGCAGGGGGTCTGGTTTTAAGACATGAGGAGCCGATAGTGCTAACTGACCCAAAACCTGGCTGAGCCCCAGAGAGGCTGAGGTGAGGAGCTATCACCACCATGCCAGGACATACTACGCAATGCAGCCAGGAAAGAAACGGAGGGGTAGGTCTCTAACCGACTTGTTCCACTTAACCAATTTTGAACAGATTTTAGAAGCTGATGCTAACATTTTCAAGGCACCCAGTGCCCCTTTCACAACTTAGACCCCCAAATTGCAGCACCTAGTTTTTAGCCTTCTCCCTCCCAATGGATAGAGCCCCAGTTTAGGCACCCCATGGTTCAGACTGGGCCCACAGACACTTCCCTTCTTGCCCCTTCCCCCCCAACCCCTCATGCTGTATCCAGCACACATGGCACTCACACTAGATGATCCAGGACTGCACCTCATGGGGAACTCATGCAATTTGGGACCCATGCTGCAAATGGCACCCATCCCAGAGCACCCAGGGTAGGCTGTGTGCATGGCGCAGGGCCCAGACAGGCTAAGGCAGGTGCCCTACATGGTGCATATCCCAGACCAGCCAGAGTGAGAACTGCATGCCATAGGCATGGAAGCAGTCTGGCACGCACCACATGCTGCATGTGGGTCAAGTCCAGACACAGGGCTCTGCTAGCCAGATCCAGCCCATGGGCCCCCATCTTTGACACCCCGTGTTTATCTCTACACTATATATAAAACAGCCATATTAAAAATCTGACCTCATATTTTGACATTTTTAGACGGCTACAGTTCTATTTTAAAAAATAGAAAATCACACACATACACACACACAGTGGTTGAAAATAAGTAGCTGGCTAAAGCATTCGGTTTTCTAAGAGGAAAATATTTTTAAGTGCTAAATTGTCTACAATCACAGACAGTGCCTAGCCTAACATGACAGAGGTCTATTGAAGAACAATTCTAAGGAGCCAAGAGTTTTATTATACTCTTATTCCCCATATATATTTATTTGAGTTGTGCTAAAACAAATGTCAGAGGCTGTTAGAAGTTTCTGAAGATATTAATGGTACCATCAATAAAGGTGCTTTGGGGAGCGTATACATAGGGCATGGTTTGTTTCTGGTTCTAATTAATTTTGGAGTGGCAAAGCATGTATTAGTATTGAGTTTTGGTTTCTTTAAAGATGAGGTAGGATGACACCAAACATTTACTCTGAAATCCTAAGCAACTCGGGTAGTAGACTTTCACCCAGAAGTTCTTCCATCTTCACCAGCCACCTGTGGCTGAATTGTATTCCAGAAAAGGAAACTCAATTTTGATTCAAAGGCTCAAAGAAAGTGAATTTTCAATGCATAGTGTACCCTGGCATATCATTGTGTGCACTCCTCCCTTCATACTACAGGACAGATTTAAAGTCATTAAAGGCAAGTATTAGAGATCCTTCAGGGTCCCCTTATGTCACCCTTCTCCTGCATGCACTCCTGAAAAAATACATACACACATAAGCATCGTCATGCAACTAGGCTGAAGGGCCTTTATCATCTTTTCCAACTACTAAAGTGGTCCAATAACAGGCATCACAGAAAAGCCTTGCCTCTTGTACATGTCCTAGACCATCACAACCACATTTCAACCCTGCTACTTATGCAACCGGACTTACTGCATTTCCAATGAGACTAGTCACACGAGCAAAGTTAGTTACATGTGTGGTTTTAGCATCAGCCCCTTGACCCTGGATTCTGTTGGCCAGCTCTTTTACTGATTTTGCTGTCTCGGTAGAAAACTGTACAAAGGGCGCAGCTGTGAATTTTCAAAGTAGTTCCCTGCATTATTGCTATTCAGCAAACAAGTGGTTTCATTTTCAACAGTGAAGCAAAGAAAAAGGTTGTCTCTGCGGATGACAAATGAATGTGGTCATTGCTTGCAACAACATTTAGCAAAAGCATAGGACGGTTTTGTTTTCTCCAACAGCAGGTAATTTTTGGAAAAAAAACCAAACAACTTTTCAAAGTCACTAAAGCAACTCCCTCTTTCTGCAATATTTCTGACTTTTACAAAGTACAGCAAAGGTAGAGTTAAACAGTCCAATTCACGTATACTACATCAGAATAATAAAACCCTGAAAGCATGCTGAACTGGGATTTCCATTAAAGGTATTTCTATGGCACAATTAATAAGGCAGCACATGCCTGTTGTGCATTTCTGTCTGCACACCAGCATGAGTCAATTTAGGATGGTAAAACCTGTAGTGAGATTAAATGCAAATATTAGGAAGAGTCATTGTACAGGCACACACATTAGGTTATAGCAGGTTGCCAATGATCACTGGCATAAGTCATCAGGCAATTTTACTCCTCAACAGTGAGTGTCCACACTCTGTCCTAGCACAAAAGCTTAATTTCCCACTTCTGCTAGCAAGTACCAAGAGAGGCACAGAACAAGCTATTCCATCTATCGCAACCTTGAACCTGCCATGCCACTCCTCATTGTGGCTCCTTAGCAGTTGTTCCACAGTTGAGTCAATCATCTCATTCCCACACCTAGCAGCTACACCCACCACTAACATCCTGTAGCCAGGCCAGTGTGCCAGTGGTGGTCGTCACACCTCCCAGTGGTGACTTGACTCCTGTGTCCCTCAGACTCTAAGGTACCTTCCCCTTTGCTCTCACCTGCCACACATTGATCTTATTAATACAACTTGGAAAATGAGGCTACCCATAGATCGTAAAGCAGGCTATGACCCATCCCCTGCTCACAGATCCCTTTCTGAACCTGCAGCATGGGCCCTCATAGCCCGCATGCACCTTTCAAGATCACCCATTGCCTTATGAGCTAATCATGGCCTCCAAGCCTGCCCTACAGCTGTGCCCTGCCTTGCAGGTATCTCCAATCATTAGTTCAGTAAGCACTTTTTGCCTCAACTCACCAGACTTCCTTGTTGGAGCCTTGGCAGGGCCAGATTGACCACCCTGGCTCAAGCCCTGGTCTATAGGCAGAAGTGGCGCAGCATATTTCCAGTCAAGTGACTTGCAGCAGTACTCTGTCCTCGTGTGCTATTCTGCCCTACCAGCTTCTAGCTGCTTATCCCTTTGCAGCTAGCCTTTGTATGTCCCTCCAAGTACTGTCTGCTACTGGTTTTTCCTGCTCATATAACAGGAGCCCCAGGCTTCCTGTTACACATCTCAATAGACAACTCTCTTACTGCGAGCTACAGCATGGCAAACGCAGGTAGTGCGCAATCACAATACACCTGCCACTGGAAACTGGTGGAAGTCTGTTCCACTGATTTTAACGGCAGCTAGGCTAGAGTCGTGGAAACATGTACTCCTGCTGTCAGATATCAATAAGTTCTCAAATGAACTGCCTGAAATGCACTGGTGCTTTGCCCTGGAACAAAAGGCCATTTTCCAGAACACTGCTCCGTATACTAAAATAAACCAGCCTCATAAGAAGACATAAAGACGATAAATCATCAAAAAATGAAAACAGTCAAAAGTTAGCTCTCCTGCTTCTACTTCCATCTCTACGCAAAGTTAACAAATCTCTGCTAAAAAATAAAATAAAATTAAGTTTTGTATTTTTTTTTAAATCAGAAACATAACAGCAAGTTGGCTTCCAAATCACTGGACATTACCTTTACTTGAGCACAGGTGAGGATTGTTTTCGCCAGATGCTTCCTCCAGGATCTGTTAGAAATCACACAGAGACACATAATCCACTTTCAAGGTTTTCCTTAAACTAAGTTTGGGGTAATTACTGGTAAGTCCCAGCGACTTCAGTCCTTGAAATAAGAAGAAAAAAAAAAAAGCACTGTTGTCTAAAAGCTCGCTACTACACAACACAGCAAATACAAGAAAAGAAAAAGAAAAGAAACCTGTGTGCTGCTATTAAAATAGTTTAAACATTGAAGAGTGTTGTTTATCTCCTGTATCCAACCCTTGCTGACTAAACCTGTCTTCTGAGGAACTAACTCTGCCTCTCAATCTGCTTGGGAAACCAAACCACCTGCCTGTGCAGCCAGCTGGTTTGCCTTAACAAGCTAATGAGGGGCAGCTGAGAACTGTTGCAGCCAGCCAGCCTACCCTTGCATTTTCTTTTTTCCTTCCCTTTTTTTTATTAATTGTTACTTTTGCCATTTCCCCCATCTCTGACCCCAAACTCCAGCCTCACAAGCAGGTTCAACTAAATACCGGGGATGAACCAAAGCCAAAAGCTGAATGGGAACACGCTTGGCCTTCAGGGAGTGTTCCCTGCAAGAGCCAGGAGACTGGGTGTCATTAGGTGCTCAAGAGCTCCTGTCTTTTTATGGGATCGTTTCAGTTGCTTTATGTCACTTTTACAGCTCCCCTGGTCTGGCCCTGCTGTAGCCTTGGACGTTACCTAGATATTTATGGCTGCCTATGGCTCCAAGGACCTGCTCTGAATACAGTGCCCTGATCAGGCTCCCATTCTCCCAGGAACATCCCCTGTGCTGCAACCTGGCACTGAAGGGAATGGGTGTCAGCCAACTCCAGTTTAAACAGGTATTTGCCATACCAGGCATTTTCACTCCAATTGGCTTTATCCCTATACATTCTGCCTCGGTCTTACAGGTGCCAAAAAGCCTGTGTCCCAAAGGGACAACGCAGGGGTGCCTTTGAACTGTGACATGATAAGAACTTACAGCATGGCTGACTCTATGCATTTTCTTGCTGAGTGCAGTTGTTAGGAGTATTAAAATTCCCCTCTGGTTAGATGTATTTTTGCTGCATGTTAGTCATAATTAGGTTCAAGCCAGTTCTGAAAGCAAAAGTGCTGGGCAACTTCACTGCCCTGTCAGGGTGAGTCTTTCTCTCTCGCGCAGTGAGAAGGTGAGCCCTTATGTCAGCCCCGGTGACTGCAGAGATGCTCCTTTTCCTTTTCCTTTTTCTTCTAACGCAGAGTCAGATGCAGAAGAATCTGTCAATGCAAAGTAAAACATTAACTCGACCATGCCAAGATATTTCCTAGAGAAAAGACAGCAATTCTAATGATGTGAAACAACCTCCCAAAACTTCCTTGGAAGGATAAGAGAATAAATTAATCAGTTCACACATGAGAAGGGAAGTGGGGGTGGGGGAAGGGGCTTTACAAATTCTGTAGCGCTGCCTTACTAAGTGCTGATTTACAGTAATTCCTTTCATTTCTTCTCTAATTAAACATCTCCTGAAGGATCAGGCCTGACAATGTGATCTGAAGCCTATAGCCTGAAGTGTAAAGTGAGGCAAATTGCCTGACTTACTTGCAATGATAGAGTCATTTTGGAAGGAGATTGGAAATCAATACTTGTCATCCCAGCACAGTGCTCTTTATTCAGAGGGGCAATTTGTAAGTGTAATCTGTATGAGTGTAGTGGGAGCATGCAAAGTTACAGTACTAGTCATGCAGAGTGAAATGACAGAATATAAAATATAGGTTTATTGCCATTTTATTCATATTAATGTCAAGGAAGATTATGAATAAGCACAAAATTTTAATTCAGCGCTGTGCAGTCAGGCTGATTGCTGCAGTCTTCAGTTCCCTTCTTAAGCGGCAATCAACATTAAGGGTACAATGCTTGACATAATTTCCCTGTTGACAATGTCAGACAATATCTGCGACGTGTCTGGTTTCAGCCATGATGAGGCAACGAGGGCTAAAAAAAGGAAACGGATCGACCCGTGTACGCCGAGAAAATAGCAAACAGCCTCTCAGCGATCACAAGGGTTTAGTCAAACTGGAAGAGGAGAGCAAAGCTCGAGCTCAGTGAGCTCAGGTGCAATCAAGGAGGACAAGAGGCACTCAAGAGCGGGTGGTTTTTTTCAAATGAGAGTACTCATGAGTGTAGGACTGGCAGCACTAGTTTAAACCCAGCATAATGCAGTCAGGTACCTTGTTAACTTCCCCTCGCAGCTTTGCCAGTTCACTTTAATCTGTGCTGGTAACGATGAACAATTTCCCTCTGGGGCTTCTCCTGAACTGAACCGCCAGTCGTGACAATTAGCTGGCCGGTTTGGGGATGGCGTGGGGGACAAACGCGTGTCAGTTTCTGCAGCGAGACTGTCACGCTCGCTTCGCTTATTCACCTAATTGGAGAGCTCAAAAAGCGTGTTATAGTACAGGTCTGCTTCACCTATCTACATGTCATTGTTCGGTTAAAATATTTTCGTGTGCGGGCTCACATTCAGAAAGCAGATCTGAAACTGCAAAATCCAGCGTGACATTTCTCTCTCTTGAAAGGAGCAGCAAAGAATTCATGTTAAATCGAAAGGTATTCAGGATAATCACTATTACCCCAGCTCCGCCACAGACTTCCTGTGTGGCCTTGGGCAAGTCAGTCTCTCTCTCTCTGCCTCTCTTCTCCCACTGTAAGGTGAGATTAATTTAACTTTTTCATCGTACAGGGAGGTGGTCGGAGGATAAATACAATAAAATGCAGTACTCATACTATGGCATTGGAGGATTCATAAGTCCTGTGTACATAAACAGGCTGATTGATCAGTTGATGGATCCAGATTTACCCATGCTGTGAATAAAACAGAGCTTTCAGTAGTCTACCTATCCTGAAATGGAGCTACTTCTGAGCTCAGCTCAACAAGGGATGAGAAATTGGGACACCTTTGCACCTCTTTGCTTCTTGAACTAACACAGGACTGTCAGCTGCCTGCAGGCACTAGAAGAGCTGTCCAGTAGGCCTGTGCGAAGCGGCTGGTATTCGCTTCGGATTCGGCCAATTCGGGGACAGTGATTCGATTCGGCGATTCAATTTGATTTGGCCGAATCTGATTCTAAGATTCGGCAGCCAGGCCAGGCTCATCCCCCTCCCCTCTCCCAGCCTGCCAATGGCTGCCCCATCCGTCCCCAGCACTTGTGGGGAAAAAAAGCCCTGGCTCAGCTGGTGCTGCTGGGTGGGGGGTGATCTCCGCTGACCCCCACTGCCCCACACTGCATGGAGGGCTCTGAATGAGCCCCCAAACCTCCCCACCCATTCCCCCAGCCCCCTCATGGGTGCCCCACATGGGGGCTAGGGGAGGGGGTGGGGGTCCCCCCATGGTCCCCTCCCCCGTTCCTAGTACTTACTAGCTCGGAGTGGCTGCAGCCCCCTGCTGCAGCCACCGGGGGGGACTACCTGAATCATCAAAGCTCTCCGAATCTTTGCCGAAGATTCAGAGAACTTTGAACTGATTCAGACCTTTAAATTGGTCCCCTGATTCAATTCAGAGTCAGAGATTCAGCCACTGAATTATGCCAAATCTTCTCCAAATCGAATCACCACCCGAAGCTTCACGCAGCCCTACTGCCCAGGGGAGCTGAAGTTCACTGTCCATTTCCTTTCCACAGAATTTCTTCCAGAGGTAGAGAGGATGGGCTGTATATGTGACCTATTTTATTCCAGTGGCCCTAAAGCACCAGAAAATCCTCTGTATTCTAGGAGTAAAGAAAGTAACAGAGAGGCCAGAAGGAAGTGCTATGACACATAGGTGGCACACAGACGGGGCACGTGCCCCCCCTGAGATTGGCTGCTGCTGCTGGCATCTGTGGGCAGTAGCTGCTTGCCACCCTCCACTGGCCACCGATACCGCCATGGCCACCTGTGAACGGTCCTCACTTGACCCACCCTCACCGCCGACGTTACCCCAGCCACCAACACCGCTGCCACCACCTGCAGGCAGTTGCCATGCCCCTCAGGAGGCATGAGTCGTTCATGCTATGGCATTTTTCTCTTGCTCTAGATATTCTGTTGCCAGTCTTCAACATTTATTCTTGGCCCACAATGAATTTTCCCTAGTTGTGTAGGGACTCATGTACCAAATGGCCTCCTGACTTCTCTGTCTCAGAGGGTGATGCTGGCTCATCATTATGGTTCTTTAGCTCAACATTTCCATGTAATGGCCATGTGAACCAAAATCCTACCTTTCACATTTTTTAACCCCATCTTAATTTGACGTGAGGTTTTTTGGGGTTTGTTTTTTTAGAAATGAAGAGGTGTTTTAGTCACTAATGGTAAAAATGGCTTTTTCATGCTCATCTGCTATCAAAGCATTTCTGTTCCATCAATCCAGGGGAGTAAAGATACAAGGAAAAGCACGTAGTAAATATTGTTTCAGTCAACCTTGAAATGGGCTGTGCTTGCAGTCTGATTCACCTCTACATGCCCCTCCCCAGTTAGAGATATTCAAATAGCTACAACACTCTAATAAAAAATGATTTAGAAAGATAGGTATTTGGTAGGCCTCACTGGATCATGGTTTAATAAAACAGCGTATTAGGGCTCTGCAAGACTTCGGACAGAGCTTCGGATCCAGAGAAACTTTGGACACTTTGGGGTCCAAAGCAGCATGTCCAGGTCAAAGCACTGGCCTCGTTAGGCTTCCCAAAGTGCTTCGAAGCCACCTCAGAGATCTGTCCATAGGGTATAATGGGGAAACAATAAAATATCTATAACTTTGTTGTTTTTTATCTGATTTGGATGAAATTTTCAGAGGTGGTCGATGCTGCAGAGTGTATGCAGGCTACCAAAGTTCAAGAAGATTGGTTTAGGGGTTTGGGGGGAAGTGCACCCCAAATTCTTGAAAGCAAAACTCCTATCACACCTATGTGTTACAACACAGGGGGGTCAAAACTGCAGGGCTGGTAGCTCTTGCTGAGGCCACAAAGCCTGCCAAGTTTCAAGAAGATCGGTGCAAGGGTTTGAGGGGGAACTGCCTCTCAAGCTGCGGACAAGCAAAACTCGTGCCATGGGTGACACTGCGTGTGTTAAGGCGCAGCGGGGTGACAGCTGCAGGGATGGTGGCCCCTGCTGTGATGCCTGCCAGCTGTCAAGGAGATCAGTGCAGGGGGCTTCTGGGGCCCTGCACCTCTAGCTGCTGACAGACAAAACTCGTGACATGGGTGCTTGTGGGACTGCCTGTCTCTGTCTTGGGACTTGGGAGACACTACTGCAGGCCTAGCTGCTAAGCTACTGTGTTACCAGTTACCAGTCAATCATGATTCACTCAGGGACCAGCTCAATACACAGGACCTAGCTAATATAGCCAGTTAATTGCCATCAATTAGCACCTACAAAACCAGGCTAAGGAGAGGCAGACACAGTCAGTCCCACAAGCACCCATAGCATGAGTTTTGTCTTCCAGCAGCTAGGGGTGCAGGGCCCCAGACCCCCCCTGCACCGATCTCCTCCATAGCTAGCAGGCGCCGTGGCCTCAGCAGGGGCTACCATCCCTGCAGCTGTCACCCTGCTGCGTCTTAACACACACAGGGTCACCCATGGCATGAGTGTTCCTTGTCTGCAGCTTGAGGGGCAGTTCCCCCAAAACCCCTGCACTGATCTTCTTGAAACTTGGCAGGCTTTGTGGCCTCAGTAAGAGCTACCAGCCCTGTAGTTTTGACCCCCCTGTGTTGTAACACGTAGACGTGATATGAGTTTGGCTTTCAAGACTTCGGGGTAAAGTTCCTCCCAAACCTCTGCACTCATCTTCTTGGAGCTTGGCAGGTTTCATGCCTGCAGCAGGGGCTACCATCCCTGCAAGTTTAATCCAAATAAGACAAAAACCAACAAGGTTATAGATATTTTATTGATCCCCTATTATACCCTATGGCCAGATCTCCAAGGTGGCTCTGAAGCTTTGGCCGGATCGAGGTGGAAACCCGGTCTGGAGCTCCGGATCAGATCACTGCCATCTGAAGCGGCCAGATCCAAAGCTGGATCAGATCACTGCCAACTCGCACAGGCCTGGTGCATATACAAATCATACAGGGGCCCTGACAACAGCATGAACCAAAGTAGGCTCCTTTGAATATGAAACTAGGCAGATCCTATGTGGCTTGCACAGAAGTGGTGGAAAAGTAGCTCATTAGTTTTAGAGGCACCTCCCAGGCCAATAGCTAGAGAATGAACTGATAAGACCAGTACAAAATACAGATCAGAGTGGCTTGGCCACAGGTGTCTGTATCTGGTGAAAAGGTTGCACTAACTGGTGAGAAGTATGATGTAGATGATGTCACAAAAATATGTTTTACTAATCAATAAGAGGTAGGTTGAGTATGCTGTAAACACAAAAGTGTTTTGATTCACGTACAAATATGGGCCTAAAAGCCCTTAATGCCATGTACTGGGTTAAGGGTTATGTTTATATTTGTATCATGACCCAGCTAGCACTGGGTATCAGTTGGTCATGGACACTAGTGTCTAGGCTTGTCTGTGGGCAAGAAACCTGGCTGAGTTTTTGTTACAAAGAACTGAAGCCTGTGGGGTTTTTTTCTTGGAATAATGAGCTCTTTTGGAGCACAGCATCATGGAGGGTATCCTGACAATGTGTGCACAGCCCATCCAAACTGGGGAAGCCCGATGTGACCAGTAGTACCTAACCCCCTGAACCACACTAACAGAGTAAGATAACAAAAACACTGTCAGAGACCTACATTTGGTCCACAGGCTTTCTTAAAGTATGGCCCAACGAAGTTGCCAAACCTCAGCCATTTAGTCACGGAGTAGAAATCCCCCACAGAGCAGAAAAAATAACATGTTTCTTATGTATGCTGCATTCTTCCTCTCAACCCATACTAAATAAAGCAGTTGGCACATTGTGGTTTCTGCAGATGGACCAAAAATGGCACATGTACAATTGAAGCTATCTGGCATGCAGGGGCCTGGGTTTTGCATTTGCCAGCTAGCTCGCCAGCTTCCCAGCAGACAGATTTAATTTGGAAAGGAACTGTCCGCAGTTCTTGCACAAATAGCAAAGAACAGGTTTTAATCATCCTCAGTCCCTCCCTGCTCAGTCTCTTCCTCTCACATATAAATGAGAAAGGTAGATCAGACAAAATTCTGGGGGAATGTTTCATAAACCGCAAATGGGTCATAAAACTGAGGTCCTGATCTCATCCAAAATGCCTCAGCGCTGTTCAGAAAGGCGGGGTTGATTAGCCAAAGGATCCCAGGTCAAGCCCAGTTAAGTAATGGCATTCTGCCATCCTAAATTCTTCCATGTAATTTCAAGCAGAAAGAGGGTTTTCTTCCCCCATTTCCTGTTCTGAAGGGTGGCCATGATTAAATATTTGTTAGGTTCCAAGTCAGAAGCAGCTGCATTTTAGTAGGGGACAAAATTATTTTATCTCTCTTTATATACCTAGATTGCCTTCCTGCCTGCATTTATCCCAGGGAATTTGTTCTTTGTCAGTTAGCCATTTATGTATTGTATTATGTATCATTGCTATGTATAAAGCTATCTAATCTGATGCCCCAACTCTCCTCTTAACTACACGCACATAGCTCTCTGTTATTTGCTGCACATTCTGGGCAAGCAGAATGTGCAAGACCCATGGTTTGAACTGCTGAAGCAATCTCTGACATTCACTTGCCTTGCCCTTCTATCTTTTTAAGAATTGCATTGATTTTCCAAGTGTACATTTGATTGACTCCATGGGTTGTTCATTTCTCCTTCTACTTATCAATATAGGTGGGTCCTTATTTTCTTTGTCCATCAGATCAGTGTTGAGCAGCATCTTCTTTTCATTTCCAGAAGTGAAGATAATGTTCAGGTAGCTCTAGACTTGTCATTGGATGCTCCATGCCAGGGAGTGGGTACTGATGCCACAGTTGCTTGACAAGGTTTTTTGGGTAGATGTGATTTCTTTTATTAGACCAACTAAATAGCATTGCAAGCTGTTGGGCCTTCTTCAGGCATAAAGAATCTGCTGGTGAATTATGTGCTCCCCTGGGTAGAACAGAACCCAATATGCAAAATGCACTGTAGGGGTGTTCAAAGCAGGCCCTATTCGATTTGGATTCAGCCCAAATCAGGGGCAGTGATTCTATTTGTTGACTTGGATCACTGTCTATGATTCGATTCAGCCGAATCCGAATCTGCAGATTCAATGCTGATTCAGAGAGTCAGCGATTCGGACACAGACACAGCTTTAAAAGCTTTTTCTACGTACCTTGAGGTAGCATGTCACGGCGGGGTCCTCTCGGAGGGCCGTGATCTCCTCGAGGTCCCTCGCTCCATGTCAAGGCCGGCCCAAGGCACCCTCTTATTCTCGCCCGCCACTTCTTTGATGTTTGTATATATAGTTGGGAGGCTGCCTATGACTCCCTGGGCATGGCTACTCGGGACCTCTGTCCCCATGTGTTCCTGGACCCCCTGGGGTCTCCCGTTGTAATGGGTGCTCCCCCGGCACCCTGGCCTTATGGGCTGCGCGTGGCTCCTACCACCCCTAATACCACACCCCAAGCCTCGCTGATGTGAAAGACGTTGTTGGGTCAAACTACACCTATGCCCACTCCTGGGCCTTCTCTACAAAGGCTAGTCCCCTCTGGGACGTCCTCTCGATCCACCGGTCTTTTAGGCCCACCGCACTACCACCCTTTCTGATACGGGCTCACCACGCTGCTACTCCCTGTCCTCTCGGGACAACCACAGCACCTTGCCCTTCTCTGGGACGATGTACTGCTAACCCTTTGTCTGGGTCCACCGCAGCACCCTTCCCCTGTCCTGGGTTTTCTGCGGTGCTAGCCTGTTACTGGGCTCCTCAGTATCGCCCCGCTCTCGGGCTCCTCAGTAATCACCCCTCCCTGGGGCTGGGGTCCATGCACCCCGCAAGTGACGCCCTTGCTGGCGTCTGCTGCGCCCGTCCGGGGCTTCCTAATATGGCGCTCCCCCTCTTTGGGGCTCGCCGCGCCCACCTCGGGCTTCTCAATAGTTCAATATGGCGCTCCCCCTCTTTGAGGCTCGCCATGCCCACCTTGGGCTTCCCAATAAAATCGCCCCTCTCTCTGGGGCTGGGGTCTACGTACCCCACACACAACCCGGGGTCTTTGTTCCCCGCCCGCAACCCACTGGTTGTGCTCCTCACCGCCAGTTGCGCCTGCACTGGTGCATAAGCTGCGCCTTCACTGGCGCTGTGAGAATGATGCGCCCTCACTGGCGCCGGGGCACCCCACCCCTATGGGGTCCCTATGAGGCTCAGCCACTCCTCTCTGTGGTTAACTGACCTCACGACTCTGCCCTGTAACTCTCAGGGCCTAGTGTGCCCTCACTGGCGCCAGGGCCTCACACTCCCTTGTGAGTCCCCGATGAGGCCTCCTCCAACCCCTACAGCCTCACCCAAACCTCTGGTTGTAATATCACAAACATAACTTCAAGCCTCCCAGCTATAACTCAAAACACAACCCAAAGCCGCCTGGCTATAACTTAACATCATGGCTTAACTCCGCTCGAGCGGTACTTGCTGTTAGCCCCGTGAGCTCCCCCTCAGATGGGGTTCCATAGTCAGATATTATAGGTCTGCCTGAGTTTCTGCATTTGTGGATTTTGGGGAGCATGTAAAAAGTCCCTGGACTGGGTAATGGGGGATCAAGTTTTGTAGTTTTCCTTGTAGTTCAGATGGAAATAATGTGATGGTGGTTTTGAGTTGTAAGGTGAAAAGAGGGGTTGGATCTTCCTCCAGTTTTTTGTAGTAGGCGGTGCCAGAGAAGTTGTCTGTTGGCTTCTTTTATGTAGTCTTCACAGTTAAGGATAACTATAGCTCCTCCTCTATCTGCTGGTTTTATTACTATTTGGTAGTTGGATCTAAGAGATTCTATGGCCCTTCTCTCTGCGACGGAAAGGTTGTTATGGTGGTGTTTGTTGTTGATTATTTCATTGTTCATTCTTTCCCTGAAGCAGTAAATATAGCAGTTGAGGTTTGAATTTCATCCACCGTGAGATGTCCAATCTAATGTTTTTTAGATTTTTTTTGGTGTTGAGCTTTTTCTCCATGTTGTCACAGGATGAAGTGTTGCTGAAAGTGGATTTGATTTGGTTGTGGAAATATTCTTTGAGACAGAGGCGTCAGAAAAAATTCTTCTAGGTCTCCACATTGTAGTATCTTATTGGGGTATTTTTCCCGACAGAAATTAAGGCTATTAGAGACAACAGATTTTTCATCTTTGGTAAGTGTGTTTGCATGGAGAGACTGCTAATATCTGAGGGTTGACTGGTTCCTTTAGTTTCATCAGGCATGAGGTTGGACTGTTGTTCGGTACTAGTGTTATTTCTCTGATGGTTTAGTAGCTGGGAAAGTTGTTCCTGTAGCAACTGGTTCCATTTCTTCTTTTTATGTTGGATGGATGTTGTAAAACAGCTTTGGTAGTCTTTTTGTATACCTTGTGTAATGTTTGGGAAGATATCCAGATTTATCTCTTTTAAGTAGCTGTAGCATGTGCTGATTTCCTTTTTGAGTTGATCTCTTTTGGAGTAGGTTATACGAAGGAAACGATTCCACGTTTTTTTGAAGTTCTCCTGCATATTTGTGAAGCATATTTGGAGTTGTGTGTGGTAGTTAGAGGATTGTAGATATTCAGTCCTCTGGGAATGATGTTGTATTTCTTGCATAGTCTTAGAAAATATATATTGCTGTGGAGTTTGGCTTCTTTCTTCCTGGTGTTGTAAAGTTTCCATTTCAACAGTTGGTTGAAGCATAACATTTTCATGTTGGAGATGTATATATATATATATCTATGTATATGTGTATATATGTATGTATATGTGTGTGTGTGTGTGTGTGTGTGTGTGTGTGTGTATATATATATATACATATATAAAAAACCCACCAGCAAACATCTTCTGTTTGGGCTCTGCTCCTGCTATTGAAGTCAACAGCAACCAACATCTGGACTAATCCAAAATTCATGGGAATCTGTCAGTGAGGTTCCTGTTGAAATCAAGGGAAAGCCTTACCATAGATTTCGGTGGGATTTGGATCTAGCCCTTACTTCAAGACGAACTTCCAGGATCTTTGGTTTTTAACAGCCATCAGGAAGTTGCCCAAGCTGTTGTTTGAAGTAGGTTATGTTGGCCATCTCCAGAATGCAGTTACTAATCTTAAAGGGGAGGAATCTTCAGTGACAGCTCAAAAGCTACCTATAGCAAATTATGTCAGAGGTTACTTTGACTGCACTCTGGGAAATTCTGTCACCATGGAAACCTAGGAGAGAAACTGTTTCTCAACTTCCTGTCAATGCCAACATGACAGTTAAAAAAGCTGTTCATTAAGAGCTTGATGTGTATTGTATACAAATTCTTTCCAAAAGAAATAAAGGCACAGCATATTAATAAAAGAAAGAAATGAAGGGAATGGATTGTACATAAGTGAAGAAGCCATGCCTATGCTTAAGCTGAGGGTCTGGGCCAGCATTTTTTTTAAGGTAATATAATGCTATTGGTACTTAGGACAGGTCTCCCCACAGTTTTTCTACTACTAAAGCTATATTGGACTAGAAACTCTGGTTAAAGCAGTATGGCCCCCTGGCAGGGAGATAGTTATACTGTGACAAAAAGATTTATAAAATAAGTTGTACCAATCTAACCATCTTTATAATGGATTAACTGCATCCACACCAGGGAGTCATACTGTTTCATTTAAATCAGTTTCTAAAACGATCTGTTATTATGGTACAAAAATTATATGTAGGTGAGATTTTATTGGTTCCATTTACATCCTTGGGACTTAAGCACATGCTCAAAACTGCTAAATCAGGGCATTTGTGAGTAAGGGAACAAACTAAATGAAAGTGGTAGTTAATTCTCCTGAAAACGTACCTCATTAATTTATCTGACAAGCCTTGCTCCATTTTAATTGCTTATAATAATGCTCACTATGGAATATGGTATTAAAGGCTTGCAAGAATTAGGGAGACCGTGGTTTCTTGTTTGTACAAATTACAGGATGCTTGCAAAGTGCCGGGGAGCAAGACTTCACAGGCACTACATTTTTTGTAAAACTATTTGAAATTCCAAAACATGATTTAAAAGTAGATGAATATAATGACTGTGGTGGCTATGAAGGTACCTAATATTAATTATTTTCTTTAAACTTTAACTCATTTTTATTTTCCACTTAATTTTTTTCCAGTTTGCTAGCCATTATCGCCTGCTCTCTTCTTTCATTACTATTGTTTATATATCCAACTCGATTTAAAAACCCCCAAGGTTTCTTTGCAAATACTAAAAGCAGGAGAGATAATAGTAGAAACTAGAGCTATACTAAACTGTTTTACTATACATGGGGATTAGACTCTTCTGATTTCTGATTCAGGGATTCATGCATCAACCTACAATGTAACTAACAGTGACCATTGTCAAGAGCCAAAATGGAGAGAAGTTCCTTTCATTGTAGTCCCATTCAAATCTGACAGATGACTCAATGAGTAATCACTTGCCAATAAGAGCAAGGGTTCACAGCTGTAGGGGTGAAATTGCACCTCACAATTAGCTCTTGTTAAGGGCACTTAAAACTTGAACAATCGCTCATTAAAGCTCACTAACAAGTGCTAAGCTACGCTACTTGAGGTGAGGGTTATCAATGAACTGTGCTAGGCAGCTCAACTTGACATGAACGTGTTCCACCAATTTGCAGTCTTCCAGTGTCCTAGAAGGCACCACTCCCAGGGGGACTAGTTGTTCTTCAGGATTTTGATGCTCCAACAAGGGCAGACTAGACAGTGGAGCAGTGATTAGTGAATAAGAAAAGGGGCAGAGGGGAAGGGAGCTGCTGAGACACAGTGCAGCTGAACAGGGGCACACAGGTGAAGTAGGTGAAGGGGAAAGTGAGGCAGGGAGCTGCCAGGCTGCAGTGGAGCCCAGCAGGATGCCTGTCCCCCCATTTCTACATGCACACACACACCCTTCTGTTCATATGGCAACAGAGAATGCTCCCTGAGTGTCTCTAAGCTCTGTGTGGCCTTGTGCACTCAGAAGCAACACCACTACTGCCACCCCTATAACCCGGCTGTGCTGCTCAGTGGCAACAGCAGCCAAAGGAAATTCTGGGGGCCGGGAGTGTGCACATGCACACATGCATACACATACTGGAGGTGTGGGGGGTGGGAAAAGAGTGCATGTGTTTGTGCTTGTATTGTGTATGTGCATGTGTATATGTGCACGGGTGCTGGGTGTGTGTCCTGGGACTGGAGGAACGTTTGTCTTTTGCTGCTCAAGAGGCAGGTGAACAGGACTGGCATAGGGCAGACTGGTCAGCTCCTAGCCATGCCTCTGCTCTCCAACCTCTAAGTAGCAGTCAGAGCTGTGCATGTTACAGAGAGTTTTAATCCCAAACATGCAACTGCTCTCAGCACGTGCTAACTTTTACAATGGCCTATTCCTTAAAGTTAGCACATGCTAGTTGTAACTTGTAAGCTCACTCTAGGATACAAGGTTCTATCCCTTTAAATAGTCCATGAGCCCTCTAGTGGCACTCACGGTGTTCTCTGTTGTAAAAGTTGCCCTCAGCTAGAGCATCAGTAAAAATGTATGTAGGCTGGATGGGTCTGTTGATGTTTAAAAATTTGATGATATGAGATCTATGTCACCAGACCCCACAATTTGAACCACAGAGATAGAATCTGACAAGAAACAAAGCACTGCCTGATCCACTATGGCACTTCCTACTTTTAAGGACAAATAGATTATTTGGAAGATATTTTGGCAGATATTTGTTAGATAATTGTACAGCACCTCATATGGGGCGGGGGGGAGAGGGATGTGGGGGAAAGAGAGTGGAGTTGGTGTCCTGGTCCTCCCCTCACCCCTGCAAACCCGCTACATGATGGCTGCTTGCAGACATTTAAAAAAAAAAATTACAGTTTACTTTAAACTCTGCGTGGTCCCGTGCCGAGTGCCATGCACGCCCAAAATAGGCAGCGTGTTAGTTAGACCCACCTCGCCCAACATCTGTATAGATTGGGTGCTTTAGCGGGGCTTACTTGCCACTTTTATCAAATAGCTGATTGAATCAGCTATAAGATAAAAGCCCCACTGAAATGCCCAATCTACACACACGCTGCAGAGCCAAGTTGAACTAATGTGCTGCTTTTTCCGGTAAAGAAGTTTTGTTTTGTTTTTTAAACCTGTCAGGGGAATCCTTGTAAGGCAAGAGAAACCCCTGACACAAAGAGTAATTTCTCTGCACTCACCTAAGGGGAACAAAGGTTCACCACTGACAGGTGCAGCAGCGTGCCGCACTTCTGGAGTGAATGCTCACTCTGGATTGGAGGGAAAGGAGCCGCAACAAGCATTTCCAGCCCCAGAGAGGGGCAGCTGAGGAGAGACTCCATTGCTGGGAGGCTCTCTCCCTGATGCCAGCCTGCAAAGGATTCAGCAGGGCAGAGGCATAGAGAGGAAGGCACAAGAGGTCATAGTTTCATAGTTAGTAGGGTTGGAAGGGACCTGAGAAGATCATCTAGTCTGACCCCCTGCCGTGGTGGCAGGAAAGAGTACTGGGGTCAAATGACCCCAGCCAGATGTTCGTCCAGCCTCCTTTTAAAGACCCCCCAGGGTAGGAGCCAGCACCAGTTCTCTTGGAAGTTGGTTCCAGGTCCTAGCCGCCCTGACAGTGAAATAGCACCTCCTAATGTCTAGCCTGAATCTACCCTCCGCTAGCTTGCGTCCGTTGTTTCTTGTAACTCCCATGAGTGCTCGGGGGAACAGGGATTCTCCCAGTGCCTGCTGGTCCCCCCTGACTAGTTTGTAGACTGCCACCAGATCCCCTCTCAGCCTTCTCTTTTGGAGGCTGAACAGGTTCAGGTCCCTCAACCTCTCCTCGTAGGGCCTGCCCTGCTGCCCCCTGACCATGCAGGTGGCCCTCCTTTGGACCCTCCCCATATTGGCCACATCCCTCCTGAAGTGCAGCGCCCAGCACTGGATGCAGTACTCCAGCTGCAGCCTGACCAGTGTCGCATACAGGGGGAGGATCACCTCCTTGGACCTTGCATCTGCTTGAGATGCATCTGTGGATGCACAACAAGGTATGGTTGGCCTTCTTGACCACGTCCCCACTTTGTCAGCCCATGTTCATTGTGGCGTTAATGATGACTCCAAGATCCTTTTCTATCTCGACACTGGAGAGAAGGGAGTTCCCCAGCCTGTAGGTGTGCTGCTGGTTCTTCCTCCCCAGGTGCAGCACCCTGCACTTGTCAGTGTCGAAACCCATCCTGTTCTCATCGGCCCACCCCGTAACCTGTCTAGATCCACTTGCAGCCAGTTCCTTCCTACCAGCATACCCACTTCACCCCACATCGGAGGACCACCACTGGATAAAGTGCCAACAAAGGAGCTGTGATTAAAGAATAATGGCTGGTTGGGGAATGCCACCAAGAAATAGGTGCTGAGGCAGGAGGAAAGGGAGATCTGATGAGCCCTGTCCTCCCTTTCTCTTTTTTCCCCCCTCCTTTTCTGTTTTTTTGTTTGTTTGTTTGTTTCCTTTTTGCTGTGGCCTTGGGGGTTTTTTGTGCCTCAGCCAAGGTTATTTTTTTCTTTGTGTTGGACTCCAGACCTGGTGGCTCACTATTAGAAGGTCCAAAATAGGGGGACTCTTGTGAAATTATGGGTTTCTGACTCCTGTGAAAGACTGGTCTGAGGGTGAGTAAAGAGCTATAGGCTCGGCCCTTTATCTTTTTCTCCCCATTTTTTTTCAACCCAGGGACAGGGGATAGGTGCATCCCTGCCCAGGGAGAGACACCCCATGGGACTTGCTTTCAAGTTAGAGACGAGATGGGGTAAGGTCAGGGTGCAGGGGAGAAGGAGCCCCATAAGGCAGTCCCATCTGGTGGTCCGAGGTAGTTTTTCCCCAGAGAATCAAATCCCAAAACTCAAAATAAGAAACATCAAAAGTAATGGCAGGTGAGAAGGCAATGCTAGGCAGGAGCTGAGGGAGGTATTCATAACACCTCCACTGCCACCTACTCATGGGGAAAGCCATCAACGCACTGAAGACCTAGGCCTTATAGCACCTACCAGCAACAAAACATCTGCAAGAGATAGCCTACCCATGCAAGCTTAATCTAGCTAGCACGTGTGTAATAGGCTCAGGGTATCCAACCTCCCTGGTGTCTGATGCCCCTGTCAGTCAGACTTGCTTGCCACTACTCCCTGGCCTCCTCCATGTCCTGTCTCTCACCTGCTAAGACTTGATCTTAATATATATTTAAGGAGAGGCTGCCTCCAGAGGCCAGGGTAACCTCTTCTTTGGTGCTTTCTCCTCCTGATTTAGTCTGAATTTCCCTTACCCCAGTCCTTGGCCCTACCCTGCCTAACTCCATTGGGTGTACTACCCTTTTAAGATGGTCCTAGTTGTGCCTTAAGGGCTATATCATGGTCTCTAGCCACCCTTATAGCCACACCCATGTCTCACAGATGTCTCAGTTGCCACTTGGAAGGGACCACTGGGCCCCAAATGATACTGGGCCTCTCAGGCCCCAAAATGCTTGTCTGGGCTTCAGCCTTCCTGCCTTTGGTCCTTTTTATCAAGCTAAGCCCCCTCAGCCCAGGTTGGACCCTGCTTTGGACCCTGGCTTCCTTGGTCTCAGCCTCACAGGACCCTGCCCAAAGCTAGTCTCAAAACACAGAGCACCCTTGGCACTTTGCTCCATGGCCTCCAGACCTCCCCTATAGCCACAATCCAGTCCTCCAATGTCAAACTCAAATACAGAAAATATAATTGGAATACAAAAAGTTAACCATTTAGTTACTGTTCACCCCCAAAATCCCCTCAAAGCCATAACAGTTGCCACAGTCATAAGAAGCCAACGTAGTTTCCCCAGCCTCAGGTACCTCCTGTTCTCTGACACCCAGCTCTGTCCTCCACTTATTCCCCTGCAGACATAGATTGCCCACCCGAGTCCAGAGACCAGGTTTATATGCAGCCCAAACGCTGCCCCTTCCTCTCACCTGATCATTCCCCTTAGGGCTGTGCTCAGGGGTTCCTGTTCAGGCCAATGAGCTGTTTGGGTTTGCCTGCCCTGCAGCCCTCTTGAGCTGCGTAGCTGTCCCAGGTGTCAAGGTCTGGCCTCTTGCTGGGGCTGGCTGATACAGTAGTTTGCCCCTGCGGGCCACAAAGGTTTAGCTGCCCTTTGGGTCCCACTCTTCCCTCCTGCTCCTGTTCCATGAGTAGTTAACATGTTTAGGGCTCCCTGTTGCAGGTAACAACAAAAGTAAAGATATAACATCACAAGTTTTATCATGTGCCAGGAAATGGAGTATAAACTCTCCAGGGCCCCTCGGATATGTAGTCTGGTTGGTGCCATGTGTTGGAATCCATGCCCCCATATCTTCACTGCCAGATTAAGCTACCACAGATGTGCTAGCACATGCTGCATCACACCTTTGTTTTGCTCTGTAGACCTATCCCACAAATACACTAATGATAATAAAATTAGCATTCTGGCAGCTGTAATGAGTCTATTGTTAAAGATTAATTGTGCTAAATCTGTTACAACTTCTAATGTATTTGATATTTTTAAAGCCAGCTGAAAATAAACAGTGAAGCTAATGTTCCTACCAATCTGCAGGGTATTACTGTCACAAAGCAAAAGGTGAATTACCTTTAAAATTCTAATTAGCCCATGAACAACCGAGTGTGTGGGACAGACTGTCTGGCTTCAAAACAAGACTATCAAACAACAACAACAAAAGAAAACAATGGGTGAAGAATAGCTGCCATGGAAAAAAAGAACAATTAGCTCATTCATTTATTTAAACGATAGCTGATTTTGTGGTTTATGTTACATTATCATATGTGATCAATGCTCTGGAATCCGAATAGATACAGAAAATGTGTTAAAAGGAGCAAAAAGAGAGAATCTGACTCCTAAAAACAATGGCAATAAAATCCCAGCTGCTTAGCTGTAACAATCTAAAACTGGAAAGTAGTTTGGGGTGGTTGTAATTGAGACAAATACAACAGTTATTCCGCCTTAGACTCCTACTCCCCTCATTGCTTTATGCCCCGTTTTTAATTGAACCAGCAGGCATTTGATTGGAGCAACTTTATAACTAAACTATCAGGAATCTGGGGTAGACCAAAGGAGTGGCACACATGTGAGCCAGCTTGTAGCGTCCCTGGTATGATGGCCTCTTATTATTTTCCTTTAATTTTAGATGTACCAGAATGCAATGGGATGTGACATTTCATCTCAAAATGTGATTCATCACATGATTTGCTGAGGCACATTGCAGGCAAAGTGCCAAGAGCTGAGATCTTGTTAGAAAATAGTCCGTTTCAACAGGCAGATTTTGTCCATTAAAACCTATTACTATTTCCTTTTAGAGCCCAGCTGCTTCCATTATAGAAAATTGGACTAAAATGATGTCAGGCTTGTGCCATAAAAAATGAATAGGAATATTGCTTTTCATTATGTTAAATTGCAGATATTTTTCACTGATATGTGTTTATTTTTGTTCCTTTCAGTTTAGCCCTTATGCATGACTATGACCCCTTTGATAATGAACAATGAAAGAGATACATGTTTGCACTGTATTTTCCTGTGTTGACCCAAGTTTTCCTTTCAGGCTAAAAAATACTTGACTTTACAATCCTATCCATCTTAAGCTGTCATTCAACTCTTCATTTGAGGAAGAAGCGTCAAAAGATATTTTAGTGAAACATTCTAGGATAAAATTCTTCCTGAAATTTCAAAATTATTTCAAATTTACCAGGATCAAGCACTGTTCTTCAACCATCTAAGAATTAAGATAACGATGTATCACTTATATTATTTCTGAGAGGCAGAGAGAAATAATACCTTTTTAAAATGGCAACTTTTCTTCGGGATTTTTCATCTTCGGGGATCTATCTGCCATTATCACTGGATTGTGCTGAGCTCAGAGAGTCACTCCACTGAAAGTTAAAAAGAAGAATAAAATTAAACTGGCAGCGTGGTTCTCAGCCCCTGCTACCCATGCCCACATTAGCCATGCATTGGCTGTAAGTCAGGAACAGAGATCATAGTCTTTATCGACTTTGACTCTAGATGTGGTTTCTTCTAAGCCTTGAATTTCCGGTAAGGTAGAGTTTTCCATCCCACAAATTTAGGTTTTTATATTAAGAGCAGATTTGGCTATGGACAAACATTCATCTAGGGTCAAAGTTGGGACAATTCAGCTTGTTTGTATCACTACAGGCTCCTGTTCATGGTAGGAACTCCCATCTGTTTTTGAAGCTGTTATGAATGTATATTTGTCCATACCTTTTGTTGCCAAATGTTCAAACCAGCGAGAAAGTCAGTGAATGAAAAATAAATTGAAATGAAGAAAATTTGCAGGATATAAGGAAAAACATCACTAGCTAGGCACAAATCTTTTGCTGCAAAACACCAGCAATTATTCTAAGCATAGAAGGGCTCAGCCCTTCTAAAGGTTAGCTGCATTTCAGTCTGTCAATCTCAAGCCCCACGAGTTTCAGATACAGGAGAACAAACATGTCCCGTGAATATTTTGGGGAGTGATATCTTATATAGGACAAACAGCATAGTTGGGAGAGATGTAGTTGGGCCAACCAAAGATAGCACCCCAAAAATATCTTTGCCTCTTACATATTTCCTGGACTACCACGGCTACAACCTGACTCTAGCACTATCATATATACCATATTTTCTTGCATGCAACCTGTACCTTTTCCCCCAAACCAGCTGGTAAAAATTGGGGTGCACATTAGGGCTGTGCGAAATTACACCAACCATTTCGTTCCAACACTGTTTCAGACCAATTTCGAGGTCGAAACAGCAAAATTGGAATGAAACAAAGGCCGTCGAAATAGTCTTGAAACAAAATGAGGCTGGCTGAACCATTTCGACCATAGGCTGGGGATGGGAAGTCAGCCCATCTGGGCTGCTTCCCGGTGCCTCGTGCTACATCACGCCAGTGTGGGGTACCAGCTGGGCTGCCTCCCACCCCTGGCATGATGTAGCACAGGGCACTGGAAAGCAGCCCAGCTAGGCTGACTTCTCATCCCCAGCAAAACTCAAAACAGTGTCAAAACAGCAAAACTCAAAACAGCCTTTCTGTTTTGATGGAATGGAACAGAACAGCTGTTTCGACTCAAAATGAAATTCAAGACGAAACACTATTCCCTCAAACCATCAAAACTCAAGATGAAATGGAATGGTGCCATTTCGCACAGCCCTAGTGCACATTATATGCAAGGGAAATGTCACCCATAGATCTGGACATTTGGTAGCAGGGGCACTGGGAGCCATGGGAATTAACACTGCCAGTGCCCCACTGCACCCCCCCCGCCAAATGTTTAGACCCATAAGAAGGTCTCCTTCCCACCAACATGTCCAATCAGGCTGACATGAAGGGTTGACCTATGGCCAGACCACATGCACTGGCTCCAGAGCCATGCTCCGGATTGGACCTGGCACATCAAGTCGAGGCCAATGTACTGACTATAAAACCAGCATCGTGAATTGGACCCAACACACAGCTACAGAGCCAGCATGTAGTGCCACTACAGCCACATCAGGCTTGGACCTGCTACACAGCCCCTGCCTCCCAAGCCTCCAGCTTCACCATGGGGCCCAAGCCACAAAGCCCTTGCCATGCAATCCCTAGCTCCCTGTCCTGGCATGCAACTCCAAGCTCAGAAGCACCCAGTCTTGGCACATGGCCCCCAGCTCCCAAACTATAGCCCTAGCCCCCAGTCCTGGCACACAACCCCTGGCTCCCAAGCTTCCAGACCCAAACCCCCGTTTCCAAGCCTCACAACCTCCATCCCCAATGCATGGCCCCAAGCCCCAGAGACCCCAGAACGTATTTATCCATACTCTTAAACAAAGATTTTTTTCCTTCTTAGGGCATTCAAAGAATAAGGTGCAAGTTTTATTTGGGCTCAGGTTATATGCAAAAAGTACAGTATGTCCCTTAGCAGAGGCTGTCCACGGGACATTGTTGTCCATGTGCATAGCTCTAGTTGCAGATTTGGCCTCACCTTCAGGGTCAGCGAGACTTCTCTTTATGTGATACTTCTGACCCACAAAACATTTCAAAGGGGCTTCCCCCTCCTTCCTTCTCCCCGCCCTTCAAAAACCTTGCATTGGCTGTTTTTTTTTCCCCACCAACAGAGGTGTTTTCAAAACCCTTCCCACACTTAAAAATAAAGAGAGAACAATTCATTAATTTGTCCATTGCACAAGGCAGCGTTTCTCTACTAAAAGAAGATATTAAAATGTTCAGCCTATTGAGCGATTGCATTGGCTGAACATTTCTAGGTGTCCTGTAATAGTCATTAATGTAAATTAGTTATATATTTCATTAGTTAAGCCAAAACCTATATTCTGGCTGTTAGCTGGAAACCTGTTTGAATTAGATCAAGGAAATTAAAATAAGAACCATTCAATGGTAGCAGTTAATGAGCCATGACTAACTGAAAAAAAATTCGCCTTCCAGTTGCAAAATACTAAGTGTAAGAGGGAATCACAGTTTGTTTTGTAAATGTACTGTGTAAATCATTTGCATTGCTATATGCTACTCATTCCCATACCCACCCCAAATGGGTTATCCACTACCCTGTGACAAGCTTAATAGCCTGAGCGACTTTCCAGTTCAGTCTTTGTGACAGCATGACATTGCACTGCAGGGTAATACTGCCAGGTTCCCAGAGTCTCTGACTTACTGTCGGAGAAAACCATCTTGGAATGAGGCTAATTCTAAGTGCTGCACAGTCAGGGACTGATATCTCCTGGACTGTATTTTAACCTTGTAAATCTCTTCAATTTTATTTAATTCTGCTTTTAACTCCCAGGTGTAGCCATTCTGAGACAATTCTGTGTAGGTATAGATTCTTATCTCTGTGTTGGCAGTACTGATTCACCATTGCTACAATGCTGCAGTCTCTCATCATAGTTAAGGATCAGGTCAAGAATAGTTGTGCTCTTGAGTGGAAGTCTACAGGGATTGGAACAGGACCTGCAGATCTAGAATATTTGTCTCCACTATGCCACTGGAAGCAGTATCATCAACACCTTAAACCTCTTCACCCACTAGAGGGAGACAAAGTTGAACAAGGGAAAAGGAAAAGCAAGTTGCCATGTTAATACATCATCTCCTTGTGGCCTCTTCACATATATATACTTGGCGAAATATAATATTGCAGTTAATTCTTCAATGTTCTTAGCATATCAGGGTTTATTGACCTATTTGAGATTCTTGCACTCTTAACTCTTCCATTGAGTATTTCCACAGCAATGATTGCTGTTGGTTTCCATATCCTTAATCCAGCTAAAACAGCAGTTGAACTTATCCTGACTCACAACCTAATTGTCTTGCACTGCTGGCTAATTAAGTGTTCAAAGAAGTGATAAATTAGGCAGGTTGATCATAACAATACAAGCAATTAGTCAGTCTAACTAAATCCAAATCTTGAAATCCATGTACAGCAGGATGACAGGAGAGTAAGAAGGAATAAAGTATTTTCCATGGTTGAAAAACAAATTTAGGGACTTCAACCATGGCATTTATTCCCTTCAATAGCTTTGGCTTTCATAGGCTGTTCTTGCAGAAGTGGTTCTTCTTTGGTGGTTATTAGAGAAGCTCTTGAGTTCTGAGGTCAAACCCTGTTACTGGAAGAGACGGCTTCCATTTTCAGGTAGAACCAGATTGGATAGATGATCTCACCAATGTGTGTGTTTAGGCCTCTAAGAAGTCTGCAACAGCTAAAAGTAGATGAAGTGGCATCCTATTTTTACATACAACTCCTCCTGAAGATAAGGTTTGTTCTCCCTACATCACAACCTCTTTGGGCCCCACGTATTGATATGGACAGTAACTTATAATAATATGAATGCAAGCAACATGAAACCCCCGAAGTGTGCTGAGTTTCATCTTCTGCCTATACAGATAATGCTTCTAGAAAATCTTATCATTTAGGAATCTTCTAACCTGAGGAGTCTTGCAAAGCATACTCCCTGAAAATGGTCCTGCAGGTCAGATCACTAGAAATGCATGACATAGTCCTCTTCCTTTGAAATTCTTCTGCTCTGCCTATCACTATTGACCCTGAACATCCTTAATTAAGGTCTGATCCTAGTAAATTGGCATAGATTATTGTTACTAAATCAGGGGCTTAACTCTTATAAATTAATCTACTGACTCCAAAGAATGTACTGATATGAAAAGTGGCTGCAAGATTGCATCCGCTGGTTCAATTGTTAATCCTTTACCAATCCTTTTCCTCAGTGGAACTTTGTGGAAAGACTTCTCTCTTTATAGAGTGCAGCTAGGGTTTACCAACATCTCTAAGTGCTCTGTGCCTGGCAAATTACACTGACACACCCTTGAGAAGTTTGACTGGCAAAGCTTTACTAAATGTACCATTACGTGCTCTCCAAAAAAAAGGTTTGCATAATACAATTTTGCATGCCTATCACTGGTCAGTCTTCCTGTTGGAATCTTAGCTGCAATGAAATACTAATGTTAGTCACTCAGGCCTTTGCAGGTGTTCTGGTCCCATAAGTGGTCTTATGAAATAGTTAATAATTATAACAATAAATACGTTAGTTCACCTCAACCTGACCTTTGCCAGTTACCCATTTTTCTGTCAAACTTACGAATACCAAAAGTGACAGTTAAAGTGATATTCTCTGTTTTGTGCAAAGATTTTGAATGCTTGACAAAACCTGATAGGGCTAGATTTGAAAGGAACACTGTGGTACCTAAAATGACATTCAGCACTAGGTCCTAAAAATTCCCACCTAACCCTGGAAATGTCCATATTCTCTAAGTGCTAAAGTTTCTACCAGGCCTAGGGACAGACATTACACATAAACCAGTTTAAGTGATCAGAAACTGGTTTAAACCTGTAAAAGAACAGCTGTTCAGTGCACATAAACCAGCTGAAAATGGCTGAAACCAGTTTGAGATAAACCTGATTGAATGTAGTATCAGACTTAACTGATTTGGGTCAAACCAATTTATTCAATGTCTGTCCCAGTTTAAATTAAATTAGAATCCTCCAGCATCCCAGTTGCTTTGCAACTCTGGGCAGGACTCTGCTCTCTGCTCCACAGCAGAGCTGACCCCTCCTCTCTCCTCCATGGCTGAAGCTCAGCAGAGACATCAGGCATCTACCTGGCTTCCCCCCTGCTCCCGTCCCCGCTAAGCAGGGATTACTCCATCCCCTCTGCCTTACACAGATACCTCTCAGCATTAACTAGCAGACCACATGCTGGCTACAATCCATGGTGTGGGAGATGGGACAAAGGCAGAATCAACAGGCAGTTGGTAATGTTCCTCTGTTGGGCTGATAAATACCGAGTTAGGGGTGATAAACACTGTATTATCAACTGCCTGCTGGGCTGGAGAGGGGGAGGGCTCCCTAATCAGGGTGTCCTGCTGAGGCCTGGCCGTGTCTCCCCTCAGCTCAGCACTATGGAAGGGAAGGGAGGGCTCCTCTAGTGCAACCCAGCTTCTAGCATGTACATTGCCAGTACATTGCAGGCATGTACTGGCATTTCTTTAGTCCAGAGGGGATATCTGTGCAGTTACAAACTGATTTAATAGATTTCATAGACATTAGGGCTGGAAGGGACCTCAAGAGATCATCAAGTCCAGCCCCTTGCCCCAGAGGCAGGAAGTCAGTTGGGATTGAAGGATCCCAGCAAGAGAAATGTCCATATGTCTCTTGAATGAGTCCAAAGCAGGTGCTTGCACCACCTCTGGTGGCAGTCTGTTCCAGGCCTCGGGGACTCAGACAGTAAAGAAGTTCTTCCTTATGTCCAGCCTGAAACGGTCTTGGAGGAGTTTGTGACCGTTTGACCTTGTCATCCCTTGGGGTGATCTGGTGAACAGGTTAGACTAACCTGCAAAGACTGAATCAATTCAGGCTTAGGCTTTTTGAATATCTGTCCTTTACTCAGTAGAGTTCCCTAGGTCTGTGTTGTTTCCATGTGCACCTGGTCTTGTCCTCACCCCTGCTTATGTACAACAATGTAGATTCTCTAGATACTAATAATGTTCAGCTAATAGATAATAGTGTCCTGAAGCAGTGCTTTCAGTTTGTAACTGCAAGAAGTACAGGAAAAGATGTTACAGCCCATCAGAAACCTCTCTTTGCCAGGGAGGTGAGCTGTGTACTCTCCCTTTACCAAGCAAGTCACAGCTTGCTTCCTAAACCCCAAACTTCTATTTGTTTTGCTGAATCAGCTGCTCTTTCCACCAAGAAATGATGATTCCTAAAATTAGAGAAGTTGAACTTCTATCCTTTTTTGTACTCTAATTGGTCTAGCTGGATTGTGTTAATTAGCTTTGATCAAGATTGTTTAATTAGCATGTCAGGTCAATTAGGAAGGCTCTTCTGGGTTTTTTAGCAATGATGCCAACAGTGCATTATTGTATGTTTTGAGTGTTTCTAGTACGATCCCAGAATTAATGCAAAGAGATAAGGTAAAATGTTTCACAAGCATTTTGTAGGTCTTTTCCACCAGGCATCACTGGGACCCAAAATGGTTCTCTCCGTTGCCTTTGTCATCGTGAAGGCAGGGTTTATTCCTGGTGGCTAAAGCAGGTGAGAATGAGAGCATGGAGAGCTATCGTCTATTAAAAAACCTGGCAGACAGGTAGTGGAATATAGCAAATTGCATGCTCTCTGTCATATGCATAGAATGTGGGATTATAACAAATATGCTATGCACCCCTTGCCTCTTTGAAATACTGTGTGATCCTCTGAAGGAAAATGCTGAGAGGTTCCTGGCTGTTTTTATATTTGCTTCACATTGATAACCTGTTGTAACAGACTTATTCATCAGAGATGTCTCTACCTTACCTTGGCACAGAAGGCATCAATTAAATCAATACTACACATATATTTAAGTCTATATCACATTTTTTCATGTTCTAAATACTTGATTTATTTCTGCTAGTGTAGTTTTTCATCAAACCATCTTTCTACTTAATTGAGCTAATAACTTTACTCCTGTCCTCCTCTTTGTTCAGCCTGGCAAGCAATTTCCCAGCCTCATCTTACTACTCATATATCCACTTCTGATCTGGTTATTAGCATTTCATCTTTCTCGGCATTCAACATATTGTATTCAAGCCGAGCTTTATTTAAGGAAGTAATACCTTTTGGTCTGCTGGATGTCACACATTCCCTTTGCAATGTAACAATTTTATCTTCAGTTATTGCAAATTATTTGCTCTCCTTTTTCATTATTTTTTCCCACTTTAACTGGCATGTGACCTTTCATAAGAAGCTTTAAAGGAACTGCGAACGCAGAATGAAAATTGAGTTAAGCCTGGATTTATGTACTAAAGGCTCCTGCTAACCAAGTTAGCTAGGAAATTCAGTACAGAAATAGATATTCAACCTTTTTAAAGGAAAAAAAGAAAAAGAAATCTCTCTCTGAAATGTACTGAGCCTTTCCAGGTTCGCTCAAGTACCCAGCGAGCACAACATCCTTTAATGACACCGGCAAGAGAAAACTCATGGGCAGTAAACAATTATTGTGTCACTGTTGAAACAGCTGAGCATAGCATATTTTGACAAGAAAAGGTAGAGACAGAATATAAAAACACCACCGACAAGGGAACAATAAATTAAGAAGAAAGAATAATGCCAAACAGGAAGTCAATAGGAGACTTAACAGAGAAAGGATCATGTTAGCCATCTTATTAGTCTCTTCTATGGATCTGATCAGAGAGGGCCAAAGGCCCATGCTGTCTGAGGGTGGGTTTGGCTTGTGTATATTCTTGCTTCAAATATATGCTATTTCTTTTGGGCATTTGGCTAAACACCTTTGCTATAGCTACTATTACTATAACAACAGATTTTCCTAAGCTCAGAAACTCATAGCAAACTTCTCTAACAGCCAAAATCAGTAGGGTCATTTTTTTCCTACACTGTCTTTCAATACTTTCCGTGATGGATATCTGTCTATCTAGGTTCTTATACTATGCCCAGGATATTGGGCTGCCCTCCAAAACTGTCAAGTTTATATACAGAGATCTGACCCTTTCATCCCTTCAAGCTGCAAGGAACAGTTGTGAGGTATGCCTTTGGTGCCCCTGTAAGAGGGCTATGGCAAAGAAATGGGGTTTTCAATTTGCTCTAATTCCTTCTGGAAATGATCTCTGGATCTATGGGCCAATCACTGACAACCTCTCCAACTTACTTGATATAATTTGTTCATCTGTCAATACTCGTAGCACACAACCTGGAATTTGACCTGATACTCAATAAGAGGTCATTGTGGATTGCATTGCTGAGTAGACTTTGTGCTGTTTTCCTAAAGCAGGTTTGCAGAAACGTTGCTGTCAGTTTGCTTATGTGTACTCTGTCCATTCCTCTAGCTAGTTTTAATCAAACAGAATATAGGATTTAGGGCCATGTGTAGATGAAAAGAAAAGGCGTGCGTGCATGACACTTTAAAGTGGGCTAAATGCTTTTGCACCGCTTGAATGGTGTCGGTGTTTGCACAACTCGGTGGCGTATTGCGCATTAATTCCAGCCGCTGTAGGAAATTCAGTGGCATATTGCACCGTAAATGATTTTGGGTGCAGCAAAATAAACCTCCTTTGAGGAGTTTTAGTTTGCTGCCCCTACAGCCGCAGAGTGAAGCACCGGGCTCCGTGCAGCTCCACAGCTCTGCAGGAAGCCTGACACCATCCCAGGAAAGCAGTCAGCCTGATCTCCCCCTCCACAAAGCCTGCCTGCCTGAGCAGCCTGGGGGCCTGGTGCTTCCCTCCATGGCTGCAGTGACCACCTGAGCCGGGTGCCTGCCAGCGGGTGCCACCTGGAGGGGTGGGCTGCAGCTGATGTGGAGGGAAACTCCAGCCCCGCCACCCACAGCCCAGGGACCTCTCTGCCCACCGGCAGCTTGCACTACCCTCCCCACCTGAGAGGCAGGTAAGTCAGCAGAGTGTGTGCACGACACGTGGGTTTAATCAGCCCTAAATTGGAGCAGTGTTTTTTAAAATCCACCACTTCAATTTAGGGCCCTAGCTCTCTGGATTGCCAGATGTTAGTTGGACTGTTGTTGGTTTGTAGTAAATAAAAATATAAGGAAAAATGCTAAAGTTAGTATCATGCATAAGTTGAGAGGGAAAACAGCATTACTGACCCCTCTTGGTTTCTGTGAATGAGCCCATCACAGGCCGCTTGCTATCACTTTACTTGGGATATGACTATGTTTCCCTGTCCCATGGTAAACCAGGTCTTGGTTTTCAGTCTGAAGTGTATTAACAGTGACAACTCTGCCAGTCTGACCTTCTTCCAGTGATGGCAGTAGTGACCAGGCAGCCAGGGACCAGGGAGCACTTAAAGTAAAGAAGAATTAATCAGAATGTGAGAAGAAAGCAGATGCTTAAACAAGACACTTATCAATTATTTAACTCGCTTTTATATGGGGATCCTGAAAGGGCTAACTGCCAGAGTTGTGCGCTATACGTTCCACAGCATGCTATGTGACCTTGTCTTTGAGTCGCATTGTATACCAATATTCATAGACCACTGCATGGTAGCTCCATATCTGCCATTCAAATCTATTTCCAATATTAATAGATTTCTAAGGAAGAACAAAATATGGCCATTCTGAAGAGGGATTGCCTTTAGGCAATATAAAAATAAAGCACATTTTAATTTGCAAGATTCCTTCTTTCCCTCTAGTTATAACCTTTTCTGCAGTTACCACAGAAAAATGTTCCCTTTGGGTCTGATTTATGGCAATATATTAAATATATAACTTTGCATTATTATATGCAAATGTATTAAAGGGACATCAATGATCAAACTCTGAAAAATAGAGTAATATTATATGCTTCAGGGAGTAAAGGATACAGCGTTACTCAAAATACAGTAACTATGGCAACAAATTAAGAGAACTTCCTCCCATTCTTCATTCCTTAAATTCATGCATATTACATTATCCTTATAACTTAATTTTGAAGTCCAAATAGATAGAAAAATCATGGATTCCAGCTCAGCCAGAGATATATATATTGTAGAAATGAACGGTCACGTCTAGACAATTCAGGCAGCATAGCCACTGTATTTTAGTTGCTCTTTCACAGTGGATGAATCGGAGAGTGATTTTTGGCAAGTGACTTTCACTTGAGTCCTTCTTCTGTTGTTTTAAAACTGATTGGTGCTGTGAGCAGTTAATTTCAGGATTTTATTGCCAGCAGGTTCAGGTGGTAAAACGTACAGCCTGTCCTTTCAGTGTTGCAATGGCTAGGGAAAAATTGTGCCTCGATTAATAAAGGCGTCATTGGAGAACTTCCTTGGAGCACTTTGGTTTTCATATTTAAAATTATGCATGTCACGCTCAAACACCAGAACTCACCAGAGCTGGAAAAAGTTATTTTAAAAACTAATTTGTTTTAGTGAATAGGAATGGTCTTTGGTGAAAGATGGTGAATCAGAATCCAGAACCAGGTTTATTCTTGACCTTACAGATTTCCTGGGTGTCTTTGATCAGCTGCACATTATTTTTCTCTAGTTCTCATAACTGTGGTCAGTAAGGCCTTCTCTGCCCTATCTAATTAGCTTGGAAGTTCTCTGGGGCATTATTCATCTTTTACTATATATGAGAACATCATCTAATTAGAAGGAAACCATGGTTTACAGCATCTGACTCCTGGTCATGAAACAAATCCTACTTCCTATGGGCTCCTTATATCAGGATAGCAAAACCCCTCCCCCCTACCTTTCATGGGTTATGCATTTTGAATGGCTGGTGAAAGCGTGAGTTAACTAGACTATTAATATTATTCCTTCAGTCACACATCTTGCCCAGTCTCCCTTGTCCATTTGCATGAGTGAGGAATAGAAGTCTTTAAACGGTAATGCAAGCACATAGCATCATCGCATAGTATTGAATTATCAGCTTCTACTTTTCTTATAGTGCTGGTTGTGAAAGGAAGCACGTAATGAGGAAAATGGCTTGAAATATTACTGCTATCTTTCTGTAAAAGCTAAATATATTTTCTAACTGAAAAAAGAAAGAAAGGGTGAAATTACTTGTTACCCTTATACCAAACTAAGGGCACTTAAAATGTAAGCGTCTGCACGTTAAGGTTTCTTACCACATGCTAAATGCCCTCCGAGCATCTGAAAGTTACACCACCTCAGGCATGAATGAACTCTGGGCCATGCTACCTAGCTTATGTTAAGATAACTTCAGTTTGCACCATGGAACTAAAGGGAGCAATTTGCAAATCTCCAGCATCCCAGTATGCACTGCTCCCAGCCTCCTATCCCCCACCCAGAGCAGGTATACAGACCCAGTGTCCTGGCTCCTAGCCACAGTTCTCTAGTGGCAAGTCAGAGGTATGCAGGAAAGAAATTATATTAATCCTTAATGTCCAATTGCTAATAGTACGTTCTAATGTTAAGATTGCATACCATTCCACAGATTTAGTACAGTCTGGGTGCATCTATGAGTGCTCATGTCTACACATGCACATCCATACTCAGCAGTAAATATGGTGACTTACGCTGACTTGAGCGTAAATTTGATACCTGCATCATGCAGGTACCAAATTTATGCCTGATTAGTTACTGCACAGTAACACTGTGTTTTAACGTCTGCATGTATAGACGCCGGCCTATTCCTGCTTACTGCGCACAGTAAGTTACTGTGTAGCAAGCAGGAACAGGCCGGCATCTACACATAATTTTAAGCTGGTGTAAATGCATGTGTAGATGTGCCCTCTAAGAGTAACATGTAACTTTACTGAAAGAAACAAAGAAAGAAGGAAAGTCCCAACTGGTTAATGAAAAATCTAGGTCTAGTAAACTGGAGGGTGGAAAACAAATAAGGCCAGTTGATAACTGAACAAACAGCTCAGGAAAATGCTAAGTAAATCCATTACAAATGGAAAGTATAGCTACTAATATTTAGCATAAGTAGCTGTTTTAAAATCAGCAGAGATATAGCAGCTGACAAATATTAAATATAGGAAGTGAAGAATTTGATCAGTATGAGCTGGTCCCCAATATTTTTGATCTTTCTCTTGCAAACAAACCTGAATTTAAACATATTGAAAGCACTTTCAACTTGTGGTTTTGTTTTGGGGTCCCCCCTTATTTTGCAAATATGTTTTTTAAAAGTTTGTGCATAAACTTTTTGGGCTTACACCCCTCTAACTTTTTTTTTACTGAAAGCCTTTCATAAATACTCTCTTTTCAACAATGTATCTAGAAGACATTTTGATGTGTAAGAGCTCATAAAAAATGGTTAATATGATAAAAGAAAAAGCTTGAAGGCAACGACATCTAAGGAGAGGCTGTCTGAAGAACCTGAAATCAGATAGAATAAAGAGAAGGCTAAAATGACAAACATGTTTGATCTTATATACTTAAACTGAAAATCATTTCTGAGACCTGTCTCATCCTATAAAGGAGCTGATCAACATCTGGAATTTAGATTCTTGTAGCTATATTTGCCATTGAGAAAATTACACACTTCCCCTCTGCAGCTGAACTAATGCTGTTTCATAGTTGGTAGGGCCAGAAGGGACCTGAGCAGATCATCAAGTCCAACCCCATGCCATGGCAAGAAAGAGTACTGGGGTCAAACGACCCCGGTGAGGTGTTCAGCTAACCTCCTCTTAAAGACCCCCAGGGTAGCAGCCAGCACCACTTCTCTTGGAAGTTGGTTCCAGGTCCTAGCCACCCTGACAATGAAGTAGCGCCTCCTGATGTCTAGTCTGAATCTACCCTCTGCCAGCTTGTGACCATTATTTCTTGTCACTCCTGGGAGTGCTCAGGGGAACAGGGATTCCCCCAATGCCTGCTGGTCCCCCCCTGACTAGTTTGTAAATGGCCACCAGGTCCCCCCACAGCCTTCTCTTGTGGAGGCTGAACAGGTTCAGGTCCCTTAACCCCTCCTCGTAGGCCCTGCCCTGCAGACTCCTGATCATGCGAGTAGCCCTCCTCTGAACCCTCTCCATGCTGTCCACATCCCTCCTGAAGTGCGGCGCCCAGAACTGGACGCAGTACTCCAACTGCAGCCTGACCAGTGTCTCATAGAGGGGGAGGATCACCTCCTTGGACCTGCTTGAGATGCATCTGTGGATGCATGATAAGATGTGGTTGGCCTTCCTGACCGCGACCCCACACTGTCGGCCCATGTTCATTTTGGCCTCAATAATGACTCCAAGATCCTTTTCTGCCTCTGCACTGACGGGAAGGGAGTTTACCAGCCTGTAGATCTGCTGCTGGTTCTTCCTCCCCAGGTGCAGCACCTTGTACTTGTCAGTGTTGAAACCCATCCTGTTCTCATCTGCCCACCCCTGTAACCTGTCCAGGTCTGATTGCAGCCTATTCCTCCCTTCTAGCATGCCCACTTCTCCCCACATCTTAGTGTCATCTGCGAGTTTGAACAGGGTGCTTTTTACCCTCTCGTCCAAGTCGCTGGTGAAGATGTTGAACAGTGTGGGCCCAAGGACCGAGCCCTGGGGGACCCCACTGCCCACATCCCTCCACATCAAAAATGACCCGTCCACCACCACTCTCTGGGTGCGGTCCTCCAGCCAACTAGTGATCTATTTGACTGTGTAGGTGTCGAAGCCACAGTCCCCTAGTTTTTTAATGAGAATGGGGTGAGAGACAGTGTCGAAGGCCTTCCTAAAGTCCAGAAAGACTACGTCCACTGCTACCCCTGCGTCTAAGGATTTTGTGACCTGGTCATAGAAGGCCGCCAGGTTGGTCTGATAGGACCTGCCTCTAATGAGCCTGTGTTGGTTGCCCCTAAGCATAATCTCCCGTGCTGGCCCCTCACAGATTTGCACCAGGATAACTCTCTCAAAAAGCTTACCCAGGACCGAGATAAGACTATTTGGCCTATAGTTTTCTGAGTCCTCCTTCCTCCCTTTTTTGAAAATGGGAACCACATTGGCCCTTTTCCAGTCCTCTGACACCATGCCAGAGCACCATGAGTGCTCATAAAGCCGTGCCGGGGTCCCGCAAGGACCTCTGTTAAGTCCCTCAGCACTCTGGGGTGGAGATCGTCAGGACCAGCTGATTTAAATACATCCAGTCCCTCCAGAAGTTCCCTGACTAGATCCTCACTGACCCTAGGCCTGGCTGTGCCTCCCCTGGGGCCTACAGGGGTCCTGGTAGGGGGGGTGGCCTGGTTCCTGCTCAGAAAAATGGAGGCAAAGAAATTGTTAAATAGGTTCACTTTGCTGTCTGGTGCGATGACTAGATTTCCTAGCGTGTCCTGCAGAGGCCCCATGTTACCCGGTACCTTCTTTTTACCCCCTATGTATTTGAAAAAGGACTTCTTGTTGTCCTTGATCTGGGTAGCTAGTCCCGGTTCCATCTCCACCTTGGCCTTCCTGACCGCCCCCCCTACAGCCCCGAGCAACCAAGGTATAGTCCTCCCTGGTGATGGCTCCTCCCTTCCATTGGGTGTATGCCTCCTTTTTAGCTAGGAGATGTTCCTGTATGCTTTTGGTGAGCCATGGGGGCTTTTGCACCCTCTTGCCCCCTTTGATCCATGTTGGGATTACCTCCCTTTGGGCTTGGAGGATTGTCTCCTTAACGGACAACCACTCTTCCTAGACACCCGACTCCCTCTCTCCTCCGGGACCTCAGTGCCTCCCTGACTATTCTCCTTACCTCATTGAAATCCACCCTCCTGAAGTCCAGGGCTGCTGCCTTGCTGCAGGCCTTTGCCACCTTGTGCTGGATGGTGAATTCCAGCAGGCAATGATTGCTATCGCCCAGGTGGTTGAACACCCGCAGACCCCTCACCAGGTTGTCACCCGTGGCCAGGACCAGATCCAACAAGGCATCTCCCCTGGTGGGGCTGTGCACCTCCTGGGTTAGATGGAGGTCCTGTAACACGGCTAGGAACCTACGTGAGCGGTCAGACCTGGCTGATTGCTCTTCCCAGCAGATGTCTGGAAAGTTCAGGTCCCCCATAATGACCACGTCCTTTGACCTAACTACCTCCGTGAGCTGACTTAAGAATTCCCGGTCTAGCTCTTCACCTTGGCTGGGTGGTCTGTAGTAAACCCCCACCATTAAGTCCCTTTCCCCTCAACTTCCTTGTATTCTAACCCAGAGCACATCAGTGTGCCCCTCCTCTGACCCAGTGCCACTTATTGAGGATGTGTATTTCTCCCTGACGTAGAGCGTCATACCCTCACCTCTCCTCCCTGTGTTATCCCTCCTGTACAGCCTATAGCCCTTGATATTCACTGCCCAGTCATGTGTTGGATCCCACCATGTTTCGGTGAGCCCCACTATGTCTGGGTTGGTGTTAGCTAGCAGGAGGGTGAGTTCCTCCTGCTTGTTCCCCATGCTACAAGCATTAGTGTAGAGGCACTTGAGGCCTCCTGAAGATGCATGCACTGGCCCCCTAATCTCAGTACTACCCAGGCCCCTGTTGCTTACCTGGGTATTTGTTCTGCTCATCGTCAGTCTAGGCTGGACTGTTCTTGTGGGTGCTGCTTGATTTAGTGGTCCAAGGCTTCCTCCACCCTTGTCTTCCCCTTCCCCTGACAAACCTAGTTTAAAGCCTGCCGGAGGAGATCAGCCAACCTAGAAGAGAACGCACACTTACCTTTGCGGGAAAAGGTGAAGCTGTGTTTTGGATTTGTTGGGACTTCAGGCCCCCTTATGCATTGTGGACCCAAGCATTCCTTTCAATTAATTAATTATTTAATTCTCCAGAAGTCATCTAAGGAAGCCAAATTCTACGTTCTGATGCTTGTGCAATGAGGGAATTCTTTCCTTTTTCAAGAAAGACTACTGAATGCAGCTGAAAATGAAGTAATGAGATGAATTTGAGGACCAGTAAAGGAGAGTCATGCATGAAAATGGCTTGGCAACAAATTGTAAGAGATCTAAGAAAAAACTAGTATAGTAATTATAATGAAGTTCATTGGGCGGGGTGCATGGTTAAGAAGAGAGAGTGATATTAGCCAAATATCACTTGAAAGGTCATACCAATGGCATTTGACTCAGCAGCTGACTAAGGAGAAGATGGAGGGATATAACGCTAAGAAAGACTTAAAAAAACACTTTTACAATGGTTTATCCTCAGAACACCTCTATGATACACTACAGTCTAATTAAATAACAGTTGAAATGATGTAAAGAATTCCACTGACTCCAGCCTCTAGGTCAAGCCTTTGCTGAGGGGTACATAGCCAAAGGAGAAAATTGAAGCAACAATAGGAATGAACTAAAGAGGTGATCCAGGAGAAGAAATAAGGAAAGACTGCTTGGAGAATGCTCTTGCCTCTTCAGTGGAGGGAGGAGGTAGTGGGGAGTGAAGCAGCAAAGGCTAAGTAAGCAGCAGGAGAGGAAAGGAAGACATGAAACCTATAACGAAACTGGAGCAAGTAGGTGTTGGAAACAGAGAAAGATTCTGCGAGAAGCCTCTTGGAAGTACAGTGGCAAACAAAGGTCTCCTACAATCTGCCAGATCGAAGGTCAGCATGGAAGTCTAGTACAGATGTCTATAGGTTGCTCTGTAGCCCTGGAGTTCATAGTCAGCTGGTCCTTCATGCCTGGCAAGCTCCTCACTGTGTTTGCAGCACACTGCAGCTCAAATCTAACTCAGAAACAAAGGCAGCTTTCAATCTATTCTTAAAATGGATAGGGAATGTGAGAAGCTACCTACTGAGAAGTGAATTCTTTTGCAAAGCACTTCTACTAGCACTCTCACATATACTGGAGCCTGGATAGAGCTCTGGGGCCCCGAATGAGGAAACTAGAAGAATTAAGGTATAACACTGAATGAGAACAGGAGAACTCCGGCATTAGGGACGCAGAGAGAGCAGTGGATAGGTGGACTCCATAGGCAAGACTGCGGAGAGAAAAAGCAGAGTGAAGACTCCACAGTGGAGGCAAAGCGAGGCAGATGGGAAGCACTGTATGCAGATTTCCCCCAGCCCTGTTAAACTGAAAAAGCTGAGAAAGCTATCTTGCTGTATCTCCTTTTGCAAACCAGTGCCCCTCTCCAATAATCCAAAAAAGCTTCTATAACAAAAGCTCTTGGTTGAATTTTTAAAACAACAGACAAAATCCCTTTATTCTGCTAGAATGAATGGGGGGCAAATACGAAAACCTTTGATGCCTGTTCAAGCTTAGGGCCTGAGCCAAAGACCAGCAAAGCAAAGTGCACCCAGCAGGATCAGGCTCAGGTTCTTGATCTGCTGGGTCTGTGCTAAAAGGCTACATTCAGATTCCTCTTGATGTTATTCAGCATCTCTTGCTCAGATTATGCAGTGTCAAGTGTAACATGCACAACCCCCAAAGTACTGTCAAAGATGTCAAGGTCTTCCGAGTTGTGCCTTAGAGTCTGTTTTGTGCTGTCTCTGACAAATCTCTTACGGTTTCTCCCCCGCACCACCACTGGCATTCAGCGATTTGTTTTTCTCTAGCTGTAATGGCAATTGATGGATGAATTATGTTGCACAAATGATTTGTTCCTTTTGATAGCAGCAAGTGTCCTCCGACTACTAGGCTAGGATGGCATATGCCAACTTCCCAAGTTCCCTTTGGAAAGACAGTGCGTATACACATGCACGTTGAAAACTCAGAAGCGTCGGCTCTCATTCCCTCAATGTTTACTTCTCATTCATGTAGAGCACTGAATGCTTTTCTGGCCTTGGGGCAACATCCAGTTTTAATTTCCTTTCTTCTTCTCAAGATGCATTCTTCCTGCATCAGTAGACTTCAGTAATCCCGTTTGTGATCACAGGGCTCTTAATTAATTAAGAACTCTTCATTAAGCCTTTAAAAACAAAAAGAAAAAAAAAAGAAGTGCTTTGTTTTGCAATATTTATATTCACTTTCTAGTCTATGATGTTAAGATGATGTATATATGAAGTGGCATCAATACTCATTAAAAATTGTGTAATCCTTAAATAGCTGCCATCCTCCTTTCCTCTTATCTACTCAAGAAATCACCAGAGCCAAGGCATGTGACAGAGGTCTGCTTCATTGAGCGTCCGCGTTCTACATGAGCAGCATCGCATGACATGAATGTCTGCATAACAAACTAGTTAAAGCTAGCTCATTCTAGAGCTACGTTTCCCTGTAGGGACAAATATTCTGCCTGTAATTCATGAACAGCTTGCAGCTGCTGTAATCAAAGTGATAGTCCCACTGCCAGTGTCCTGTTCAGCTCAGTGAGGATGCAGAGGGCTCAAGTTCCTGGACATGCTCTAGAATAGGGAAAGCCACTAGGAGATATTTCAGGGGCTGGAAACTGAACATTTGAAACTTGACGTTGCCGTTCTGTACTCAAAGCCTCTCTCCCCATCTTGGCTAATGTGACTTTCTTAGCCTATAAATATTTTGGGCTTCCAAGCCTCCTTTTCATGTTGAGTGTGAAAGGACACATATTGGCACATGCTTTGAAAGACTTCCCTAAGCAAGTGTAGGGAGAAATGTTTTTCCTTGATTGAAGACTTGTCTCCTAGAAGTCATAATTATACTGGACCTGTGGCCACATGCATAAAAATGCAATATTTATCTGGTCTTCCCTTGCTAAACAATAAGCGCTTATCATTTGAGCTAAGGGAGAAAATGATGATCGAGTATCAGGCTCTTATCCTGCTAGCAGCCCTGATCACTCAAGTAAGGTGCAGATGGACTTGCTTCCCTGGCTGTAGGGGACAGGACTAAGAGCAATGGCCTCAAGCTTCAGCAGGAGCCATTTAGGTGGGAGATTACTGACTATGGATGTCAAGCCCTGGAACAGGATACCTAGAGAAACTGTGGGATCTCCATCATTGCACATTTTCAAGAACAAGTTTGACAGACACTTGGCTGGTTTAGTCAAAAATGATCCAGCCTTGAGCAGGGGGCTGGACTATAGGACCTCGTGAGGTTCTGCAACAGGACCAGGCCCCCAGGGATAGCTATGACACCCCTGGGGACCATATGGCTCCTGCCTGGTTCGATCTCTAAGATACCCTCCCTTGATACCCTGCCTACCACATTTTATTCTTATTAAGAGATTAAAGAAGGGAGGCTGTCCATGGTCTTAGAGCAAGCCCTAGTCAATTCCCACCAGTGGATTCCCTCTCGCCCTGACTCTGCTGGTCACACCACTCTCTCCTGCAGAGTGGGCTCTCCTAGCCCACAAGTGCCCCCATGGCACCCATCAACTTATGGGCTAATCACAGCTTCTGTACCTACCCTACAACTGTGCCCATACCTTGCAGATGTCACTATCCCATCATTCCCTTGTCAGGGCCTCAGTCTTCTCAGCCTCCACCCCTTTTCTCTTGCTGGGCCTTCTAGCCCAGGCCCCCTGTCCTGGATCTGGCTTCTAGGTACCAGCTCTTATCTTGGTTTCAGGCCCCCTGGCCCTTTCTCTGTCCTGCTCTGGGTGCCACGCCTGCTTTGGCTCCATCTACATCAGCCCTGCTGTAACCCTCAAGCTCTACCCTTCTCTGGCCCTCTGACCCCAGTCTATTCCTTGAGCCTGACCCCAGCAGGGCTTAAGGCTCCTCAGGGCCTCCAATAGGACCTCCAAACCACCCCTTAGTCCCTTTCACAACCCAGCAGTATAGAAGTCTAATAAAAAATAAGCCCTGTGGCTACAACACAAATCCCTAACCGGGTCAAACCCCAGCTCCTTGGCTGTATCCCTTAGCTCCCCACTACCAAGTCCTACTCCCCTGCAAGTCAGCAGCATTTCTACTTGCTCTTCTCTCAGCATAGTCCAGGCATCAGGCAGAAGCTTCTCTGCTGCTCTCCTGCCCTAGTGCTCTTCCCTCAGCAGCTCCCAGATCCAGACTGAATGCTCTGGCTCCAGCCCTGGGTTTATATGGCTGGATCATGTGGCTCCCTGAATTACCACAGGTGCTTCCTGATTTAGCTTGCCAGCTCAGTCCCAGGGAAACTTACTGCAGCTGGTCTCTGCGGTCACAACAGCTTATCCCCCATGTAGGGCACTAGCCCAGTGCGCTACTGCTGTGGACCTCTTCCCTGGCCAGTCGTAATGGGCAGCTTTTCCCCTCCTGGGACTCTCCCTGCTGCTTCTTCACCCTTATAGTCACAGGCGCCTCTGGCTCTCTGTTACAGGTCCCTTCCAGCCCTACTTTCCTATGGTTTCTATGATAGCAGTGGTGAATGTTTCCTGTACTGATCAGAGTGATTTACTCCCTCCAATGTGGGAGGTGGTCTTTCTCCCTGTTGATGTCTTTAAATTCTTCGTAGCAACTTGTAAGGAAAACACACTTTTCCTCCTTTGCTCCCCATTCCTAAAACTTTGAGCCTACAATGCCCGAAACCTTTTGTGCTACCATTTACCAGGGCTGTGTGAAATTTCGCTGGGTGTTTAATTTTGATGCTGTTTTGACTCGTTTTGAGCTTGAAACAGCAAAATCAAAATGAAACGAAAGGCTTTGAAACAGCCTCAAAATGAGGGCAGTCAAAATGTTTCAAAAGTTTCAAAACATTTCGAATTTCGAAGCTGGGCTTGTTTGCAGGGAAACGGGAAGTAAGGAGAGAGAGGGAGAAGAGCAGGGAAGGACTGCTCTGATATTGACTGTGTAGCTGGCCAGTGACTGTGATCCTTCCCTGAGGTCCCTTCCAATCCCAGTGCTCTGGGGGAGGGACAGAGAAACAGCTGCACCTTAATACACACACACAGTCACATGTCACGAGTTTTGCTTGTCAGCACCTTGAGGTGCAGTTTCCCAGAAACCCCTCCACCAATCTCCTTGAAACTTGGCAAGCTTTGTGGCCTCAGAAGGGGCTACCGTTCCTGATGTTTTCATCCAAATCTGCCAAGAAATGACAAAGTTATAGGTAGTTTCATGCTTCTCCGTTATAGTCTACGGGCGAAACATCGAAACAGCATCAAAACAGCGAAACAGTTTCAACTAAACGAAACAGAACAGTGTTTTCAAAATAAAAAGAAACTCAAAATGAAACACTGTCTTGTTGAAACATAAGTCAAAGTGAAACAGTGCTGTTTCACACAGCCCTACTATTTACAAATGCTCTGATACTTCTTATATAACCCACTTGTGCTTTATATATATATATATATATGATCTATCTAGTATTTGTTTTAGGCAGTAACTCTCAATGTTTTCTTATTGGAGTCAACTATTTTATAGATAACCTTCCTCCCAGCTCATTAGATCATGCCCCAAATAGTTGCTACTGCCCTTATCTCTAAAGTGTGCTGGAGATATTTTTTGATGACCAGCGCCACTCCTTGTTTCTCACTATTTTGAAGTCTACATGCACTGACTTATGGAATGGGATGTTCTCTGGCTGCCAGTGGAAAGTGAGCACACTGTTGCCCAAGATTGCAGCTCAGCACAGAGCCAACTCCATTGCAGTCGATATTGTAGTGGGCAAGGGAGTTAAATAGCTTTCGAGGAGGCAGCTGCTGCTTCATCAACAACTGCAGGTTTGTAGATAAGCAAGTATCTTCCATGTTCCATGTAGATCTTTCCATTAGCGCCTGTTGCCCCTCTAGACGGGTAGTATCATGTTAAGAAAAACTAACCTGTAGAACTTGCTGGCTTGAAGGAATGGAATAGTTGGTTAATTCCACAAGCCTGTTTCTAGCAAGTTGAATTCCCTTTAATCAGGTTTTATTTTAGAAACCTTCCTGTAACTTGTGCATTCCCAACCGAGTTCTCCAAATAACAACTCTCTAAAGAAAGGTGCAGCAGACTTGAAATCTTACCTTTAAGCTGTAAAGTCAACCACAGGAAAAATCCAACTTATTGAGCTTCTTAGAGTCCCAGATCAGGGAGGCCTCTCTATCTTCCAGTTCAGCCAGGCCATGATTATATTAGGAAAAGGGGTTGTACTGAGGAAATGGTATTTTTCCAGCCCTTCAGGGAAACTCAGCACCATTGAAATGATTAAAAGTTGATGTATTTCCATGGCAAGTGAAGTGAATGGCTATGATATAGCACAATATCAACATGATTCTATTTGTTCAGTTGAATATTGTAGAGAACAACGATTTTCCCATTACAAGAAAGGTGCTGGAAAACAGAATTGTTCACAGGGTCATTTGTATTTTACAATTTAACACAAAACCTGTTAAATCACAAGAGCTGCTGTTACCTTCTAGAAACACTGTGCAGTGACTTCTGGCATTTATGTATGAAAAAAATGCAGTATGATTTCAGAGGGAACTGATAAAGTTGCATAAAAGATTTAAGAGCCCATTCTCTAGCTGTATGATGCTTTTAGCACCTACCTAGATGCTTGTCTGAATTCCAATGCTGAGGATTGTGCTACTTTGTCTTATGTTTTATGCCTTCAGCATTTAAAAGTGATATGGCAAACCAGGTAGGATATAGTTGAGAGTCATGGAGGCCCCTGGCAGATGTTCTTTTTAAGGCCTGATGGGATCTAATCCATGATACAAACAATCACGCCTCTGCCAGTGCCACATATGCCTGGCAGGACTCACAATTTTGGGATCAGAGATTAGATCCTAAACGTGCCTTACTTGCCAGTACAGGAGAAGCTCAGAATCATGGTCTCAGGTTACCCCAGAACCATCAGGTTGAAACTCAGGTGCCAACAATCAGCTGATTGCCAACTGCGGCCAGGGACTGAGCTGGGATCTGGAACTAGGTCCTTTCCGGTCCTGAACCCTAGCCAACAATCAGCTGATTGTCAGAGCCCTACCTGGGGAGCACACATGATTTGTATAGGTACCCATGCCCAGGGATGAGTAAAAACTGTGTGCGTCTTCTAGATCCCTGTGCACAAAGACCCCGTGACTTGTAAAATCAGGTGTGCTGCCCAGTTGGACAGCATATGGGATTTTTACTTAGCCCTTGAGATTGGGCTGCTGCAGCTGACCCCAAGGTCCCTGTGCCCTATGATACCATATGGGTTTCCCAGCCAGGCAGCAAATACAGTTTATACAAGACCAGGAGTCCAGGAACTAGTTATTCCAGGGACTGTGTTGTGAACCCTGGGGCTGCCCCATGCTGGATCCTGACACTCAGCTAGGTGTAAGGATCCATCCATCATGGGCCAGAACCAGCTGGCCACATGTTTAATTTAAGGCATGACAGAAATGAGCCACAAAGCTGTTATACATTGCAGGCACATCTACATGTGCAATTAATGCAACTAACAACTAATCCAGATGTCACCATCTACGATGATGATGAGTGATCACTAGCGAATGAGTAAGATTGTCTTCCAAGGATCTTAATAGTGAGTCCACAGGTGGTCTGCATAGCCCAATTCTAGATCCACATGTCTTGTTTCAGTGAGGACAGGTGTTTCCAGGAGGGATGGGCACTGTTTTGCTGAGTTGGATGTTCTGAAGTTTTTTTCACCTGTTTCTCTTTTTCTCTTCTGCCTGTTGATGAGATGTTTCAAAGTGTTGAGGTCCCTCCCAAAAAGCCTTCCTCCATTTTGGTCAGTCCTGAGCAAGGGGCTTCCAAGTGTTGATGTCGATGTTACACCTCTTCATGTTTGCCTTCAGGGTGTCTTTGAATTGCTTTCTTTGCCCTCCACTATTTTGCTGACCTTCTTTCAGCTATGAGAAAAAGATTCTCTCTGGAAGGTGGGAGTCAGGCATGCAAACAACATGACCTGTCCAGCAAAGTTGATTTTGGATGATCATGGCCTCAATGCTTTTGGAATTTGCTTCGGCCAAGACACTGATGATTGTGCGTCTATCCTCCCCTCTAATCCAAAGGCTCTTGCGACAGCACCTTTGGTGGTACTTTTCCAAGCTCTTGAGATGTCTTCTGTAGGTGGTCCAAGTTTCTGAGCCATACAGCAGAGTTGGAATGACAATGGCTCAATAAACCAAGAGCTTCATTTCAATGAGGATGTCATGATTTAAGAAGACTCTCTTACTCCGATGTACAAAGGCTGTGCTTGCATATTGCAAGTGGTGTTGTATTTCCATGTCAATATCTGCCTTTCTTCCAAGATAGGCAAAGTGATCCATGGTCTCCAGCAATTTCCTGTTGATTTGAATGGAGCGGGGGGTTCTTTCTCCATTTGGAGCAGGTTGGTAAAGGACTTGCATTTTCCTGATGTTTAGAGTTAGTTCAATACTCTCATAGACTTCCAAGAATACATTAAGAATGGTTTGGAGGTCTGTTTCAGATTGAGCAATGACAGTATTGTTATCCGCATACTGGAGCTCCATTACAGATGTTATCATGGTCTTTGTTTTGGACTTGAATCTGCAGTGGTTGAAGAGTCTTCTATCCATCCTATGCAAAATTTGAATTCCAGGTGGGAACTTTCTGTTGATGAGGTGCATTATAGTGGAGATGAAGATGGAGAACAAAGTTGGAGCAATGACGCAACCTTGCTTCACTCCAGTTTTCACCTCAAATGGTTCTGTTTGATTCCCATTGCTGAGAACCCTTGCAGACATGTCATGGAGAAGTCTCAGAACACGGATGAACTTGTTTGAGCTGCTAATTTTGGACAGGATTTTCCATAGGGCTTTGTGGTTTACAGAATTGAAGGCTTTGAGAGGTTGATAAAGGCCAAATAGAGAGGTCGATCTTGCTTATGACACTTCTCCTGGATTTGACATGCTGTAAAGATCATGTCCACAGTTCTTCAAGATGGTCTGAAGCTGCTTTGAGATTCTCGAAGATTTTCTTCCACAAGTGGGAGAAGGTAGTTAGCAACAATATGGGCAATAACTTTCCCAGCAGTGCCCAACAAAGAGATGCCTCAGTAGTTTCCACAATCAGCTCTGTCCCCCTTCTTGAAGATGGTAACAATCAAGGCATCAGTCGGCTGGGATTTCTTCCTTGTTCCAGATTTTAAGGATGAGGACATGAAGCTGACACATAAGTTGTTCTCCTCCTCCTTTGAAAATCTCTGCAGGTATTCCATCAACACCGGCTGCCTTGTTAGTCTTCATTTTCCCAAAGGCACTTCCGACCTCTGCCAGGGTAGATGGAAAACCGAGTTCTTGCCTGATTGCTTTGTGTGGAAAGTTCTTGATCTTATCTTCGTGGACAGTTGAGTCATGATTCAGAAGGTCCTGGAAATGTTCTTTCCAGTGAGCATTGATGGATTCACTGTCTTTGAAGAGTGTTATTACATCTTTGATCTTAGAGGATTCAAGCCTTGAGTGCTAGGGCCGTAGGCAGCTTTGATAACACTGAAGAAGCCACGAGTGTTATGGATGTCAGCAAAATGTTGGATTTCTTTTGATTTCTGAATCCACCACTCATTCTTCAGGTCTTGTGTTCTCCTCTGCACCTCTGATTTTGCTTGTTGCTGTGCATTTTTCTTGGTGGCAGAGTTGATGTCATTCTGCCAGGCACAAAAAGCTTTCCGTTTCCTGTCAATGAGACCTTGAATTTCAGTGTCATTTTCATCAAACCAGTCTTGATGATTCCTGATCTTGTATCTTATGGTATTTTCACAGGCTGAGAGAATAGCTGCCTTCAGTCCTGTCCAGTGTTCCTCAACTCCTTCTGGGTACTCTGTTGGTAGCGTCTCATTCAGTAGTTGCTGGAATTCTCTCTGCTTCAGCGGGTCTTTCAAGCACTTGATGTTTAACTTGCGCCTGGTCTGTTTCCTTTGCATTTTTTGTTTAGGAGCAATCCTGATGGATATGGAGGAAGGGATGAGGTGGTAGTCAGTCCAACAGTCATCAGTGCTAGTCATGGCTCTCAAAATCAGGACAACCTGGCAATCGTGAGTCCAAACAATCACGTAGTTGATCAAATACCAGTGTTGCAATCTAGGGTGTTTCCAGGACATCTTGAACTTGTTCCCTTTGATGGAACAGGGTATTTGTGATGACAGGTCCATGTTCTGTGCACTTCATCAGGAGAAGGACCCTGTTAGCATTTGAATTTCCAACGCCTTCTTTTCCAATAGTACCATTCCAAAGTTTTGAGTCTCTTCCCACTCTGGCATTAAAATCTCCAAGAAGGATGATCTTATCTTCCCTTGGGATATTTGTGAGGATGGTGTCAAGCTGTGAGTTGTTCTCCTTCACGATCTCATCAGCAGCAAGAGTTGGGGCATATGCACTCACAATTGGCACTTGTTGGTTCATTGACACCAATTGGGAGTTCTGAGAGTCGGTTCACAAGTTCATTTTTGATGGCAAAACCAGTTCCATGCATCTGTGGCTCTTCTTCCTCTCTCCCTCTCCAGAAGAAGGTGCATCTTCCACCTTCTTCTTTCAGGTGTCCTTCTCCAGCACACCGAGTTTCAGATAGGGCAGCAATGTCGATGTTGAACTTCCTCAGTTCACGAGAGATTACTGCTGTCATACATTCGGGGCTATCACTGTTTGTGTAGTTCATTAAGGTTCGTACATTCCAGGTTCCAAAAATTAATTTTGTTTCTTTGTGACTGCATAGAGGTGATCCCACTGGACGCGGTTATCCAGTCAGAAAGTGATCAAGACAGAATATGTTTGGGGCACCTTTTCTAGCCCCCTGCCCATGTGGGGTGAGCAAAGTGGATCCTAAATAGGACTGCTCAGTCATGGGTGCAGCTACCGAACTGCTCTTACTGCCTCTGTCCTCTAACAAGACACCTGAAGCAAATACCCAGCACCTACGTACTGGTCCATGACTAGGAATTTCCAGATCTCACAGTCCTGTCCCTGTCACCACTCACCAATTGCCACAGGACTTTCCTGTTGTGCAGAGAAAATGTATGATTTCCACAAGGAAGACACCTCTGCATGACTTCTTTTAGCATGAGGAAGTTGTTGCATGCCAACAAACACGCTGTCCTTGACAGATAGGGATCTAAGTCCAGTGACATGGAATCCAAGATGATTAGAGACCCTTGATCAAAGCCCTTTGAGACACTGCGAGAAGCATGTGTGGGAATGAGAAAAGGGTGCAGGGAACTCTCAGGGCTGCTCCAGCAGTCCAGCTGGCACAAGGGGTAGTGTCCCCAATTGGCTGGGCTGAGACATGGAGTTGCCAGATACCTCCCAATACCTCCCAGAGGCTGGCCAGCATGCCCCTTAGCTGAGGGGGCAGGGAAGGGGGTTACTCCCCCCTCTCTCCAGTTTCTGGTGTGGGGCACAAAAGGGGCATTATCCCACTACTCGCCCTGTGCAGGAAGCGAATGGTGACAGTCAGGGTGAGCAGACCCTGGTTGTGGTCCCCTGCGGTAGAGGGGGGAATAACTAGGGGGCAATGCTGGTCGGGGCAATAAATAGGGGGGGGAATAACTGAGGGGGCAATGCTTGTCGCAGTTTGACTGCACTCCAGCCCCACTGCTGCAGCAGCAATGGATGAGTGCCCGGCAGACCCCATCTTGGGTCTGTGCCAGTGGGACAAGGAGGAGGAAATTAAACCCCCTCCCTGGCCAGTTCACTCCAAGCTACTGCCAGAGCTGCCCTCCCACCCCAGCACAACTTCCCTGCAGCCAAGGGCTGCTGTAGCACCCCCCAGCTCCTGGCTGAGCCACTGCAGGCATGTGCCTGCATTTCATGAATGTCTATTTACCTGCAAATTGATTCAACCTAAGCAGATTAGACTAACCTGCAAAAATTGAATCAATTCAGGCTCTGACTTTTTGAATGTCTGTCCCTAGCCTTAGACTTTAGCCCCCCACTTGTCATCCAAAATATATATTAAACTGAGCTACATGCTTTGCCCCTTCCCCCAAACCCAATGGATCATGTTTGCAATTAAACTTCCATACTGCAAAGGAAAACAAAAAAATTAAAAAAAAAACTTTAAGGGTGGTTGCTCAAATGAAAATATGGCCCTAATTTGGTTTCCCTGGTCGCAGGGGCATGCCTTAACTGTTGCGAATACGGATATTGTCTCATGTTGAGAGGTGGGATCTGTAGTGGTTTTTACAGTTTTTCATCTATAACAGACTCGGATCAGACTTTTGACCTCAGAGAGGGAAACAAAGTAGAATTCTATTGAGTTAAATTACCTTCTGCTGCATACAATCATAGGCCATAACATAGTTAGGTAATAACATTCATGCTGCCATTAATAGAAAAAAACTTTTCATTGCACTCTGGAGATTTTTGCATGGAAGTGATCCATTCAGATTGGAGCTGCAGGAAGCAAGCCTAGGGGATCAAACACCACCAGCAGCATCATGATAAATGTCTCTGCTATATTGTGTAATCTCTGTATGCTGGCTTGAAGGAAATATGCCAAATGCTGAAGCTATAGGGCTTGGAATATATAAAATAAATTCATCCTGAATGGCCCTATGGGGCTACATGAGTTACTTGCTGATTTATTGCAAGTAAATCATAAGAAATGATGCTGTTCCACATAATACTTAAAAAGTATTCTCAGCCTAAGTGAAATACATGTCAAAGCCTAGCACATCTAACAAAAAACAGCTTCAGATGAGAAAGGTAAGAATCAAATATAACATAGCTAAGAATAAGCTTGTCATATGCTGTAGCTGATCATGAAATAATAATTGCTTTAAACTGGGAATTTTGAAAAAGTGTATTAGTTTTCTGGGTGGTATTTTGTGTGTGGGTGCCCTATAGCAACCTTCCAGGAATCTGGAAAGCAAATACAAAGAAGGCAGGGCGGGGGAGAGAAGGGGACTCATTCCTACCTTAGCAATCAGCACTTGTTTGCCATGAAGAAGAGATTCGGATAAAAACATATTGTGACAGTCTGGCAGTGTTGCCTGAAAGACATCAGTGTGTTAGCAGACCTTGATCTTGTTGATAAGGAGTTTAGTGGGGTCTGCGGACTCACATTTGCAGAAGACTCCTTGCCATAGCTGGATATGAGGGAAATAGGAGCACCTGGGTATGACCAAAGGATTTTGGTTGGAGGATAGAGTATCCTGTGGAAACAATGCTAGACAAGTCAAAGCTGAGCTTATTCCTTACTGAAGCCAAACACAACGTCTACTGTATGGACAACTGTTAATCAAGCATTATCTACCTATTGCTCATAAAGCTACCTCAACTTCTGGCTCCCTAAACTCACATAAATAAACTAACTATATTCTCCTCCTGCAAAAAAAATAACTCCTTGAGACAGTGATATTGTCAGGAATGGACTTGTGAGATGTGGGTGAGAATTTAATACAGCTGCACTTCTTCTGGGCATATGTGGCAAAGGTGGAAATTGGTGATGAAAAGGAGGGTGAGAGAGCTAATTTCAGCATTGCAATAACTCCCCTGTGCCTTTATCCCCTTTACTGGTGTCTACAACACTCAGGACAGGGCTGTTCCTCAGTAAAAGGGAGCAGCCACTAAGGCCAGGTACAGAAGTTACATTAATTATGCAATAGGTGCGCAGAAAGTGCACTACAGCTGTAACCGAACAGATGGTCAGGGCTCATAGAGCACTGTAAAAACAGTAGATCCTGCTCTAAGATAACTCTGGATGGATGTGGTATCAGACTTCAGCACTGTAGGTTAGAGTGCTGTAACAAACATCCGTACCGCATCCCATCCTGACTCATGTTAGGTTGCATGGAGCACTGTGGCACCCTACTCACCCCCTCTCAGGGTGGCACTCTAGTCTCAGCCAGAGCTCGTGTGATCTGCCTGAGCACTGGGCCCCCAAACAGTCACGTTAGACTGTGTGCGCGCAAGTTGTGCAGCTTGTTATGAATCTCTGTGCACTAAGTAGTGTCGAGCTCCATAGTGCAACAATTTCTGGACAATGCAAGAGCAGTAATCTGCTGGGACGTATACCATTGCAAGTGCAGTGGTTCTGAGCGTTTTCAAGTTGGCACACAACGTCATGCCGGCTAAACCTCTTAAGGCAGCTACCCATGCAGAGACTTGACTGCTGATGTTCTGGATGTGATATTTGTAAGTGAGGGAACAGTCTAATGCGACTCCTTCGTTAGCTGGGGTACACTTATGGAGAAGGATGTGGTTCCCTACTCTGATATTCAGTGTGGTCTTGGCTTGATGATTGTTCACATGGAAGACCAATGATACTGATTTATTGATGCCGCCCACTGACCACCACCCCCCCAACCCCTGCACCACTGGCCTGGAATGAACCTGAGGTGCCAGGGTCAGGACCCCTTAGCGTTGTTGGGAGCTTGGCAATCTGTGTTACATTGAGCGGAGCCATAAATTTAGGTAATTGTCAACAGACCACCCCATGCCTTAAGGCTGAGTTGCTTTCCTGAGAGAGGCCAGTGTGTTTACCTGGGTCCACCTGACACAAACCCTGATCCAAGCAGAGCCTGATATACACGGGGGCATCTACATGAGATGCTTTACTGTGCAGAAGAGCTAATTACTGCACAGCAAGTGTCTGCATCTACATGTGTAGATGCTTACTGTGCAGTAATTGGACTAAATTGGCTACCTGCAAATGCAAGTACAAATTTATTCAAGATTAGTATACACATTAGTGCATGTGTAGACCCCTGAACAGGAGCAAACGTGCTCTCAGTGAACTGGGCAGCAGGGGGTGGGAGATTGTTCCCTACCCCCATGAGCTGCCAGGGTATAGGGACAATGTCCCCCTGCCCCAGCAGCAGGGAGCTCCCAGGCCATGTTCTGTGATTGCGGAGCCAGGGCTGGGAGATCTTTGTCTCCCAGCCTGAGCCCTGCGGTTGCGTGACCCAGGCTGAGAGATTCTCATCTCCCAGTGCCAGCTCCGCAATCTTGGGGACAACACTGGATGAGCATTGCCCTCCTGAGCCACAGTGGTGAGGGAGACTGCCACCCACCCCACTGCCCCAGCATGGAGAGCCCTGCTCCAGGGACTGCTTCCTAGGGCAACATGATTGAGAGTCCAGGAGGGTGGGTGGGGGGCCTGGATGGCAACCATGGAGCAACACTGTGCATTGATTGCGGGGATGCAGAGGGAATGGCAGGGCCCAAGAACAGAAGATATGGTGCATGGGAGCTGTTGCCCCATGGTCTGAGGAGCCAGGAAGGTGTCCAGAGGGGCCTGCTCTGGAGTTCAGCAGTACAGGAGGGGAGGGGACCAGGCTGCCCAATACCCAATGCCAGGGCCCGCATTTACTCAGTCTGCTTTTCCTCTGCTGCCCCAAGGTTTCGTGTTTATTAAGTTGAAGTGCTCCTTCTGGTGGTCCAGCTGCCTCCCACAGGGCCTCATGAGCCAGAGCAGAAGCGGGTAGGACAGGCCTCTGACAAGGATTGGGGGAAGGAGGAGGGTCAATGATGTCACTGATGATGAAATCAAGGACTCCAGGTACCTAGTGCCCACTCCACCACCCCGGGGAACAGTGAGTTGTGCACCAGGCATCACCCCCATCCACTGCATGAAAGTTGGTAGCCCAGTCGTGCCCTGGACACCTGGGGTGGGGGTGTGAATCCAGAATGCCTGGGGGGGAAAAGAGGGTGTAGCATCCAGGCAGACAGCCATGAGGTCCCCACCAGTCAATCAGTGATGACTTGGCGGTTCAGCTCCACTCATGAGTCTTCTGCAGCCCAGGGATCCCACAGGGCATGCTGGGAGGTATGTGAGAGCCCCCCTGCCTCCTGCACTTGGGCTGTGCAGGCAGACACTGAGTCCCCCTTCTTCCCCCCACAAAGACTAATGTGTATTCTGCTCCTCTCAACCTAAACGTGGGCACTTAGAGTAATGTTAGAGCACTTCTACCGCAAGCTTCTTGAATGCTGTGTTTCGCCTAAGTTACCGTATTAATATTACAGTGTTGTTTGATGCTCGGCATAGCTAAGGCTATCTGCTCTGTTAAAATTAGCTGCTATGCCTGGTGATTAAAAAGCCTTTTTGTCCTTTTGAAGGTAAATCATTCCAAAAAAAAAAGAATTAAGCCTGGATGCTGCAGCCAGCCCTTAATTAAATTTTGTAGCTTTCTGAATGATAATGCATTGGTCTCCTCTCTAAATCAGGGCTGAGGAATTATAATATGGAAGGATAAACAGGAAAAAATGAAAATTAATGCTTCTGAAAAACAAATCACATTTTTCTGCAAATCTATTTACCGGGCATTTCTGCTCATAAACTTCAAAGCTGGAAAGCCTCACTTACGTTGAACCTAGGCCACTCAAAAGAGGATCTTTTCCTTAATTTCATGACTTTCTGTTCCTGATAGAAGCCCATAAACTTGCACAGTGCATTAAAGGCATTACTATAAGCAGTACAGTAAATAGACCGAGACTATTAACCTCTGTATAAACAAGTAAGGTAGAAGATGGATTATGGAGGATAAAGCTCATGTTTACACACATTTATCTTTGGTAATTAGACATCTGGGGGTGTGGAAACCACAAACGTAAGGAAGAGAAATTGATTTATTATTGGGTAATGTGTCTGGTTTTTGCAGCAAGGTCTAAAAGTAGATCTCATCAAGTGATAATTTTTTACGTCATTTGCATGGTAAAAGAACAAAAGCGGCAATTATTGCCCTATTATATGTCAAAGGTTGTTAGATAAGGTGGGCCCAGTGGCTCTTGGAGCACAAGACACTCATGTCTCCATGAAAGACCTATATTTCAAAATCCATTCTGCCTTAATTGGACATCACAGGAAAAGATGCCATAACACGACTCTATGTTAGATGCAGCCTAGTTTAAGGACAGTTCTTTGGGACAGGGTTACAAGAGACCCCGGAGTGAGTATTTGGCTTTTTCTCCTGCACAGAAATGGTAATCGTTTCAACTGGCTGCTGAGGCTGTTGTCCAATGAAGAATTCACTTCTACTCTTTCTATTAAGTAACTGGATACATAGAACATTTCAATGTACAGTTTTTAACCTAGATCTGTGTCCATATATAATTTGTATACCTGTTACACAGATCTATAGTGAAAACTAGATACTTATAGCCACAGTGCCATGCTTTGGTGAGAGCCATTAAGAGACTACATGTTATTCAGGATTGAACTATGTTATCATACAGCTGATTTTTAGAGTGCTCTCTTGCTAACCCTCTGCTCTGTAGATGTGCAGCTCTTTCATATAATAGGAAGCACGGTGGACCTAAATCAGTGATTCTCAACCAAGGGCCCACAGCACACTGGAGTCCCTTGAGATGAGGGCTGCTGTGTGATGCCACACTTAGGTGTGCAAATATGATGCACAAGATAAACCCAGAGACTTCAAATAGGAATGTGTAGTGTTAAATGTGTTCTGACCTGTTCTGGTTTGTCTGAGCTCTTTGCAGCAGAAAATTGCTCTATTATTTTTCTCTAATCAAAACATGAGTGAAAACTAAGAGCTGACATTTTCTGAGGGGTGCTTCATGTCTAACAAAGGGTGTCTTGAATCTAAAAAGGTTGAGGACCCCTGGCCTAAATAATAATCATGGTGAGAGCTTTCACATTCAGAAACAATCTGCAGATCTGGGGCCTTAGAACCTATAAGGGGATATAGCTTCCAGGTGAGCAGATGCAGGTGTATTTTTTTTACTTCTGCTAACACTTGGCTTCATAGGTGTAAGATAAACCTCCCCATCTTCTTGGATGATAAAACTCACCTATATACAACTAAGTAAATAAATCACCGCTTTAAATGCCACAGTTTGTAATCTATTTTGTTGCTAAAATTCACCCAGTTTCATCAACTTCCAGAAGTACATATTCTTCTAGTTAAAAAACACAAAAGGAGTGCTTCAAAAATAACTGGATGATGCAAGTCAGATACATGTTTGGGTCAATAAAAACCAGGATAAAAAAGAGCTGTGTCCCTTCTGAGAACAGCATTACTTTGGTAAAGTCAGCAAAACACCCAAATATATATATATATATATATATGTATATATATATATATATTTTTTTTTTTTTTTTTTTTGGTACGTGATATTTCTGCACAGTGTATGCTAGCAGCGTGACTTGAAATTTCCCATAGTTGAGAGAAGGGTAAAGAATCCAACTCTTTCCTGAGAATCAAATGCTTTCCATTATGGATCCTTCCCAAATCTTGTACATCTTTAGTGGCAGACAATATACAGTACTGGGAACCACCTGCTAATGGTCTTGGCACAGTGTAGGATAAGTAACAAGGTGAGGGTGCATGCTTTTTACGGAGGCTTTTTGCATTCCTCTCCAGCAAATGCATTTGGCATTTTCCCACTGCTTTGAACTTCAAGGTAAATGGCTAGCAGTATACAATGCTACTATTTCAGGGAAGCTAACTGCTGTAATAGAAATGCCAGTCTGTTGTTACCAATGGAATAATCATGTATAACTCAGCCTCGGGTCCTTTCTAATGTTCATAAAGTGGCTGTGCACTTTCTGTCAACAGAACCTGATCGGGTGAATTATGCCTTACTTTTAGTCAAAGACCACGCATTGTTATGAGTTAATCAAAGTCAGGACGAGGGGAAAATTTTGTTCTACAAATCACTTAGGCTTGACTCAAAGGTATTACATTGCAATATACTTTCTGGTTCCCATATTATTGCACAAAATTTATAGTTGAAAACATTTTCTGGCTTCTGCATTAATAGGCTAATATTAAAGGTGCTATGCAACCAGGGCTCTAACTGACCTCACTGGGATTTGTGGGAGCTGAGTGCTTCTAAAATTGGGGCCACTTTTATTTAAGAGACACAGTGAAGACTTAGGAGCCAAACTTTTGGCCACCCACATCTGAATATTATAGAGGTTTTCAGCATCTTCAGTATTTACTTTTCTCCAATAGTCTGCTTAAGAATTGAGTTTCTCTCAACTGATTATTTGTCCCTATGTAATAATCAGCTTATATCTCTTGCCAAAACTCTTGATTTCTGAAAAGTTCAGGAATTTATAAAATCCCAGAATTATAGAAAATTAAGGTTGGAAGGGACCTCAGATCATCTAATCCAACCCGCTGCTCAAAGCAGGGCTATCCCCAACTAGCTCATCCCAGTCAAGGCTTTCTCTAGTTGGGTCTTAAAAACCTCCGAGGATGGAACTTGTTTTCACTCGTGATTGACTGTAGTTTGAACTTCAGAAAAGAGCTATGTCAAATAAAGCATTTTAGTGCTGTGTGAGGGCCTCCAAAAAAACCTACTTCTAAAAAAATGCACATTCATGCACCCCAATTCTCACTGAGTTTCACCTCAATGGCCAAGCCTTGTTTTACTATTAGTAAATCCTTCCATGTCCTATCACAGAACTTGACCTGAAGACAACCGCCTGTTTTCTCTGTTAGATATTTTCATATTACAATATTAGGTAGCACCAGAGACGACAGATAGCCACAGGGAATCTGCAACTCAGCAGTACAAACTCTTCTTACCGGAGAGCATTCAAAATCCAGACCTGGATCCAAACACTGAGAGACAAGTTTTCCATTTCCCCATCTCTTAGGCAGTGTCTTTTACTTTTATGCTAGACACCATGGGAAGAACAAGGGTCTTGAATACAAAGAGCAACAAGGTGTCTGGAAAGAAACTACCTTTTAAGGCAGACTTGTCCAACATGCAGCCCGTGGGCCGCCATGCGGCCCTCCAAGCTGTTCTCTGAGGCCCGAGGTGCTGCAACGGGAAACGAAAGTAAACACTGTACTTTCATTTTGTGGGGGGTGATGTGATACTGCTTCCTGTGAGGTCTTTGACTATGGCTCGCCGGCCCACTGGGTGATAAAAAGTTCATGATCCGGCCCGACATTCAAAAAGGTTAGACACCCCGATCTAAAGAGACCCATTAGGCTGCTGAGGTGTGGGAATATAGCATCATTCCTTTTAAAATGTTTGTTAGCCTTCTAGTGATATGTAGTGTACTTTAAGCTTTCAGGGCATTTTTACACATGCAAGCGCTGCAGTGCTGGGTGCTTTGAAGAGCGCCCAGTGTTGTGACGCTTACAGTTGCATAAGTGGCAAAATGCACATCAGCACTGAGAAAACAGCCGTGGCACGCTTTGGAACTAAAACACATCAGAGATGCTTTAGTTCAAAAGTGCAGCACCACGATTTTCTGTGTGCTGACGCGCATTTTGCCATATATACAACTGCATGTGGCACTGTGTAGTTTGTCTCAGCTCGCGTGTAGAGCAAACTCAATTAATCAAGTCTGCTCCGAAGTGGCAGATCTCCGGTGCATCGCGGGACAGAAAAGCATGTGTAAAAATGCCCTCAGAGTCTACAGAAATGGTCAAAGCAACAGAGGTATGCAGCTATCTTACCTATTGGTGTATATTAAGTGAACACGGAGATCCTGGAACTTATTATACTGGTTTTACTTTTTTCTAATTTCTGCATGTGTTTTGGGCCAACATCAGTGGTTCTCAACTTTTTTAAACTCAAAGCACCCTTTGTTAAACTGGAAGAGTCCATCAGAAAATGCCAGCTTTTAGTTTTCACTTATTTTTTAACTACAGAAAAAATAATAGAGCCATTTTTCTATAGTTAAAAAATAAGTGAAACTCAGATCCCAACAGGCCACAATGTATTGAACGCTTCAGATTCCTATTTGAAATCTCTGGCACCTAACAGTGCTAACATTGTGTGACACTCCACAACACCCTTGAAAGGATCTCAAAGCACCCCTGTGTGCTGTGGTACCATGGCTGAGAATCAGTGGCCTAAACCCAATGACATGTGCCCATTGCCTCTCCTGAGCTAAGGATGACAGTCAAATGGTCAGATTAGTATGGACTGTGGGTTTTTTGCCTTCCTTTGTAGCAAGGGGCATGGCCCTCTTTCTGGGATCTCTTGAGCATATATTAACAACTGTTACAGCAGCAGGACATTGGCTGCCATGATCCCCCTGCTTTATGTGTGGCAGGTGAGGGTGTTATGTCTTGTGCTATGTCTGGGTTGATTGTATATTTTTGCTAAGAGGTTAGACAATGGATTTGTATGGGATGATTTGAACAGAGATGATCCTGTCTCCGGCAGGAGGTTGGGCTAGATGCCATATGGGCTAAGTACAAACAGTCCAAAATCCTGAGGCTGAATCATTCAGTCTGCAGGTTAGTCTAAACTGCAGAGATTAAATTGAAACAGAAGTGGACAGACATTTACCTTTGATTCAGGAAATGCAGCCACATGTCTGCAGTGACTCAGACCAGAATCTGGGGGGCACTAGAGCACAGCTCTCTGGCTGTATGTTCACTTCCTCTTCCTGCTGCACCTGAGGTCTCTGGGATTTGCAATCTAGACTTACAGCAGCAGAACTCTGAAGGGTTTCTCATCACTTCCTCTTTCTGGGATTTTTAGTCCACAGTGGAAGCCAGCAATAAGCAATATGTTTGAGTTGGGGAAGGGATGTTTAACCCCCCTCCCTGACCCCAGACCCCAGCTGGGGTTTACCTGGAGGGGACTGGGCTGCATCCCCAGCCAGGATTGCCCCACGCCCCTTGCCTTGTCAGCCAGTCCTCACTGCTCCAGCTATGTAGCAGAGGGGAGGGGACAGCCCTGCTCTGCTGAAGCAGACAGCACAGCACAGCCCAGTCCAGGGCTGCAAGGTGTGCTGGGATGCAGGGGGACTGTGATTTAACTTGAACGAGGAAGGGGTTTGGGACAGAAGTTTCATAAACTGGTTCGACCCAAATCAGTTAAGGCTGATACTACATTCAACCAGGTTTATCTTAAATCAGTTGTAGCCATTCTGAAACTGGTCTATGTGCACTAAGCTTCTGTTCTCCTACAGGTTTAAACCAGTTTCTGATCACTTAAACTGGTTTATGTGTAACTTCTCTCCCAAGCTATGCACTTCCCATCCAGCGCTACTTCTCTAGGATTCACAGAACAAGTGGACCAGTTACATGATTCAACAGGTTACACAATTTACCTTAATATTAAGGATGTTTGGGGAATTAAGTGTTTGTAATAGCAGTTCAATAATTTGATTCTTGTTTCAGTTAGAAAACACAAAATGTAGAGCCTGAATTTGTATTAAAACAGAACTTTGAATTGTAAATACAACTAGCGATTTGGAAAAAGCACAATTAGCATAACAAAAAAACAAAAGTAGATGCGACGGAGTCTGCATTGAGACCTGTTTGCTAGAAATCATTTTAGAACTACTTAACTGATTGTCTAAAATGACTACTTCTATTAAATTATTTCTGATATATTTATAATCCTCTCAATTTAATCATAAATTCTTAGCTGTTTGTTTGTTTCTCTTTTATGTTAAGAGTATAGTAAGAGGCTTTTCAGAGCTAAAATTGCTTTGTATTTCTTCTACCACCTACCTACCACAAGGGCAGAGAAGCCAACTGGAAGCCTACAGCAACATTTTATATTTGATTAGTCATATTTGAATTTCTTTTTTGCCTGTGAAATAACAGCCATAGGGACAAATGTATAACAACATGGGGGCCAACCAGGTCACTTGAAAAACAGCTCCTGGGGCACGTCTGGATTGCGAATGAGTTCATGACTTTTGTTAGGAGCTACCATTCTCCCATTGAGATTATGCTTCCTACTTCAGAGGGATCACATTCACTGAGCCAACAGCTGCCTCTAGGCAATGAGTATATATGACTGTGCCCTGAGTAACACAACACTTAACCTTATGGGAAATAGTTTGCGGGAATGCGGGGGACAAGGAAGGCAGGGGAGAGGAGAGACTGTTATTGTCACTAATGCTGACACAAGTCTTTTCTTGTTTGCTCATATTTTTCTATTATTTATCATTTCGTCTAGGAGATATAATGTAAGACATCTTGGGTTTCTTGTGCAGGTCTGCGGGGGGGAAAAACATCTTATCATGTCCACTAATATCAACTGGTACTGTGGTAACACTGAGAGGCCACAGTCTTAGACTGTTACCCCACTGTGTCATTCCCATACTCTCAAAAGCTTTTATCTTCTATGAAAGCTGATTTAATAAATCTGATACAAAAACATCTCCTATTCAGTCTGCAGGGCATTGCCCTTCTGAATGGAGAAACTGGCTGGAAACTCTCGTTTCTGGCTTCCAATCCCCCTTCCATCTGCTCTCCTCTAAATTCCAAACCTGGATTAATTTTGAGCACTCAGATAATGTTCAGGTGTTCAGCTTCTTGGTTAAATATTTTAGATTCTTCCTCTATATATAATTTGATAGCGTAATCTCTGGTGAAGCCTCAAACATCTGAGCACTGTTAGTGTAAATGATTGTTTACAAGGAATAAGACAATGTTGTTAACATAGTATATTATCCTAAAGCATGCAACACCCTTTCCTCTGCTTCCAGTTTATAGCTCAAACTGGACTACTGAACAGAGAAGAGACCAAACAAAGAGAAAAAGGATGTAGTGACTGGCAAAGGATTCTTTCCCAGGAATAAGTTTGATTAATTAGTGCCTAGGAGGGCTGTGTGAAACAGGCCATATTCAATTCGGATTCAGCCTGAATCAGGGACAGTGATTCGATCTGTTGATTTGGATCACCATCCCTGATTTGATTTGGACAAATCCAAATCTGAAGATTTGATGCTGATTTGGTGAATCAGCGATTTGGACCTAGACAAAACTTTAAAATCTTTTTACTACATACCTGGGGGTAGCGGGCTTGGCTCATGATTGCTGCAGTGCTGGGTGGATGAAGTGTCCAGAAGAAGTGCAGGGGGCTCTCCAGCATGCTCAGCAGCAAATCCACAAGTGGATTGGAGGTACTTCTGGTCCTCTTCTGGTTCTGCTGGGAAGCGCACTGGTGCACCCCCTCCCTCCCATATTCCCCCAGCTCGACCATCAGGAGGCACCAGATGCCAAGCCTGGGGGATGCAGGGGGGCCCCCCAGTGCACTTTCCGGTGGACCCGGAAGCGGACCGAAAGTGCTTCTGGTACACTTCTGGGTCTGCTGCTCAGCACGCTGGGGAGCTCCTGTGCTTCTGTGGGACACCATGCACCCTAGCATCATAGCATTCAGAGCCTCTGCTACCTAGAAGTATATAGAAAAAACATTTAAAGCTGTGTCTATGTCCAAATCACCAAATCTGTCCGAATCTCTGCAAATTGATTCGAAGGGTTCTGAATTGATTAAGAGAGATTAAAGGGTCCTCTGATTTGATTTGGAGATTTGGCCACCAAATTGGGCTGAATCTCCACCGAATCGAATCAGGGACCGAAGATTCACACAGCTGTAGTACCTAGTACTGGTGGCCAATAGTTAAAATCATGTCCCATTATATTTACCACTTTTCACTTTGCAAAGTGGGTAAAGTAATCAAACGGAAGGCAAGTTCAGTACCTGGCCATTTGTAAACGACCAAGTGCTCAACAAATTCACAGAGATGAGTTCTGTAGGACGATGCAAGAGTGTCTCTCCCTTCCAAAGACCCATTGTCTAGATGAAGTATAGCACTGGGAGCAAGGAGGGATGGAAGATTCATTCCTAAAGAATTAGCCCATTTTTATAAAGAGGAAAAATGAAGCTTAGGTCAAGTCTCATGCATAGCTAAATTGGTCTTTTAAAAAGTGTTTAATTCAGTTTCTCACTGACTTCACCTCTCAAGTGAGAGAAATAGTTTGGAAGATAAATCTATCATTAAATGTGGGTCTTCTATATAAAAGGTCCAAGCCCCTTCATGTGGTATGCATGTGGCCAAGGCAACTGGTGGACTTCTTTCTCATTTAACTCTTTTTTCAATAGAGAATGAGCCAAACAAAAAACCACAGTAATGCCAAACTCACTATTGGCATAATGCAATCCATTTAGAAAACTGACATGACCTAGATTTCGATTTGCAGAACGGAGTGACACATAGTTTACTGTGTGCAAACAAACACACAAAACCACAACCTTATGTAACACATGGAAATGCTAGAGTCTGGATGGAGTCTCAATCCTATTTTACATATTGGCAATTCAAAAAGCTGATATGGACAGAGATAGTCCAACTTCTAAGATTTACCATTCAAACATACTTGAACTGCCATGAAAAATGCAATAAAATAATTCTTTCAGACAAGTTTAGAGAGAGGTTTTCCCAAAAGACAGAATTCTGGCTTCCAGTCACATAAAGCTTACACTTTGTCAATAACACAGTGAAGGAAGGCATGAATGAATTTTATTTCATTGGACAAGTGAGTTGGAATACAGATAAGGCAGGGTGAGCATATAAACCTTTAAATAAATGTTTTAGCACTATCTGGAAGGGAGGAATGCAATTGATTCCAATCTTTTTTGACAGAAAATCAGTTCCTCTAAAACTCTTGGGGCAACAAACACTAACTAAAAGTGCCTGCTCCTAATAAAATCTTTAAGTACAACAAAATAAAATGTTGTCATTTGCGACTAATAGGCTACAATTAATGCAAGCACTTCTTTTTTAGCAGCTTGATTGCGATATTAAACTGCATTCATACAAATATAGTGTAGTAGGGAATCATTGCTTCACAATGACTCAACTTGAGAATTTTCCTTGGGCGTTTTTAAAGGAAAGTATGTGACGAAGCACTACACAAGGTAAAAAGTATTCTGTTGGTTGAATGCTACAGTACATTTTGGATTTAATTGGAATAAACACTCAATTAATAGAATAGAAATCACTGATTTAGGACTGTGAAATGCTGAGCAGTATTTCCTTCTTTTGCTTAGTAGACCATATTTGTTTATATGAAGTTGTCCCAATCAAAATCTTGTGTTTTAATAATTTCCTTCTGGCTGCTTAATATATGGCTTCTGAAGTATTCCCTGTACTGCAACTATGAATGATTATTCCATTACAATTATTAATTCTTAAAATTTTCCATCTCAAAATACAAATGCTGAGTTGTACGAAGTAGAGGTAAATTTCACGGCTGTTCAGAACAAGTCTGTGGAGCTTTTATGAGAGAGAGCCAAATCAGGACTCTTTTTTTTTTTTCATGGTTTAATTGCAAATCTAACTCAGTCTTGAGTTTTACTCTCGTTTCCAAAACAAATACCAGCTTGTAAAAAATCCCAAATCAACACTGTAACAAATGCAATGGCTACTCTATGCCAAAAAGAGACTGCTCTACTCTGTCAGGAATAGGAATTCAAAAAGAGGTGACGTGAGAAGCAACTTTTTAAAGCTGTGTATTTTCATTTGCATTGCCTGTCTCATCTAATTTTACATATTGTCTGCCTTTTGCATTGCTTTGATTTTGCTACCTTAAAAGACGCATGAGTCAGAACTAAAGCCAGCAAACACAGTGAGATGTATTACTCAATGTCCTACAATATGAGATGTGACTAAGTGGTGGTATATCAGCCTTGATATGCATTTGTGAAGAATTATCATGCCCCAACTGCCAAGCCATGCCAGAAATGGTAACTTTGAAACAATCTGCTAATTGTAAATGAATACAGGCGACCCTTGCCATTCATGGGGGATATGTTCTCATATCCACCACGAATGGCTAAATCTGTGAATAAAGCACTGCGTTCACTGCTCTGGGGATGGCGGGAGAGCGGCGGCAGTGGTGGGAGCCCAGCAGCGGCAAGCACAGAGCTCCCAAGGAGCTTCTTTAAGCATATTTAAGAAGTGGGTTCGGCATTCCTGAATATTTGAAACCACAAATGCTGAACCCGCGAATAGTGAGGGTTTCCTGTACTGTTCCAGTCCCCTTTTGTAGCAAAGGAAGCTAGCAAATAAAAGCCATGCACCTAATTGTTACAACCTCAATGACCATAATCAATTGTTAAGAGTAGAAGTTTATTCAATAATTAGACCTTTAAAGAAAATCTACATGCGACTGTTTTGAAAAAGAGACAATTAAGAAGCATGTGACCAAGTGAAGGGACTATTTTTATGATCCAATATTCCATTCTCGTTTAATATCTTGTCCCCAATTTCCTCTCATAATTAGCTGCCTTAGAACAACTGTCACACAACGTCTAGAAACATTCCTATGCGCTATGGTATTTATATAAGCCGAGGTGTCAAAGTCATCTGATCCCATTGCGTGCTTTGGGACTGGTCTGAAGGCTGAATGAATGGACCCTTTCCCCTTCCCCTCCCTCAGGACGATGCCTGCTGTGGCCAAATTGGAATACAAGCTGCCGATGGCTCCTGCTGCAACTGATCTGCAGTGGATGCCGTGTGCAGCAAAGTCCCAGAATGGCCGGAGTGGGATTTGTGGACACTGGATCAGACATGTGGGGGTGGCAAGGGAGAGAGGGAGGGGAGGCCCAGATTGACCCCATGTAGAGCCAACACCAGGCACTGGATGATGTCACTCTGAATGCTGGACTTGGCCCGCGGGCAGTATCTTTGACATCCCATTACAAACCGAAAGTGGCCCGTCTCTAATTTATTGATTAATGCATTGCCTTGTTTCAGAGCATTAACTGCATCTAGCATCTTTCTGTACTTTGTGAATTGTTTGCCAGTTCTGAAATGTATGCTTTTATCGAGGGTCAACTGCCTTAGACAGTCCCTCAAGTTACTTTGAGGAGTGGCTGTATTTTCAATATTAAACACTTTTCTACTAAAAAAATGGATTCATAATAAAAATGAAGGCTACCAGAATCTCCACAGTGTGCAGTAGCACTTCGTCTTCTACATTTCTCATCTTTCTTTGACAGACTTTCTTATCCTACTGCAGCAGAAAACTAGTCTAAACCAACCTGTAAGCCTACCTATTCTTTGCCTGTTTTCTACCAGTTGTACTGTCTTCTTATGGCTATAGTCCTACAATCAGATTTCATGGTTAGAGAGAGGAGGGGGGAGGTTGATGCACAATGTGCATTGATGGTTCCTTTCTTGCTTTCAAAGCCTCACACAGATTATATCAATTTGTGAATAAGTGGCTAGAAATTGCTTGTTTGGATTAGATAAGCTTTCAGGCTTCTGTTTATTGACACAGATTGACTTTCAGTTTAAATGAGCTTAATAGAGCTAAAGCACAAAATGCCAACCTCAGACATTCCTCTTGCTCGTGATTTTAGGGCTAAATCTAAGTCCATGGCATGAAGTTCACCTCCAAAGAGTTTTTGGGTGTAAGGGGGGTTTTTTTGGTTTTTCTTTTGGGGTTTTTTTTTTGGTCTCGACTATTCTCTGTCTACTTTACAGCTCAATACTGCTCCCATTAAACTCCAATTGACTTAGTGTTGAGATGCACTCAATACTTAAAGACCATTTTAAACCACTAATGTAATATTCTATTAGAATGAATGGAACTTCCTGGTGTATGTAAAAGTACAGTAAATGTTTTTGACAAGAAGAGCTTCGCACAATATCCTATTACAGTAGTGTTTGTTACAATTAAGGAAATTAAATCTATTGTGTGGCTACAAAATGGCCATTGCTATCTTAGATGTTCTTTCTTCCAACCCCCAGCACTTGTTTTCTCAAGGACTCATCTTACCTTGTGGCTTAGAAATGTCAGTCTTCCACAATGGCATTGCAGCTGGCTTGTGTGGAGATGATTGACAGGTGAATTAAAAGATAAAATTCTTTTAAGATAAAAATAAGCTTTGATATCATAGATTATAACACCAGAAGGGACCATTAGGAAGGAACCATCTACTCTAACACCTTCTATAATAAGACTTCCCATAAGACTTCCCTTTCTTAACTCCTAAATGAAGAAAAAAAATCTAACTTGGAACTCACTACAGTAGGCTATGCTGGGGAATGTAAATTTATATTCCCAGTAGCTTAAATTGTCAGAGTAAATTCAGCTAAAATCTAAACTGCAGTGGCTTCCTAAAGTAACTATTAGTTGTACACACAGCTCAGCAAATACCTTACAGAGGGAGTCAAAGTTTTTGGGTAGAGGTGATATCTTTGATTAGACAAACTAAAAAAAGTTATTTGCAAGCTTTGGACACACACACGGACTTCCTCAAGCAAAAAAATAAATAAATAAAAATAGTGAGAGATATGAAAGATGGCCAGAAATCCTGGAGGTATGAAAAAAGCCAGTCACCTTTTGTGCTCAGACCAACATGGCTACTGCCTAGATCCTTGCAGAGGGAGTAGCACTCTAAAACCATGGCCCATAGGCTAGGGACAGACATTACACATAAAGTGGTTTAAGTGATCAGAAACTGGTTTAAACCTATAACAGAACAGATCTTCAGTGCACATAAACCAGTTTGAAAATGGATGAAACCAGTTTGAGATAAACCTGGTTGAGTGTAGTATCAGACTTAACTGATTCGGCTCAAACCGGTTTATGCAATGTCTGTTCTAGACCCCCTGCTGGTTTAAGATAAACCAGGTATCCAGGCATGATGTCTGGGCTGGGCAGGGCTCTTTGCTCCACAGCAGGGCTGGCCCCTCCCCTCTGCTCCCTGGCTGCAACTCGGCAGAGACTTGCAAGCATAGCAGCATCTGTCTGGCTTCTCCCTGTTAAGCAGGGATTATTCCCCCCTCCCGTCTGCCTTACACAGACACCTCAGCATTAGCTAGCAGACCACATGCTGGCTACAGTCTATGCTGTGGGAGATGACCAAGGCAGACAGGCTTTCTGGAGCTAATCAACAGGTAGCTTAATGTCCTTCCTTGGGAAAGCTGTTTAAGAGCCGTTTGTTCTCCTCCTCACCACTCCCTGCTAAGCAGAAATTCCCCCTACCCTCTGCCTTGCTGAGGAGGTGTCTGTGTATTAGCTAAAAGACCACATGCTGGCTACAGTGGGTGCTGAATCAACAGGTAGAACCAACAGGTAGCTGGTAATGTCCCTCTGTTGTTTTGTTTTCTTAACGGGGTGATAAACACTGCTATCAATTCCCTGCTGGGCTAATCAGAGCATCCTGCCAGGGCCTAGCCATGCCCCCCCCTCCTTCCATAAGCTCAGTACTGTCTAAGGGAAGGGAGGGCTGCTTTAGCTTCCCCCAGCTTCTAGCCTGAGCCACTGCAGGCTTGTGCTTGCATGTCTGGATGTCTGTGCAGTTACAAAGTAATTTAACCTAGCCAGGTTAGACTAACCTGCAAAGATTGAATCAATTTAGGCTCAGGCTTTTTGAATGTCTGTCTCTAGCCATAGTGATAACACTAGGCTTTTGCCAAATAAAGCTTGTAGGTCCTGATGGACTTACTGGGGCAATGAGACATGCAAACAGATACTCAAATTGAATAGTGGCAATAAAGTGAATCTTCCTTTAAAGTAAGAGGACTCCATTATATCAGAAGGACCAGTCTACCTGGACGGAAGAATTCTCAGGACATAATAGACCTATTACCAGGTAGATTTGTTGTGATAATTTACCTGAGTAACTATTGTTGACATGCATTACTGCAGTGGTTCTCAACCTCTTTATGATCAAGGCATCCATCAGAAAATACCAGCTCTTTGGTTTCACTCATTTTTTTTAATATAGAAAAATAGTAGGAGCTATTCTTCTGTTGCAAAGAACTCAGAAAGAGCACAACAGGTCAGAATGTTTTTGACTCTATGGATTCCTATTTAAAATCTTTGGTGTTATCTTGTGAATCATGTATAGGTATCTGCATACCTAAATGTGCTAATATTAAGCAGCATGTCACATCATCCTTGAAAGGATCTCATGGCACCCTGATTGAGAACCCTAATCTACTGCATGAAACACCATGCAAGGGTCCTTGTGCTACACAGAGGCACACTTTACTTCTATTATTTTCACTTACATCTCAGCCACAGATGATGCAGTCAGAGCTTCCCTATTTTAAAATGAGAAATGGCAGATTCTAATCCCTTTCCAACTCAGTTCAATACAGAGGCAAAGTAGAGTCCATATGTAAATGCATCTGAGCTCTACAACATATACCAGAGTACATTTTCTTTTACTTCAGGCACAGCCACGAGCAAACGGTATTGTACAAAGTACATGACCCCTGGAGTCTTTGTGACTCAGCCAGAGACATTAGAGTTGCAGTTTTTCCCCTTTGCTCCCTGGGGCAGTAATGGACAGTAGATCCAGACTGCCAGTCAGTCACTACGGTCTTCCCACCCTGTCTACATTGGCTGAAGAACCCCATTGGCAGGTGGATATAAGGCTCTTCACATTCCCTGCCCATCTGCTATACAGAAGATGTAGTTCTATTTACTTTCAAGTGTGCAAATTTCAAGGGCCAGGCAACTTGGTGTAGAGTCATTTCTTATTCTCTTGTGCACTTTTGCAGGTGCATACGGTCCCCAAGCTGGAATTAAGTTCCAGAAGTGAAATCAAGCCATCAATTTTCCTTAAAGGCATTTCCTTTCTTTGCATGTCTTTCTGGATTTAGGTCACAGATGAAGAACATAATTCTCATCAAAACCTATTGTATCACTTTTGCAACATGGAAAAATAGCGAATGCAAATGGTATAGGACAGGGGTGGCCACCTTGGGAGCCACATCTGATCCTCCCCCAAAGTTCAAGAGCTGCCGATTAGGGCAAGGGAGCATGGGGGGGGAGGGGGGGAGTGCTGAGCAACCCAAAGTGGAGGTGACTCCCCCGTCCCAAGCCAAGCCACTCTGGCTTTCCCCACAGGGAGCATGCCCTGGGGTAAGCAGCATGCTTGCAGCTCCCGCCCCAGCAGCCCAGCACCTGAGCCGGCAGTCCCAGAGGGAAGACAGCACCTACAGCTGCCTTAGGAAGAAGTGGGTGGGGCTTCACATAGGTGAACGAAGAAAATATGATTGCAGGGCTGAGTGTGCATGGCACCCCCTGCCCCAGCAAGTAAGTCTGTCAGGGGGAAGGGGCGTGGGGGGCATATGAAGGCCCCTGTGGTAAGGGAGTGGGGCAGGGGCTGGGGTGAATAAGGCCCCAGGGCTGGGGCAGGTCATGGGAGGCTCAGAGCATGGGCACCTCCTTCAGGGGCATGGGGGGGGGGCTCCCAACACTGTGTGCACCCCCAGGGCAGGTGCAGGGGGCACATGCCCCTCCCAATCTCTATGCGGGGCAGAAGCAGCTGCCACTGCAGGCTGCGTTCCGTACCCCACTGCCAGTGTCCCGGCAGCCATGCAATACCACATGCCTCCTGCATGCTGGTTGTGCTGCCTGCCCGGCAGTAGGAAGCACGTGGCTTCATGTGGCTGCCAGGACACTGGCAGTAGGGTGCAGAGTGCAGCAGAGGCCACCTCCACCCCACACACAGCACAGATTGGGGGGGCACATTACCCTGTGTCTGCAGACAGCAGCGGGAAACACCCCCTGGCCCCGCGCCCCTAGATGAGCCACCCAGCCTCTGAGCCTCTCATGACCCACCCTGGGGCCCCATTCACACACCCCTTCCACGGGGCCTCGATATTCCCCCCCCACGCCCCTTTTTGTCCACACATTTACCTGCTCAGCTGAGCACTGCTCCACACAGGGCCAGGCCAGGCTGAATTCCCGGCCACCTGCAGGCTCTGGCTGCTCATCTCTCTCTGTGACTCCCCCACCACATACAGCTGCCTGGAGCCCACAGTCAGGCTGCCTGCATTTGTGGAGACTAAGTCCCCTTAGCCTCAGACTTCTACTGCCTATGGGGTTTTGACCAATTTGCAGAGAGCTGCAAGTACCATGCCGGCAAGCCGCATGGGTCCCGTGACCTGCAGTTTGGCCACCACTGGTATAGGAGGTAGAAAAACACATAGAGGGAGGAATGTTAAGTGAAGAAGCTGTGATGTTCATGACCTCTATTAGAAATGTCTTGTTGCCTGCTTATGCTTTCTCCCCAAAACACAAACTTAGTAAGCCTTCAGGAAATGATCCCTTTCCTTGGTGAAGTAGAAACTCCTATAAACAGTTTCCTACCTTTGACTGGTGGATAGGAGTGAGTGTATATTTAGGCACTGGACTGGGATTCGGGAGATACGACATGAATTCCTGGCTCCGCAGCAGACTCCCTGGATGACCTTGATCCCATCACTTCATTTCAGTGTCCACAGCAATATGGAAAAGTGGTACCTCCTTTTTGCCACCCTTATCTGTCTTTTCCTTCTTCCCCGACTGGGTAGATAGTGAGAGACTACCCCTGATGTTTACAATGGTTTTATACCCCAGAAAGCACAATGGGGTTTTGATGTTAACTGGGCCTCCTAGGTGCCACTGAAATATAAGAAAAGTAAATTAGCATGCAGAGAACTCCTTATGGTGCCAATTACACAATGAGTTACATGCATTAACCCTAAAGAGTTGCCCAACTCTAATTATAATTCCCTGTATTTTGTAGTAATTTCTCTACTTTTTCTCTGCACATGTAGGTAAAGAGATTAGATAATTCCCCAGAATCAAAGCAGTAAATACAGCCTGATATACAGTCTTGATTGAGTTCTCTTTTATGGAGGGTGTGCAGAGAAAGAAACACATAAATCACGCTAACTGGTTAACACATCTGAGGCACTGTATACTAAATCAGTAAGGCCTCATTTGTTTCTAGTCTTAATTCCAGCATTCCCCAAGGATCAAATAAATGTAAAACCTGACTTCACTGCAGTAATGTTTTCTGCTCATTCCAAAGTCTTTTACCACAGTGAAAGTTTGATTCCAAAGCTGTGTGTAAGCCATTGCCAGCACTGACACTGATAAACAATTAAGCTGATAGGTGGCTTAAAAGTGAGAGGTGTCTATGTTTCAAAAACATTTCCTATTAACTCTTGTATTTATCTACTCACCAATAAAGCTTACATCTAATGCTGAGTTAAGAAATCTAATGTCCTCTGGGCATGTACACGAAGTCCTACGGTGACATAGCAATGTACTATGTTGCTGTACGGTGCGCTACGGCAATGTAGCAATCACAAGGGTCTGCATGCGATCACCAGCTAAATCGCCATAGTGGCACGCTTCCCCAGCATAGCGCACCACTACGGTGACGTAGTGGCAAAATGTAACTGCGTGCTGTGCGCATGGCACAGTAATTCCCATACCGTGGCATGCTTTAGTATTTCCAAATGTGACCATACACTGATATGTAGATGCACCTTCTTTTGTGCATCAAGAACATGGAAGCTATTTGTAGTATTATTCATGACCAGATGTTTGGCAGCTCCGTTTTCTACACAAGGTACGCCTTCCCTTTATGCCACTCCATCACTGCACCACATGCATTGCTTTCCTTGTAACCTCAGCCCCTTACAAATGACTTGTGGGGCTTGGAAGAAAATGCTACGCAATAGTTCTGGTGTCATCTCTTTTTAAAATGGGCTAATCTAATGAGGATCACTGAGCTCCAGTTTCTGCCTCCTGAAGAAGTAAAAGAAGGCCACTATTTTGTCTTTTTCTTTCTGCTGCAAACTCAATTGAACCTTTCACAAACACTACCTGTGTCCATCCTTATGCTTCAGCTGCTTTCAGATCCTGTAAGGATGCAGGCCTTCAGAGATGAAAAACATAAGGGTACCCATTGTCCTTGTGATCTCATTATGCCAGGTTTTCAACTGGGGTAGAGCAGCTCCACAGAAAAGGGTAAAAGTCTCTGTTGCAGATACATCCATGCAAAGTTTGTGCTTTCTGATACAAAAGTATACGTGACTGAAGCTGGTCCAAAGCAGGCAAAAAAAAGGGATCCTCTATGTCCCAATGCAGATTGCAGTCTGGTACAGGTAGTCCTTGACTTACAATGTTTCAAGTTACAACGTTTCACACTTACAACATTTATAAATCGACACTCTGTTTCAACTTTCTGACCTCAGTTTCAACTTTACAACACTTGATCCGATGCAACGCCACACCAACGAACAAGTTTGCTGCATCACCCATCCCCCTGGAGAACATCTGTCCAAACTTCCTTGGACGCTTTCTTTAAGAAAATGGAAAAAAAACTCCATAAAAACCTGCAGCCAAGACTCCCGAGAAGACTCCAGCCAAGAGTCTTATCTTCAAAAAGTCCAGCAAAGTCACCTCAAAGAAGTCCTTCCAAATCAATATGATTGCTATTTACAACATAAATACATTAATGTAGCTATATGACTTATCTATAATTGATTGAGTACAACATTCTGGGTTATTTTGGGTGAAAATAGGGTATTGGGTCTTGGTTCAGGAACAAATCCTCCATTTATAACATTGTTTCCTATGGGAAAATCAGTTCTGAATTACAACATTTCGACTTAAGACACGGTTTTCAGGAACCAGTTGCATCGTAAGGACTGCCTGTATTGTACTGTACTTAGAAAATGATGCATGTAGTATAGACGACACAGTGGGAAGCACAAGCCGTGGATCTGAAGGTGGGGAGAGACAGAACTAGTCAGGAAGCATGTCAGAAAAACGCCAATTGCTCAACATTTAAGCTTTTACAGAAATAGCGGTTTCAAAGCACTTTCATTGGAAAAGGTTCCTCACATCCAAACAATATTTTTGGTTAGAGTGAGAGAGAGAAGGAGAAAGAGAGAAACACCAACTCTGTCTACAGAGATCCATGTTCAAGTTTCTACTGTGTGTCAGGCAGCGTAGGAAACTGAAGCTATATCTCAATTTTTCCACAAAAAAAATCTGAAAGCTCTTATTTCCTTCCAATTTGGAATAGAAAAAATTCTGAATCCTTGATTTTTTTTTCCTGATTATCCTGGCCAGGGAGCCACTTACACAACAGATGACAGGGATAGTATGAAAAGGTCTCATGTGGAGAGACAGGCAAGGTTGGGAAGACATCTACATGCCCAGACATGAGCGGAGAGGCTGCTCTGATGTGCTGTAATTCCAGCATGTTAGAGCAGACTCAATTAATTACTGGAGTGGCAATTACTGCGCTCCATCAGCCTCCCATGTCTCATGTATCAGCATCCCTGTGCTTCAAACTGGTGTTTGGGGCACTTTATCTAAAGCTCATTCACTGAGCTTTAGATAAAGCGCTCCATTGCTATTTTGAAGCACAGGGACGCTGCTACATGAGACACCCCAGGTGCTTTAATTAGAGTGGCTCTGAGAGTTACTCTAATTAAAGCGCTCTCCCACCCCCACACTCACACGCTCTGGGAGCATGTGTATAAACACCCCTAGTGCTGTGGAAATAGCCTGAGGCCTCTGGCACATGTTACACTTAAGACATGATTAACCAGTTAATCACATCTTGTTACTCAGCCCATGTTAATGAAGTTAATGATGTGATAAAACAAGGAATTACACAAAATATATGTAATAACTTGGTGACTTGTTCCTATCACGCCATTAACTGAAGGCATGGTCAGGCAGGGGCTCCCAGCCGTGGGTGTGCTCCTGTGGCTGGGAGCTGAAGGGGATCCCAGCCTCGAGGATGAACCATGTACCCCCATAGCTGGGAGCCCTGTCAGCTGATCCAGACTCCCAGCTGCGGGGATGCAATGTGTGCCTCTATAGCTGGGAAGCTCATTAGCTGACAGGGCCCCTAGCTCCCGAGGCACATGGTGGGAACTTGCTACTTGCTGGTGCAGGGGGATCCTGGGCTCCCTCTGCACTGGAAATAAGGCTTAATGGGATCTGATGCTGGATCCCACAACCATGCCTCCTGCCATGAATGTGTGGCATGGAAGGAAGTGTGATTATGGGGATCAGGCATCAGATCCTTTGTACTTTCACTTGCACATTTGCCAGGGGCCTGAGAAATAAAGTGCTGAATGACAGTAATGCAGACAATTAGAGACCACCTGTAGTCGAAGAAAGGCCAGTATAAACGTTAGATTGAAATTACCTACTCAGTGACCATCTGAGGACAGACTAACTTCTTCCAAAAGCAGCAAAGTATTTAAAACCATCGCTTGGATAACCATTTACTTGACAAAGCACTGATAAGCAATTAAGCAAGGCCTTAGTTTCAAACAGCCTCCAATAGTTGGCGAAGGACTATTTTTTACTTTCTGGCAGCGTTAGCTATGTGCTGATGACTGAAGTAGGCTTTAAATGACAGCATAAGCTTGAAAAGCTGCCAACTCAACATTTGACAAGACTTTCAGAACAGTACCCTGCATCTGCACCACTGGTCCGACCAAGGACAATACGCTGTGTGATTAAAATTAAAGCCTCAAAACACAGAAACCCTTACAATGATAGCAGAGAGACAAACTGCAATCAAGAATGTCTGTGAGAAGCTGTATTTAATGCCCACTGTATCTGTTCAATTATGTACAGGTCTCTTCAATTATTTACTGATTTCAGCCAGATGCTTCCGTGTCCTGTAGTTAAAGGTAAAACTTAAACACGGCCAACTCTTTAAATCCAAAAAGTCTACAATTTTTGCAGTACTTTCAGATCGCCGGGTGTGTAAGAACCAAATGCTAACCAGCTGGATTTCTCTCAGTAGAGATTGCTGGTCTCTATTTCCAAAGCAGAATTCCACCAGCCTGAATATTATAAATAATTAACACCCTTTGTATCAGTGTAGTAGCTAACGAGGCTTGAGGCCCCTTGGTGCCGGGCACTGTACAGATACCAGCAGGAGAGGAAAGAAATTTCCACAAATACAGTCCTTTTACTGTGGATGTAATTAATAGCTGGTCTGCAGGAAAATGCTCCCTTCTCATTAGCTGTGTCTCTACAGCAGTGACATAGCTTAGCTTTTGAAGAGAAGACGGACTGAATATTCATACGGCTGGTGCTCACTTCAGCTCTCGGTGAAACATAAATCAGGCTTCTCTGCAGAAAGTTCGAACACTACAAAAGCAGCCTTTCTTATCAGAAGGGCTGAAGGTGTGGCGGTGAGGACCCGAAAAGTTTTAAAGCACAAGACACTACAAGCAAGAGAGACTCCCTGTCCCCATTGCTTACCAAGTGAGGTCCTGATCCTGGATTAAACATTGGTGAGCCATTCATGTGGGTCTTTGTGCAGGTTCAGAGCTTGCATTAAGACAAGAGGCATGCTGATTATGTCCTCTTCCACACCCCCCTGGAAAACTACACAGTTGTCAAAAACTTCAGAACAGGGAGACTTGTAGCGAGGTGGGCCGGAGATGATTTTGGGGCAAAAACATAAAATGTTTATGGGGAAACCAGCTGCTTTTTTTTTGTGAAAATGGTTTAGTTGAAACCCAATTTTATGTCAAAGTAGGTTTCCTTGGAAATTTATCTAACAACCCTACCATGGGTGCACTGAATGCAAGGAGTTTTGAGTACACTGTAAGGGGGATACAAAGTGGGCGAAAGACACAGTGCAGTGGTAGTTAAAATGTCACTGTTGGAGTTACTAAAGTGAAACACATTCACATGGTGAGGGCCAACGTTTTCGGCAGGTGCGCCACAAATGAGCCCCACACTCTCCCTACACGAATTGCTACGTCACCATAGTGATGAGCTATGCCGATGTAGCATTGCCGGGCACAAACCAGGATGCCAATGCTATGGCGCAGTAGCTCATTGCCGCTGTGCAGTAGGTGTTAAAAATAGCTGTGTGGCGTTGGGACTGCGCAGTAACACCAGTTACTGCACAGTCATTTAGTACTTGCTTAAGTCCACTGCACAGTCCACTGCATGTGTAGACGCGCCCCTGGAGTGCCGGTCTAATTCCTTTCTGCTGCCGAACCTGCTGCTTTGCTTTCTGCTACCTGCCCTGCACTCCCTGTCTGATCTGCTGCTCTGCCTTTTGCTCCTTGCTCTATCTGTTGCATGGCACAATTTGGCCATCCCTGCGTTGACACACTACACCCTAAAAGTGAGACTAGTAAAAAAATCAGTCAACCTGGAGACTATGGCTGGGGAAGAGAGAGAGTGTGTGGTAAAGAGCAAAAAGAAAAATAGTTTGTGACAACACAGATAAGACTTGTGAAACTCTCTTTGAGAAAACTGGGAGGGAAAAGAAAAAGGGGAGGTTGAGGAAGCAGAGAGACAGTGTTTCTAATTATTTTCCACTCCTGCATTCTCTTTCACGCAAAGTATTAACAAGGCTTATTGCAGAACTGACCCAAAACACAAGTGACCAGTTTTTTAGGCAGCCAGTACTGCAAGCTAATTTGTAGAGCTGCTCAAAATATGAGCTATTAGGAAAATTTTGATATGATTTTCACAAATGGACACATTCAGATTTTTAAACTAAGCGGCTCTAATTAGTTGCTTGGAAAAAACATTGCAAAGAACATAAGTTGCTAACCTTTTGAGAGCTGTTATTCCTCAGTGCCGTTTTTGCAGCTTAATGTGTATTTACCAGTGTCAATCTGCCCTGTTCTGAAATTCAAGGTTTGCTGTTTAATTGTATTCTCTAGCTTAAAAAAAACCAAAGTATCATTTTCAGGGGTAAGGCCAAAGGGATACAGGTCAAGTCTGAAAGACCACCTGCTCATCTGATGTAAGAAAAGATTATCATTTTTAGGATCTTCCTTATTCTGGAATGATTTTACAGTGTCTCACTTATCTTGTCTAGATACAAAGGACATGCATAAATCTCTGTCACCTCTTCATTTTCGGTAGGGCCAAATGTATTCCTCTTCCATTTTTCATCGTAATCTCAAACACATCATGAAGAGAATCGAATGCATTTTTTTTCAGTTTTGTCACACTCTATTGGGGGTGGTGTCATTACAGAGGAATGCTTTTTTTCTTGGGGGCCTAACAGCAAAATTGGTAATTGTTTCCAGACTAATCCAAAATGTACTAACTGCAACAATGGACATTAGATGCACACTGCAGCACAATTATCCAATATCCTATCATTCTCTCTTAGAAGATCAGTATTTAGGTATCTTTTAATTTACACAATATTTGATATCAAGCTGTTTTTTTCACCCCCCAAATAAAACCACTATTGTGCTCTTCATTGTAATGTAACTTCTCAGGGTTCTCTGGGAATAGTAGATTCAAGTACGCAACAATTTCTCAAATACTACCCAAATGAGAAAAAAAAAAGAATAGTCTTGGGGTCAATGTGCTAGACCAGTCCATTAGACGCTATCCTGCCACACCAGTCTGTGATGATTTGCCCTAGGTCCTAAGTGGCTCACAACTGCAACACTTCTATTGATTTCACTGGGAGAAAACTTAGCCCTCAATATTTCTAAATCACTTTTTGAATTTTTGGTGACTATTGAAATAATTGTCACCCGTCCTCAGTTTCTACCCATTCTAGTGGTCATTACACAGTAGCACTCATTACACAGTAGCACTCAAGCAAGCAAGAAACCCTTCATAAAACTACTCATATGACCAGTTGTTTGAAGCAATATGCCCTGCATTTGATGATGCTTGGTACATAGAGATCCTGGAAGACTTAAAGTACAAAATACCATTACAGGATCAAGGTTGTCTTTCTTCACAGGAGGAAATAGGTCCATTGCTCTGTGGTGGGTTTATGTGACAGGACAGTCAGAACTGCCAGCATCTCAGCCAGATGTTTTACACTTACAAGCAGGCCAGCCAGGCAGCATGGACAGCTCTCCAACTTTCTGCCTCACGTGCAGGGATCCTGGTGTTAAAAAAAAATATAAAAAATAAAAAAATAAAATAAAATAAAATAAATAAAAAATATCCCCAATTTTTGGGTTAAAAAAAAGTAACCCCAAATCCACATTTTTCCGTGATCAAAATGAAACACCACTATCTATCTATCTATCTATCTATCTATCTATCTATCTATCTATCTATCTATCTATCTATCTATCTATCAGTGGTGTTTCATTTTAATCACAGGTAAAATGTGGATTTTGGATTACTTTTTTAACCTTAAAATTGGGGATTTTTTAATCAGAAAAAACCAGGATCCCTGCTCATGTGGCAGAGTCGATTCTTTAGTGATGCTTCCGCAAGGAGAAAGATAGTTCTTTTTTTTTATCCTTGCACTAAGCTCACTGTACAAATCCAGGTCCATCAGTGCAATAGCAGTAAACCCAGGATAAAATATACTACCTTCTATGCTATAGAAATTTCTGCAATAATTTTAAACAGAAACAGTTTCAGGGCCTCGGTCATGTAAAACCACCTTTACATTTATGTGCTAACTTTAAGGGGATGATGCTGCAGGTTAGGCTTGCTGGGTGGTGCTGGCAGCTGAACAAGGGCTAGCTGTAGTGAAAGAAGCAGGCAAAGTGTCAGCTGGGATAGGAGCTAATTGCAGAGCAGCAGACTGCACAAGGGGCAGGCACCCAAGCAACCCAGGAGCAGATCTCCGGGCAGCCCCAAAGGAACAACTGCAGCCAGCTAAGTTCATTCCAGAGGAGGAACTCAAGCAGAAAGCTAGTCATCAAGCCAAAATGGAAACCCCTGTGGGTGGCTGAAGAGCCACTTGACAGAAAGAGGTAGGACTTTTAGAGGCACATAAGGCTAGTGCCTGAGAACAGGTGGTCAGTGTGGCCCTGCAGGCAGTGGGGAGAGGAGCTCCTAGGCAGGATGGTGGCAGAGGGACCGATTGGCACCCAGGCTGCTCCACAGAGACACAATAAAGGACTAAGGAGGCTTTACAGCCTCCAGTGTGGGGAGAGTTTTGTTATATACTCGGTGGGCTTGTGTTTGTGTTCTTAATAATATTGGTGGACTGGGAGCGGCTACAATGGGTGAAGAGGAGGCACAGGGAGGTGCTTGAGGGGCACCCTGAGTTTAGGCGCTACTAGGCTGTCTGAGGTTTGAACCACAGAGGCACGTGAGGTCTTGAGCCCTGCCAGGGGTCAGGGGCATGTGACACAGGCAGGTGGAAGCCAGGAAGGCTAACACCTGAGCCACAGTTGGGTGCCTGAGGGGCATCCTGAGCCTTGAGCCCCAACAGGGAGCCTGGGCATCAGAAACAAATAGTTGGGACTAAGAGGGCCAATAGTATGAACCCAAGAGAGGCCAGAGAAGTTGGCTGAGGCCAGGAGGGCCAAAGCCCACAGCCCTAGAAGGGTGACACTCAGGTCGGGGGCTCAGTGCCCAGGAAGGGTGGGCATAGGCAGAAGGGCCTAAGCCTGAATGGAGAAGGATAGAGGTGGCCTGAAGCTGAGAGGACCAGGCAAAGCCCAGGAAGGGTGAGACCAGGGCCAGGGCCCAGAACCAGAAGAAAGGACTCAGGGTCCAGAAGCTCAGGTCTAGGACAGTGAGCCTTGGGCTAGGGACCCACCTAGAGAAAAGGCCAAAAAGGTCAAAGCTCCAACAAAGCTTTTGAGGCCATCGGGGCCAAGCTGGGAGAGGGGGGTCAAGAGGCCCCATTAATGTGATAACTTGTACCATCTGTGAAGTATGGGTATGGCTGTAGGGGCAGAAGGAGACCACAACTAACAATGGCAATGGGTTCTCTGAGGGAGGGGAGGCTGGGGGCATGGTCGGGGCCAGAAAGGCCCCACTTAATACTTGAGGGCAAGATTGAGATCAGTTGGGCCCAGGAAAAACCTACTGGATGAATAACAGAAGATGGCTCACTCAGAGTAGCCCTAGGGCAACCTCCCTTTTGTAATCTAATTTTTCCATCAAAGATGTGGCAGGTGAGAGGAAAGGGAGGGTACCCAAGGAGCCGGAGCAGGACAGGTGCCGCTTGGCCACCAGGGGTGTCATAGCCGCCCTTAGGATACAATCCTGTCACACTTGGGCTCTTCAGATTTAGGTTTCAAACACTACTGGTCTCCACCTAGGGACAAATTTTGTGAAGAACTAAAACAATGAACTAGTTTTATGTTGCTGTACTTTCATTGACCTTAGGTAGTGACACATCCCCCAGTGTGACACTTGTACCTATTGTAATCTCTGTATTTGGAACTGGTGTATGGCACAGGTGACCCACTGCATCCCTCTTACAAGTTTGTTGCAAATGAATATTTAGAGTTTCAGGCAGCATTCACACATGAAACCTTCTGTGGAGAAGTTGTCATATGGTGACTGAGCAGCAGTTCACTCACTGCTTGACTTCTTCCTAAGATGTTTGCCCAAAGTACAAAAGGAACGAGGTATGAAATGAACTCAGAATAAACTAGAAATGACTTGAGTCATAAGCCCAAAGGTAAGTTACATCAGCCATACAGGTGAATAAGGACCAGTACAGAAAGTTAAAGCTTCAGTGTGCTTGGGGTATACCGTCTTGGCAGAAAAGCACATCCTCCCCTGCCAAGAAATGGCTACCCTTAGTTTAAGTCCAAATCCACCTTTAAAATGAATGAAAAGCAGCTGGTTGGTTATTAACCCTGAAAAAGTCATTCCTGGACTACCAGTTTGAACTCCTGTGGGCTTTACCCAAAAGAACAACCCATCTCTGGATCCTAGTCAGGCTTAAGTGCGAGTAGGGGCTCAGCTGCTTAGCCCTATTGAGACTGGGCAACCAAGGAACTTGAAAGCCAAGCAAGGACATGCCCATGGAGTTCATGCACCTCCAGAGGTAGGCAGCAGCTAAGTAGGGCTTTCAGGATTGTAGTGTTGGATTTGAAACCTCCAGTGGAGGTTGGGCAGAATTCAAGTGCCTACATTCTCGTCTTGGAGCCGGCCTTAACCCTGTAGTTGATCAAACTGCTCCCCAGTCAACTGGCATGAGAAGAAATGTGTTTCAGATAATGCTGCACACCTGCAGTGCTATCAGACAATGACATTTTAATTGCAATGCTCACAGCATGCTTCTGCTCAATGCAATAGTCCTTTGCAAAAAGATCTGCGGTAGTTTTTTTGGATGGTAGATGTAATTGCTGTTAAGTGCGGGCAGTGATAATGAAAATTCAGTGAAGCTGCAATTGCCATCATAGACCCTTCAAGAGAAAATATAATTAAATCATGCCATAATTACCAATAAAGCAAAAGCAGAATGCAGATTTGAAGTTAAACTTGTGTTGTTAAATTCCTCAGATTTTCTTCCCCCCCTCCCCCCAACCCTGATGCTGCCCCTCTTAATTAATAATCCCTTCTTGTTAGGTTTGAAAAGTTGAGCAAGCAATGGCAGGACATTCAGCCTGTCTTCAAAAAGAACAACTTGGAGTGTTTAATTATCAAATGCCTTCTCATGTATTAGCGCTGAAACTCCTCCCCCCCGCCCCTCAACACCACCCCCTCACCACCACTCTTAAGTTGCTCTTTTCTTCCTGTAAACTGAGCTAACAGTATTGGAGAACAGGTGGCACCCATTGCTCTGGGGGTAGGTTGCTCCAGCCTGCTCTTGACACCTCATTAACACATGGGTGGTACAAAACCCTGCTCCCCCTCCAATCCTTTGATGTTCTCACTCCCAGCCATATTCATCCTTTGCATTTATGAAGTTAATTTACCAAGGTTAAATGATACAATGTGTTTGACTGCATTTTCTCACCTCAAACTTGAGCCTTGTCAAGCCTTCTAGGTAGGAAAGGAACACTTTTTCCCTTCATTATTCGCACTTATGCTGTAATAGGGATTACAGAGCCGCCCCCACTGATTGCTAGCTTGTGGAAAGAACTCCAATTAAGTGGTTAGCCATAATAACACTGCGGCCCTTTAGGAAAATGCTTATCTAAATAGAGATGTACAGAAGGCAGGTTTCTCTCTAATCCTGATGCATTTTCAATTTATGCAATACAAAGTGCATTGGTCTGCAGTGTCCCCTGCTACTGATGATTAATAGCCCATACACTGCAAGGGTCTACAAAGAAAAGTGCCAAGGGAAGCAGATGCAGCAGGTTTTATATTATCATGACTGCAACAAACTCATTCAGTGGTGTCAGCTCTGACTGCAGGATTCTGATTATGAAATATGATGCGTGTTGAATTTAATGGCTTTCTCTGCCCTTCTGGTGAGTTCACTGCTTTCCAATGTCATTTTGTGTTCTCATCTGAGTGGTAATAAAAGGAATATCATTGACTGTGCTAGCTCTGTAACCACTGTGTGTTTTACAATAAATTGTGTTTCAGGACCTTTCTACCCAGGAGAGTGTACAGGGCCAGAAAGTAATATTCCCCAGTTCTGCTATATGAATGCTTTCTGTGAGAAGATAGGAAATTATGCAGGACTGCCCTTCTCCTGAGGCATTCCTTATGTGAGCAGGACATCCATTTTTCAAGTGGTTATACAGTAAAAAGGTCAGTTTGTGTTGGAGATAATACAAAAGATTAAAAAAAAACCCACATCAAAATAAACAGCTGCCACACAGTAGAAATGATTACATCTTGATGAGGGGAGTAAAATCTGATCAAGATAATATATAACTAAGTAACCTGGATAAATCTGGGGCTTCAAAACACAAGTTGGAAAGTCGGAGAGGATACAACTCCGACCTTTGGGTTCTATAAGCAGTTGGTGATGCTGCCTTGCCATATAACTTTGCAAAACAGATCACAGTTTACAGGCAATTTAGATGAGCTGAAGTCTAGTTAACAGTCAAAAAGACTTTCTGGGCTAGTTTAACCAATATTACAACACCGGTAAAACCTTTGCAATAGGAACACATGTTGCATTTGTCCCTCAGCAAACTGTGCCTGTGTTTGTCCCAGGACAGAACTATCCCAGGATTGGTGTGTACATCCATTGCCCCTCTAATCAGGGTTCAGCGAGCTGCTGAATGTATTGTTGCTTTTCTGCTATAGATTTAATGATGTAATCCCAGGATAATCATGCAGGGCACTGACAGATGCGCAGCTCCCTGCTGTAACTCATGGTGCTCCACAGGAAGTGCCATGAGTTGCAGAGATCCCTGCAACCCAACAGACATTTGCTGTTGGGTCTGGAGGGTTGGGTGATTGAGCTCCAGTTTGGAGCAGCTGCATGTCAGCAGCCATTCTCCCCTAGCCCCCTGCCCCAACTCCAATGCTGTTTTCAGGATGGGAAGGGAGGGAGCTCAGTCTGGGGTCTGGCCAGCCTGCGCATGGGGAGGAGAGGGGGATTGGAGCTCCCCCACCTCTGGGGGCTCCAATCCACACCCCCCCCTCCAGCGCAGGCTGCGTAAACCCCAGACTGGACTCCCTCCCCCTGCTCCCATCCTGAAGACAGCACTGGGGGTGAGGCTGGCCTACATCAGCCCAGCCCAGCCCTTCTCCTGGTGTGCACTGATAGAAGTTAATGAAAGTGCTCAGCTTTGGAGTGCCTTCATCTGAGCCCTTGCATAATGAAAGTTAAGCTTGTTGTGCGCTCGGCACTTTTAAAGTACTCTGGAGCTATGCACTTCTGTAAGGGTGTGTCTGTAGATTGTTTCAGGGGGCCAATCACGCAACAAAACATCACTTCTGTCAGTGCCCTCTGGTGCACTTTGTGATGTGCTGGGATAAACTGTTAGAACTTTTTATCCTATGAGCCTTTATAGGAGTTACCCCAGAACAAAAGCCATGGATGTCAGAACAACTGTACTTTGTCCAGGGATGGAATTGTTTATGCTCTGTGGTATAGCAGGTGATGCTACATTTACAGTAGTTCTGTCTCACCAGAGAAGACTATAATGGAAATAAGAGCGATATTCTTACCCTCCACCCTACTGACCCCCACCCCCCTCCAAAAAGAAATTGCAGGCCAGAATTTTAGGATCAGCTCTGTCTTGCTATTTAACTGCAAACCCACTGGATGCTCTTCCTTATTCTAGGTAGAACATTATCCATTCTGATTTTAATCATGTAGAGATCTTGGAGCCAGCTCAAGACTAAAGGCGTGAAACTTTAATATTTACCTGAGGACACCATAATTGCACAAGAAGTGCCCAGATATTTTCAGTGTCGTGGGGAAACCTTCGTATGATCTATTTTTTTCAGGATACTTGAGCTATTAGTCAACCGGAGAACAGGCAAGCTTAAAATCATTATTGTGATCTAGCTTTAGGGTTTAGAATCAAGGACCAAAATCCACTCCCCCTCCACTTTTGCCCTTCATCAGTCTCTCTCCCTCCCCACACACACCATGCCAGCCTTATTGAAGGGGACTTGATAAAGATTCTAGAAATTAAATTTTACCTTTGTCAGAATAATACAGGGAATTTTCACCTTGTTTTTCTTTGTCTGTAGTTGAAATGCCACTGGTATTCTCAATCATATTTTATGTATGAACACTTAAAAAGCTTACCCTAAAGGACAAATGAGAATTTTCTTTTGTCTTTTCAGATTACACTTCATATATTTCCACATAAAAATGTATTATAACAAGATTTAAAAGTGTTATATGTTTTATTGAGGCATTCCCCCAGAGGGGGAAAGTAAAATATATTAACTTTTAACATGGTGGCTCTACCTTCCCACCCCATCTCCCTCCTCCAATCCTTTCGTTGTTTGCTGAAAAACTTCTAACAGCTGAAAGGTAAGAATGCCAGCCAGAAAACTCTGATCTGATACAAAATAAAAGTTGTGCACCAGGGTAATAAAAGCCAAGCATTCATCCCCCATGGTAAGTCATCAAATGTGCTATGAATATTCACAAGGAGGAGGCTTAAGAAAAAAGTGTCCTAAGACTAATGTGATGAGCTTGTATTTCCAAAAGCCTTGTTATGCATACATTTTAGGTGGCTCCTGGAGCTATTAACTCATGGGTTACCCACACGTTAACACCTGAAAAATGTTCTAAACACACTTCAGGCAGCTTAAAGATATGCTACTCCAGGGCAGGTTTATCTTTGATCTGTGTTACCCAGCTTGTGCTCCATTAATGTGTGGCCACTCCCCAAAGATGAGTTGCCCAAGTTGCAGTCCTCCAGCATCCCAAGATGCAGCATCCTTTCTCCAACCCTCCTCTTCTTTGTGGGCAAACTTTCCACCCCAACCTCTACTGCCCAGAGGGTGGTTCCAGCACCAAGCCAACTCCCCCTCTTGCCCCCAGGGGTATGACCTTCCCATCCCCAGAGGTGCAACCTTGTGCAAACAGCCTGCAGAGCACATGCCAGTTGGCCAGTTTGCAGAGCATGGATGGGTCCAGGAGTAGGGTCTAGGGGTCCCATTAACACTTAACAGCTTCATGATCCTGCTCCCCCAACCCATCTCTCACACACCCATACCTAGAGCCAGCATAAAAACCTATCCTGGTTCACCAATCCTGTAACGGCAACTCACAGATGTAGTTCCTAGTTAGGCCCCTGCTCGCCAACCCTCTAGTGGCAAGTCACAGCTGTGCAGGTGAGGGGACAGTCAAAGAAGGTTTTTAGTAGGGCTATGCGAAGCTTCGGTCACTGATTTGATTCAGAGATTCAGCCCAATTCAGTGGCCGACTCTCCAAATCCAAATCGAATCAGGAGACCTTTTAATCTCTCCAAATAGAATCGGAACCCTCCGAATTGATTCGGAGAGATTCGGTGATTCGGACATAGACACAGCTTTAAATTTTTTGTCTACATACCTCAAGGTACCAGGCGACTCGTGAATGTTGCAATGGTGGGGCGGATGGAGTGTCCCACAGGAGCATGGGGTGAGGGGCAGCACACTTGAAAACAGACCCAGAAGTGGACCAGAAGCACTTCCGGGTCTGCTGGGGTGCGTGCAGGGGGGCCCCACTGTGCTACCCCCCCAGCTTGGCGACTGGTGCTTCCTGGGTCTGAGGGGACACCCGGGGTCCCCCTGAAGCTAATTGCAGAGCTGGGAGGGTGCAGGGGTCCCTGGCACGCTACCCAGCGAACCCAGAAGTGGACTGGAAGTACTTCCAGGTTTGCTGCCAAGTATACAGGGGGCCCCCCACACTCCTGTGGGACACTCCATCTGCCCCAGCATCGCAGCATTCACGAGCCATGCCTGGTACCTCCAGGTATGTAGAAAAAACATTTAAAGCTGCATCTATGACCAAATCACTGATTCTCTGAATCAGCATCGATTCTTCAGATTCGATCGGGGACAGCGACCCAAATCAAATCAGGGACAGTGATCCAAATCAATGAATCGAATCACTGTCCCTGATTCAGGCTGAATCTGAATCAAATAGGGCCCATTTTGCACACCCCTGGTTTTTAGCCTTAAGGTGTGACTGCTTTATACTTAAGCTATCACTAATACTAATCAACACTTGAGCAGTTCAAAGTATAGCATGTATCAAGGCACAGATTGTGCCAATTCCTTTTAAGCCCAGCAACCTACTCTTCTTCTCCTTTTTGGTATGCAAGAACAAAGAACAGTCTGCCTGCCAATAGGCAAGAACTGAAGGCAGCGAACCCTTCTGAGACAAAGAATACCTTTGCTTACCATTGTTTTTAAGGTATTCTGTACTTTGTAGGTCTGCTCTGTTTGTGCATTTACCATTCCTGATGGTAACTTGATCTCCAAGCTCTCCCTGCGTAGCTGTCCCTCGAGCATTCTGCTTTGAACCTTCAAGAAAATGAATGACTGCCTAATGGCTGAGAGGAGCAGTTCCAAGGAGGCAGGAAATACCACAAGCTAACCTGCAAACAACAGCCCACGCAGTGGCTTAGGTTTTGGAATCCCTTGCTTATACCCAGGGAATAAAAACGGTGCATAACAACTCAAACTTAGATTAATTCAACTGAAAGTCATTAGACATGGAGGATCAGCTACACCTTGCAAAGTCAGGGACAAGAAATGTTGCAAGCTATGCCACTGGCCGTGATTCAGGAAAAGTTAAGTGCCAGCTTATTTTCCCTTGACTTCAGAGAGACCCAAGGACATGAGCAGGTCTAAGTACATGAGTAATCTTATCCCTCTTCACTTAAGTAACCAAGCTTCCCCTTATAGACTTTGTAGAACTGAGATCTCTACCCTGACCACTGAAAGCAGCCTTAATACCCAATTGTGCTCAGTACTTATTCTATCAGTCATTACAACAGTCTCTGAGGAGAACACTTGGCAATTGCCCATGCTACTGTTGATCATGTCAAACCTTTCACTTCACATGCAATAAACCTACCTGGAGAGAGCCTTCATTTCCAAACTTCCCATACACTTGCTTGACTGCTCTAACAGCAAGTTTCTCTTTCATCATTTACCAAGAAATGCGATTTTCAACAGATTCTCAGCAGTGAGAGACCACCTGGCTCTTTGATATAACCTCTTTGATTGTAATTCATATTAAGCCTAACATGCTAGCATGGTGTTTTTTTTACTGGTTTGCACACAGTGTTTGCACTTGCAAAATCTCTCTTTCAAAGTTTCAGTTGAAATGTTCCAGTAGGGTACAGTAAGGTAGAAGGGAATTCTATCCACTTTTTTGCAGTTCTTTAACCCCAAACAGCTTGTCCTTTTTTAGATGTTACTAAAGTCCATATTTAATTTTTTAGATGCAACTAAACTGTTAATATTCCAAATATGAAGACATGCCCAACTTATCCTTCAAACAGTGTTTATCAACTGTACTTGATTGGTGATATGGATTGAATAATAAACCATTCAGTGTCTATTTCACCATTTAGTCCCATTTTTAAAAGGGGAAGAAGCACAGAATAAATGACATGACCCAAAGTATGACCCTGAGTATGTCATTGCCTAGGCTGAGCATAGAACTGGACTGTCTTTTTCTTCAACCTGTTCCCTTTCACCTTTATCGTGACAAAACACTCTAAAAACTGCAAGGATGCATTCAGTCTGATGGACTGAACTGTATTTAAAAAAAATTTAACATCATTTTAACACATCTTTAAAAACATGGCTAAAAGGTGAGCCTAGGTAGGTCATAAAAGAGTACATGTGTGGGAGGAGGGTGAGAACGATTAATATTCTTGGAGTTTTCCCTTAGTATGCATGAAAGCCAGCACAAAGGCACTAATAACCTCTTCAGGCAGAGTGTATTTTCCCTTGGGGATAATAGCTCAAGGATAGAGAGAGAAAATTTTTACATTATATAGGGACATTATCTTTCTTGTATGAAAACTAACAATTTCAGCTCTTTCATGCAGAACTAAGCTACCTTAATCTTACCTGTACGCTCGCACCTGTGCCAGAGCAATTTAGAAATGCCAGCAAAATGCATTTCAAGGATTCTATCTTAAGCCTCCCCATTTGCACTTAATTTGCTTCATCACATAGGGATAGGAATTAAAGGCCTTCACTACAGTTTAGGCAGCTTGCCAATACCTATTTTATAGCAATAAAATATGTACAAATTAAGGAATCTCATGTGGAAAATTCATTCAACAGCCTCAAAAGCCAAATGAATGGTAATTACTTTGAACACAATGTGGTGGCAATCAAGCAAGATTGGATCATGCTTTTAAATGTATGTCTAAATTTTTAAGAACTAAGATAATTATGAATTATGAAAATAACTCAGACAATGCCACAGCAAAGCTGCTGTTTGTGAAACAAGGAAGGGATATTCTTTGAGGAGCCGAGAGGAGAATATTTCAGCACCTGCATAGTGATAATCAGATGCAGTCAGTAAGTGCAGGGCTGATTTTTTTTTTTGGGGGGGGGGGGGGGTTGCTTCTTAGCCCTTCTTACAGATGACAGGATTACCAGTAGATGACTACTTTGAGGGAAAAGGGCACCCTTTATAAACAATATTCACGAATAAAAAGGACCTGTGCTCCCTCACAGAAGTAGGGGTAAGTTCAGTTCAAATTCATGCATGTCACAATGTGAAATACAAATATGCCAGCTTAGCTCTCTGTGGGTTTCACTGAATCTTGAACCCAACCTTAATGTTCATCCATTTACGCACCACTGAGTGAATAAATACAAAATGGGTTCAATTCTCAAGGGTAAAGCTGAACGGATTTAGAGCAATACATACATTTGCTGTTCGTGCACTTGGCAAATACTGCTGTAGCTTTGTTCTTTTCTGGAGTGATCCCTGGGAAGGCTTTTAAAGCAGGAGTGGAAGTGACAAAACTGCATTAGGTTAAAAAACTAAGATTATGCCGGATTAACAAAAAATGAAACTCTATAAGGAAGTTTAAAAATGAATTTTGCTATTTTAAATATTTGACAGCGGCTGTTACATTTTCTTAGTGTTTTGTGTATGTACTTCTTCATTTATCCAACCCCCACCCCCATGGATAGGGCCTTTTTAAATCTCAATTGCACATTTTTGTGAAAATCATCAAATTAAGTGACTTTCATGACAAATGCAATTTGCAACAAAATGCCATGATATGGCCACTTGCTGGGGAGTTCCCCAGCAAGTGGCCATATTCATGGCATTTGGGGTTTTGGCCACCTGTGTCTGCCTTGATGCTCTATTCAGGAAGTGGTAGACCACAATAAGCAGCCATGCCAGGCAGGCTGAGGCCCCAGATTCAAGGCCACAGCCTAACAACAAGGTAATTTGGACCTCTAATTCTCATGGAAAGCCAACGGATGCTAAGCTCCAGACACCCATGTGTGACTAGGACACAATCTCCCCACAAATTACTCCAGCACTCAACTACACACCCATTGCAGGGCAAACAGTTTGGCCAATATTTTACTGTGTAGTCAAACAACTGGTGTATGAACCTCAAAAGATGCTGAGAGTGTAGGTTTGGCTGGCATATACATATTCACAAGGTGGGCTATTTAGCCCAATCTCCTCTAAGCCGCTACATGCCTTAAGCCTTTAAGACTTTGCTGGGAATCTCTGAATGCAGACTTCTCCCATGGTGTCTCTTCTGCCTCTTGTTTTAGCTCAGGACAGGAGGATTCCCAAAGCTTGCTCAGCTCTAGCGGTTTGTGGTACTGGAAGAGTTCTTGGCCAGTAGGAGGCAATCTGGATTCATTCTTCAGTGCAGTATATACTATGCAAGACAAAATGTATAGGTCCTGCCTTTTCCGTTGTGAGACTTGCAAAAAAGTCAGGTGAGGAACCAGTTGTTGAAATATAGACTTGAGTAGACTAAGACTGCTTAACAGAGCAATATGAGCCCCTGATCCGCTCCTCCACTTGCTAAATGGCGTGGTAACAGAGAAGGAGAAAGGGACAACTACAATTAAGTCAGAAGAGCTAGAACTGTGTAAGCTGCGTTTATTCTCAGCTTTGGCAAAACTGACTGCGACGCTTTAATCATAATAATTTACTTGTGCAATTGGTATTTTTCTAAGATATTTTGGCTTTGCTGGAAATCAGATAGTGGGGTACACAAACCCTGCTCACCCTCAAGATAAAGATTACTGGCAACTGATTAAGATGGCCACTTTCTGAAAAGATATAAAATAAAGGGAATTTATTACTTACTCTGCTGCACTGGTGGCTCTCTCGCCACTTCTCAGTAACGGTAGCTCTGCAAAAAGAGCTTTTTGTTGGCTCTTTGTCAAGCAGCCAGGTACCAAACTGCACAGAGTCAGTTAGTTCCCCTGTCCTTTCCAGTTACAAGTAACACGTACGCAAGCATATCCGAACAGGGAAAGGGAAAGCTCTTTAGCTGTACGTTTAAATGCTTTTAATTGAAATACCATTTCTTACAACGTGTTTGCTTATTAGGCCATCTAGAAATCCTGCGACCCCCCCTACAATGAAAGTTCTTCTTGTGATTTTAATACTTAGGGTCTGATACTGAATGCTGCTTCACACTAGCGGATCCCATCCCACAAAGCAGCCTGGAGAATGGGGCATGAGAAAGAACCCAACAATTAGAAGATTTATACAACTCTGTGACTCAGCGTTCAGTCCTAACAGCAAAGCTCACGCACTGCATTGGGAATATGCCCTTTTACATGGAATAACGCAGTCAATCTCAGGTTTAAAAAAAGCCAGGCCCGAATATCTCTTCCCTTGTAATTCAGTATTTCAGCTCTTCAACACATCCTTCCTAACGAGTACTTCCCAAAAATCTTTTCACAGTTTGGTGGTTACTTCCTGCTCAACAGAAAATGGTCTGAGATCTTTCAGACGGTATTATGCACATGCAATATGTAAGGGGAAGTACCACAATTTCTCATGTAGAACATGGATGGGAATAAGATGTGCATCTTGTTTTTGCAAGGCAGAAGGAAGAAAACAGGATTTTTCCTTGTAATAAGTAACTGAGTAGCAGCAGCCGGAAAGCCAAGCTTACTCTTTGCTCTGATCCCTGGGGATCCCCGAGGGTTTTACTTCCATTCACGTCAGCCAGAAGCTTAAGTAGCCGAAACTAATGTTACCATATTTCCTCATTTATAATGTGCCCTCTAATTTCCCTGAGATGGTTTTGAAAAATATAGTGCTGTAGGCAAGAAAATAAAGTATTTAAGAGAAATTGGGCATGTCCACACAAGACGCTTGTCTGTGCAGCAAACAAATTTACTCCAGCTCAAATTGAGCCGGAGCATATTCACTCACATCAATTGCATGTGTAGACATGCCCACAATGTTGTAATAATAAATTCCTTGCTGAACTACAGTGTGTTACGGCAGGATAGGACAACTTCAGCATGCTATACAATACTGTGTATTAAACCTTAATAAAGTGCTCACCAGTCTTTTCCTAGTAATTAAAAACCAACATAGGAAAGGATTCAAAATTCCCCTGCTCTTTTTTGCATTGGGGAGGTCAGGGTACGGGGAGACAATGTGACTACAGAACAAAATGGATTGTGATAGTCATTGAGAAAGGCCAACACTGCCACAGGAACAATTACACTGGCCTAAAAAGTGCATTTGCCTAAGTTGTCTTGTGCATCTTCAGGTATCAGCAACTCCCCATAGCCGAGGCCCTTGCTTGGATCTGTTAACAACTGTATTATGCCATCAGGTTTAATGGACATAAAAGAATGAAGTTGAACATTATTTTTTGCTAATGGATTCTCAATTATTTGCCAAGGAAACTTCATTAATACAGATAACAGCATGGCAAGGCCCAAGCTCCAACATTTATTAATGTGAGTAAGTTAGAGCGCTCACCCATTTTGAAAATAATCCATTTACTGTGCTCCTACAAGAGCTGACAATATCTTGGCTTGCTGCACCCTCAGGCCATCCTTTATGAATGCCGCTGTATTTAAAAATGGATGAAAGGGATGAAAATAAATTTAGGGAAACAGGTCACATTTGTGAGCCCCTCCGCCTCACCTTTTTTTGCTATTTGTTGAGTGACTTAAGTATCACAGAGATTTTCCACAGACTAACTTCCTAGCATAATGCACAACTGTCTGTCAACACGTAGGATAAATACAGACAGTTATTACCACTTGATGGGGCAATTACTAGATGAATTGGCTCAAAGGCGCCTTTCTTTCCAACTATAACTTGTGCTAAAAACAAGTTCACACTGATTGCCACAAACTGGAGGTTGAAGGTAGCTTTGACATTTCTACAAACTCTGCCCAGATAACACGAAGGATTTATCTGGTGGATGAATTACTTTCACATACTATCCACTATTAGAAGGTTTGGGGAAAACAATTCATTACACTGGACTGAAATTTTTCATTCAAAATCTTCTTATTCAACACTTTGCCTATGTAAAATGGTCTCTTCTTTCAAAACTAATAATATAGTTTTGCTTCAATTGCTTGATTTTTTTTTTGCACTGGAATAAAACTTGTACATTTTAAAGCTGTCATAGCTGAAGGTTTCTTGCTTGCTTTCTTGCTTGCTTTCTTTCCCATAACCCAATCCTGCAGTGCAGGCTACCAAGCCTTGCTTCTAGCAGCGTTGTTGACTCCCTCCTCCGGTCACATACCATCCGGGTGGGACGCCTCCTCGACATGACTTGGTCAGACTGGTTGCCAGCCGAGGCTCTTGCTGCCCACTTGGCCATGCGCTCGGTCCGCTTCCTGGGGGACGTGCAGGCCACTCTCCCAGCAGATGCGGCAGCTGCCCTGGAGGACCACCTCCAGGCACAGAGAGCCCTCCCCACTGAGGATGTCCCAGGTGAGCCTTTTCCACTGCTGCCCACTGTCCTGGTTGTGGACGGTGACCCGGGTGGTAGGCCTGGCACCTTATTGGCTCTTCCCGTGCCTCCCGACAGCAGCACCGGCATCCGCTTCAACGAGCTCTCCCGGAAGGCCCTGTATCTGTGAGTGATTCACATTCGCCATGCTCGCATCCTTGCAACTCAGCTCAACACAGTGTGGCAGAGGCACATAGCAGTACCGGCACTCATGCCAGCCCACCCTGTGTGGCACACACTTTATAAGCCCCCCATCTCCAAAAAAAAACCAGTGACCTTCAGTGGTGGTTGCTACATGGGATACTGGCCACTGGCACGCTCATCCACCAGAGACCCAGCTGCATCAGCAGCCTGCCCCTTTTGTCCAGGGGGAGTGGAGGAGGATCTTCATCATGCCTTCGTTAGACGCCCCCAGCTATTGCTGCTATTTGCTGCCCTCGGCGCCTTGCTCAAGGCGCTGGACTTGCCTTCTCAGAAGCCATTTACTTGCTCTCTCTCCCCTACCGGGCAGTCAACGGGGGTGTCATCTGTCTGGCCAACTTCTTACTTGGCCAAGCTAAGATGGCCATCCTCTGTCTGTTGTACCTGGGCCCCTGCATGGGCAGTATTTTATTTCTTTGTTGGATTGTTACCCCCTTTTGACTTTTTATAAAGGTCTATTAAGGGGAAAAGTCTCTCTCTCCTTCTTTCTCACTCTCTTTTTCTCTCTCTCTGCCTCTTCACCACAATGGCAGAAAATGAATGGAAATGTAAGAGCTATGGGGATTTTTCACCAGCTTTCTTCTGACTTCTGTGTCATGAAGTGCACTTTGTATTTCTTATCCTTAAATTGGGAGTTTGCGTCCCTTTTGTCCACATCATATTATAGAATGTAGTTATTAACAATATTGTTATATTTCCTTGTAGCAAAAGAACAACAACAACAACAATAATAATAATACCAACTCTGAAATTCCTATTTCTGATAGGAAACATTTGAAAAAATTATTTCCGGAAGAAAGCTCTGATCTAATGTGGGTACTATTAAATTTCCTAAATTTTGCATCTTTTTTTCCTCTTTATTAAATTTGATTTACTTGCATTTTTATAAACCCAGGAAAGCCCATTCCTGTTTCAAAATCCCCATTACCTAAGCAGTTATCGCTCACTCCAGTTTCTGAAGCTGCCAAATAAGCGTTCTATGAAATAAAGAAAAAAGACAAGCATAACACTGAAGACATTATCTTAAAATGACCACAAATGCCTCTTTTCAGCATATTAAACGTGGCAGACAATGCTTTGACCATTAAAAAAGGCCAAAGAGCTTGTAAAGGTAATATTTGCTTCACTGTTAATAGATGAACAACTAAGCAGGGTCCTGATAGTCTACTCTGTGTGTGTTTGTTTTATTTTAATTTATACAGCTTTGCATTTCACTGAGTAGATACCAAAATTGATTCTGCCTACTTCAGGCTAAATGTGTGAAAATGCTGACTGACAGAATCACCTAAGGGTAATAAATCTGCCAAGTGTTTTGTTAAACAGCTATTCAACTTTGAAATGTATCCCCAAGTACTAGAATAACAATAGGCTAGTGTAATGTATGGTGCATTAATTATATAGTTGACAAGAAAATTACCCTTCAAATCAACATTAGTAAAAATTTTACTACGTGTTTTTGCTCTGCTGTTAAATATATTGTTCAGTGTAACCACCCAGAAGTTTTGCTCACCCTTCTTTTCAATGTTAACCAGCACAATAAGCATCTCTGGGTGATTGACTTTGGTGTTTTACCAAGTGCAGTTTGCCACACATCTTAAATTTATTATAGTGGTTAAATGCTTGGAGAAACTTTTCTTTTCTTTCTTTCTTTTTTATTTTGTCTTTACTGGTCCTGGCTATTTTTAGTTAGTTTTTCTGATTAACCTTAGGAATTGCTTGAATTTGTAAAATATATTTCAATCCTACAATTCTTACTGTTGATGGCTGAATATCAGCCTGGAAACGCAGCCTCAGCATTTGAAACGCTACCCCCACACTACTGAAAGGCTGAGAAACATCAGGGCTCAGCAGTAATACAAAGATATTGTAAACCAGCATGGGAAGATTAAAAAAAAACCCCAGAGTGAATACATTCTGCCAAGCCCTGAACAAGTTGCATGGTTTCTTTAGACAGAATTACTTCTTTTCATCCTCAGTGGCAGAAGTGTAACTGGAGGTGGGGAGGGGGTAACCGAGGCAATGCAAAAGCAGGAGTTGCTGCCCTGCTATACTTCTTTCCAGTGGGCTTCTTTAAGCCCAAATTTTCAAATGTGAATGGTGCGTAGCTTCTGGATGCCCACAACTCTGTGTAAAAGGCATGAGTGGGCAAAAGGCAAGTGCAAATGCCTGACTTGCATGATTGGTGCCAGCTTCAGAGGCAAGCAAGTCCATATGCACCTTTGAAAACACAACCCGCCGTTGATAGACTGTTCTTCCACTGCATCAATGTAAGTGCGGCATGTGCAGGGAAACAGAAAAAGGCTTGTGACAGGCCGGCACTTTGCTCTCTGTTACTTAAGCATGAACTATTTATGAAAGTGCCAGTACTCTGTGTGCGCACATTTAAAGTAAAAGTCTGCACAAAATCAAAGTCGTTTTTAATTGGATTATGGTCGACTCCCAAGCTGCAATTTCCAGCTATTTTTAATGAAAACCCTTTCCAAAAGCACATTTAGCTTAGTAAGTGCCCAACATTCATGCACAAACTCTGAGTTAGGAAAGTGCTTTCAACGTTGACACAAGCATATTACATGTGAGCAAAGATGCATCCCAAAAGTACACTAACATTTTGCTTTCTCACTGGCAATGTTACTACTCTAATTTCTTGACAATGACCTGGCGTAACTAATCTGATCTCAGAGAAGAAAACAGTACACATACAATGTACAAATTGAATTATACCTTGGGTCTCCTATAGCCATGGCACTGTGCTTTTTTTTTTTTTTTTTAGAGATCATCAAATTTGATTTTCTGTAATTTACAGTAACCACACTTCCTATAACTAAACATTTCTGAAAAATGGTACTAGTGAGATTTGCCATCACGGCAAACTGCGTATAAACATTTTTTTTTTAAACTTAATATACTTCTTTTTTAAATTGCCTGCAAAAAATGTCTCCAAGAATCGTCTTCATGAATGGTGGTCTATAAAAGATAATTCAAATAATTTGTCTTCAGTCTTCGTTTTGTGTCTTTACCATTAACATTGGTAAAGAGATGTCATAAAACTCTGGCTAACAAGTTTAAAAGGCCACTCTAGCTCAGTTGTAATCCCTAACTGATCAAAACACAAAAGCATTGGATAGTTTTGAACACATGCTCATGGTTCATTAAAACTAACAGGATTAAACCTTGTGCTTAAATATTTTGCCGATTTAGAAATGTGCTTATATTGATGCTTTAGGGGCCTGATCCAACATTCATTGAAATCAGTGGAAGTCTTTTCATTTACCTGCATAGATTCCAGCTCATGCCCTAAGGCAGGGGTAGGCAAGGTTTTTTGGCCAGAGTGAAGAAAAAAAACACAATGTCTATCTTGGAAGGTGCTGGAGTGCTGACATGCTGGAGCCCGGAGGAGCTGGCCCATGGAGCCTGGTCTGCAGCCTCCCAGCTGCCTGCTGGGAGCAGCCTGGGCTCCATGGCTGGCAGCAGCTGCTTTGAGCCTGGGCTGGCGGTGGCGTGCCGAGCAAAATGGCCTTGTGTGCCAGGGGTTGCTGACCCCTGCCTTAAGGCTTTGGGTGAATCAGGGTCCATCATGCAGAACAGTGGTTAAGGAAGGCTTTTTAACTGAATCCCTGCTGGAGCTGTGGACAAGATTAAACATTTGGGAATTCTCTTATTCATACAGAAAGATGTATGAAAGGACAATTAAGTGAAACTATGGAGAGAATATTTCCAGGATCTGAAATCTGAGAGTAAGAAGATTCTCATTAGCTTGACAGCAGATGTAACCTGTAGGAATGCTGATAAATAATTAAAAGCTGGGTCCCAGCCAAAAAACTAAATGACTAAATGTTACTGACATTGAGGAGTTTGAAATCAGCATGGCATAGCTCATGTTCATTTCTGTCTTATTCCACAGTGGTCCCATGTTTTAAAGGTAGCATTAAAGTTGGGTTTATTTGGATTTCGGTGACATTCAGCAGGGGCTAGGGTGGCATGGGTGCTGAGGCATGTGGTTGACAGCCCAGAGGTCATAAGTTAGAGGCTGTAGCAGAAGCGCTCATGGCACAACCATGTGAGATTCCAATGAATCTGCAAATTCTGCTCAATACCTTGTCATGAGGACATAAGAAGGAAGGATGTGATGTTCAGCAAGCAGCTGAAGAGTCTTGAGTATGCTGGGTCATTTTCAGAAAGAAACCTCACAATCAAAGCACATTGATCTGATTTAGAAGCTTGGGTTCCTTCTTTGATGAAAGGGCAGGAGGATCCAGCTGTGATAACCAAAGAAAATGGCACAGAAGTGAAGCAGATGTAGACGGGAAAGCCTGCCTAATAATCTCTGGAAGATGAACATCTGGACAATAAGAACTACATACTAGGCTCCAAAGCATGGCCCTCTGCTCCATGGAAGGCAGCATGACATCCAGTAGTGAAGTTTGGGGTCATCCTGCAACTGCCACCTAAAGGAAGACTTGAAATGCGACTTTTGAACTGCAGAGACCAGAGCCATAGCCAGGCAGTTCTGTGCCCTGGGCAGCCATGTGACACTTGGGGTAGTGCAATTGCCACTGCTGTGGTTGCACCCTCCACAAAGATGGTGCCTGGGGATGTGGCAAGTTAGAATCATAGAAAATGAGGGTTGGAAAGGACCTCAGGAGGTCATCTAGTCCAAGCCCCTGCTCAAACCAGGACCATCCCCAACTAGATCATCCCAGCCAGGGCTTTGTCGAGCAGGGCCTTAAAAACCTCCAAGGATGGAGAGTCCACCACCTCTCCAGGTAACCCCTTCCAGTGCTTCACCATCCTCCTAGTGAGAAAGTTTTTCCCAATATCCAACATAAACTTCTCTTGCTGCAACTTGAGACTATTGCTTCTTCTTTTGTCATCTGTCACCACTGAGAAGTCCAGCTCCATCCTCTTTGGAACCACCCTTCAGGTAAAGGCTGCTATTAAATCCCCCCTCAGTCTTCTCATCCGCAGACCAAATAAGCCCATTTCCCACCAGCCTTTCTTTATAAGTTATGTGCCCTAGCCCCCTAACCATTTTTATTGCCCTCTTGTTGATTCTCTCCAACTTGTCCACATCCTTTCTGTAATGGGGGGCCCAAAACTGAACGCAGTACTCCAGATGTGGCCTCACCAGTGCTGAATAGAGGGGAAGAATTACTTCCCTCGATCTGCTGGCAATACTCCTACTAAAGCAGCCCAGGTATGCTGTTAGCCGTCTTGCCAACAAGAGAACACTGCTGACTCATCCAGTTTATTGTCCACTGTAACCCCCAGGTCCAGTTACTCTCCCTTTAATTATTCTGCTGATAGAGACTTTGAGAAACGCTTCTCTTTCATAGCTTTATTTTAGCTGAGTCAAAATAGGCTGTACTTCTAAAATAGACAAGTGCTGAGCTATTTATTACATCTCTTAAAAAGCTGGATTTGTTTGAAGCCTTCACATGTGGATGTTAGACTCGGCTATTTGGTGTTCTCTTGTGTCAAATAAATGACTCTAACTAAGTGGATATTTGAACTTGTATCACAAATATCTCACCCCACTTGCATTAAATTATCGAGACAGAAATCTTAATAAGGAACAGCAGGCCTTGGAAGCAAGAACAAAAAAAAGAATGTGGGTAAGCTGCTTTGTCACTGGCAGTTTCGCCCTTTGAGTATGAGGGGATCCAAACTCAAGCAGAATGCATGAATTCTTGGCCCCACTGAAGCTGAGTGAAAACCTACTATTGGCTTCTGTGGAGACAGGTACTGTGGCACACCAGACTCCAGTGACTTTCATATACTGCAACCGGACTTACTAATGATGTGGGAAAAGTGTTTTATGAAACTGGAGTTCTAATGAATTCTGTAATTTCTCCATTACCATCATCTTCTATCTCTGTCTAATTTTGGTTTTAAGCTCTTCCTAGAAGGCACTACCGTTCTTTTAATCTCTACAATGTTATGTTAATGTTTAAATAATAATACAAATGGAGCATGAGAATTAAATGTAAGGTCTATATCTCTGCAAGATATTCCTCCTAGTATCTTTGTTTCATCCTGATGTATTTTCTGATGTACAGACAAGCTCCAGGCTGGAAAGGACTCCTGTGCAGAGAGTCCAGTCCTTTGCTATTAGAGGCAACCACATCATACAGTCCCATTTGTAAATCTGTCCTAACGCTCCAACTTGGAGCTACTCAGGTTGTTTGCTGCTACTTCTCCTATTAGGGACAGATTAATCTAAATTTTAGTATAGTTCTCAGGTCTGACCTGGTCTTTGGCTGTGTTAACCATTATACCTGTATCAAATTCACAAACTCTGCCTGATATCACTTCTACTTGGAAAGAAACCAAATCTCCAAACAAGCTGCTCTGATGATGAGTTGCCCTTGCTTGTACAAAAATTGCAAACTTGTTTTTAATCTGAATTTGTATAGCCACCGTTTCCAATCATTATGTCCTTTAAAAAGTCATTTACTACTAGGAATGTTTTCCCTATGTTAGCAACTGGGTACTGTGAGCAACTCATTGCTGAAGCTTCTCCTGGTAAAAGTAGACAGAATGAAATTCTAAGTCTTTCATGATAGGGCAATTTTCCAGATCTTGGATCATTCTTGTAACTCTTTTCTGAAATCTTTCCAATTTGTTAATAAATCTTTTTGAAGACAATACACTCAGAAATGGGCACAGTATGCCAGTTATTAATTCAATGAAAGCATTTTGTAGCAAATAATCAGCACAGTCCTGCTTAACAGCTTTCATGTTACAACTACTGCTGTGATGCATTAAGTATACATTAAACCATTTAATACTTATTGGCTGTATTTTTGGTTTGCTTATGGTTAATCTTTATGCATCTGCGATAAGAACAATACTTATTTGAAATGCTTTAATATGCATTCATGCCCTTTGTAACTGATTGCATCAGTTTTCTTGATTTATTTTCAAAGCGGGCTTCTTCTGAGCTTTTCTTCCTTTCAAAAAAAACATAAAATAAAATTATTCTGGTATGAGAAACAACAAGATAGGGCTATGTGGTTCATTATGATATATCACATTTAGGGTATAATCCGCCTGACTGTCGATCAATAAATGTCTCTATTTCATTTACAAAAGTGAAGGCTGATTTATTTCTGTTTGAGGATAAATCCTGTTTTCAGAGACGTCTAGAAGTGTCAAAAATGTCAAGACTGACAAAAAATAGTTACAAGTGGGGCTGTGCAAAGCTTCGGTCCCTAATTCAATTCGGCAGAGATTCGGCCTGATTTGGTGGTCGAATCTCCGATTCTGAATCGAATCAGAAGACCCTTTAATCTCTCTGAATCGAATTGGAACCCTCCAAATCAATTCGGAGAGATCTGGAAAGATTCGGAGATTCGGACATAGACACAGCTTTAAATTTTTTTTCTACTTACCTCTAGGTACCAGGAGACTCGTGAATGCTATGATGCTGGGGTCCATGGAGTGTCCCACAGGAGCACAGGGGGCTCCCCAACACGCTTGGCAGCAGACCCGGAAGTCTGATCTACTTCCAGGTTCACCGCCGAGCACATAGAGGGCCCCCCGCACTCCTGTGGGATGCTCTATGCGCCCTAGCATCGCAGCAATCACCTGCTACGTCAAGGTATGTAGAAAAAACTTTTAAAGCTGTGTCTATGTCCAAATCGCTGATTCTCCAGATTCGGCCGAATCAAATCAGGGACAGTGATCCTAATCAATAAATCAAATCACTGTCCCTGATTCAAGCTGAATCCGAGTCGCATAGGGCCTGCTTCACACACCCCTCATTAGAAGGGGCCATGTTCATCTCAAGTTGCTTACCAGGATCTGGGGGAACGTCTGTTCACCAGAGCGCCCCAAGGGATGACGACAAACTCAAATGGTCACAAACTCCTCCATGACCATTTCAGGCTGGACATAAGGAAGAACTTCTTTACTGTCCGAGCCCCCCAGGTCTGGAATAGACTGCCGCCGGAGGTGGTGCAAGCACCTACTTTGAACGCCTTCAAGATAAATTTGGATGTTTATCTTGCTGGGATCCTATGACCCCTTCTGACTCCTGCCCTTGGGGCAGGGGGCTGGACTCCATCTTCCAAGGTCCCTTCCAGCCCTAATGTCTATGAAATCTATGAAAGTTGCATGCAGAACTTCCAGGGAAGCCCACGGGAGTTGCTTGGCTTTGGGCAGCCACAGAAAAATCGGGCTTCAGGTAGAAAAATGGTCTTCACTCATCCACAAGAAGAGGACTGGCTGTCAAAAAGTCTGGTTGAGTCTGGAGCCCCGTTAATAGTGAACCAACCATAGAAATCAATCGCTGAAGGACCATGCAAGCAGCAGTTTTGAGAAACATAAAATTAACTTTTCTACAGATTTTTTATAGCAATACCCTAAATGCCTGCATTGCTTCAAGTACTAGGAAATTTAGCCTATTCTCCCTCCTTACATGCTTGAAATAAGAGAGCTTCATTTCACTACTAGGGTATATAAAAGACACTGAAGGATGTTAAAAGGAAACAATATGGCCAAAGAGAAATTCATAATGAAGGATGTCAGGAAAGACCCAAAAGTATTTTATTCTGTCTACCAAGTAAGTGTTAAATATTTCCCTTCTCTGCAGATTTAGGCAGAGTTACATGGGCATTCTAAGTGAAGGTTGTAAAAGATCATTAAAAAAAACTTTTTAACATTTACACAAGTGCAACTGTGGCAAACAATGAAAGCAGTCTGGCATTTTTATAAGACAGTTCAAATAAAAATTAATGGCACATGTAATAATAATTCCAAGTGCATTTTGTTTCCATTTATATCTGGCTAGGAGACAATTTTTGGTGCGTTTGGTTTTACAGCTCTGTGTATATGCGGCAAAGTAAAAATTCAGTGCATGGGAAAATAAATAAGCGGTTATATGACTGGCTGACAGCAAGATTTGTAGAGCTAATTAGTTCAATGAATAGGAAAGGCACTCAAAACTAACAGCTCATCAAATAGTTCTTCATACAAGAGATATCTGTCACCCTGCCTATGCTGAATAAATATTTTCACTATCTCTCAGATCCATGCCAACAGAGACAAAACATTTGTAGTGACTCTGCCTGACTTAATTGAACGGGGTCCACAACAGAGAAAAGCCGAGCCCCCAGAACAGAAATGTCCGTCTGTCCTAGCTAGCATCCAAACCAAAGACGGAGAATGGAATGCTCCCTATGATCAAAAACCAGTAAGACCCTCAGTCAAACCACACGTGCAGTGTTAAGTATCCAGAGTGGAAAAAAACCCACTCTAACATTGTAAATTCGTAGACTGCCTAACTCAATAGGGCGCTGGTCCATGATTGGGATTCTAGACACTTTGGAGTTACTACAGAATAATACATAAGAAAAACCTGCTCATTGCATAGGATAATTCAGAAAAAATCTGCAGTTGGAGCACGGGAACAGTTGCACAGGGCTCAACTTGCAACCAAGCACATTCTTCATGTGTAACTGGAGTCCCTGTACCAATTCACAATGAGCGTGCTATTGGAATTACAAAACTGCGTTCAGTACAAGCCACCAATACACAAAGATCTGCTTGATGATCTGCTTAGGTCCCTTCCAACCCTACCAACTATGAAACTATGAAAGACTCACATACACGATCCTGGAAAGCAGACGGTCTTTCTCCCTGCTACGTGTCCACCAGCATCCTTAGGCAGCGACATCTGATCCCTAGGCCAGGTTTCACTGAAAGTCCATGGGATCCCTTCTCATGAGACTCAGGTCCTCAAAGCTATTTGGTTTTCTAAACCTCATCAGAATTAAGTGTTACAAAGGCACCAAATCACTTTGCTGCATAAGGACTTGCCATGAGAAAATGATGCAATTCTGTCTGGTAGGACCTGGCCTGTGAGACCATCCTGTAGAAGGTCCAGTTTATAATCACTATAAAAGAGGTTGCCCATCCTCCCGATTCCCCGCTGTACATAGAAGACATTATTACATGATAAATTAAAAATCCATTCAGCCCCCATTGGCTTGACAATTAATTCTACAAGTAACAGACTGAGCAACTGCACAGCTCACAAGCGGTAGATTGAAATAAAGCCCCAAATGGGCTGTGCAAATGAAGTTAAAATTGATTTAGGGTTCACTGAGCTCCTTAAGCTACATCTTAAAACCCCTTCGGTCTAGTTCCAATCATATGGGGCCTGGATAGAATGAGCTTTAGTACTAAACATGCTATTTTCATTTTTCTGTTTTCAAAGCTAGGCCCAGTTTCTACAATTTGAATCTACTTAGCTGGAGATTAGAAAGACACTCCAAATATGTATTTTTTTAAATTCCCATGAAATGAGATATAAATTCACCCAGGCACTTTGCTGCTGATGCTATACTTCTGCCCGGCAGCTCAAACATTCCTTACCAGATATCAGCCAGTTTGCATATTAAAAGCCAATGACCATCGAACAACATAGCAAAGGAACTAGGTAGGCTCCAACTGCAGACTCATGATTCTGTCCTCAATGCTCTCCGCTGTCCTCAGTGCTTTTCCACTGTGTAAATTACATTGAAATTAACGTAAGAATTGATGAACATGATGTCCCTTGCCACCTACTAGCGCGCTAATTCAGAGCATGGAACTCAAGGAATCACTCAGTTTAAGCACAGTTTTGATCCCATGGACGTCTAGATTTAAGCATGTGTTTGCTCCATAGCGATCTGAGTAAGTGAAGAATAAAATGGTAAAACATATAATTATTCTCAGCAAAAAAGTGGTAATACAGCATTTTATCCAACCTATTCAAAATCTAAACATAATGCACAGAACTTCCTCTCTTCAAAAACTGAATTGGCCCAGTAGTTATTCCCCTGGCAGAATCTGTATGAGCCACTGTGTGAAATAGGCAAGGAGAGACATGATAGTTTTAACAAACTGTGCTGGATGAAATACTTACCTACAGTTAGCATAATATGAAACACTACTTACCCATCTCCATTTCAAGCTTCTTGAGGTGGAAAAGAAAATGTTTTTTAAGTTAATAAAAAAACAAATCAAAAAGCAGCAGCAACAATTGCGGTACAAATAGCAACTCGCGGCTAAACCCGGGACTCAACTCCGTTCATTCCAGAGCCATGGAAAATAAGAAAGACCCTTACGACTAGAAAGAATCAGTCCAGTACATCTGGTCAATCAGGCTTCATCAGAGAAACTGGAGAGCAATGAATCAGCCTGACCACAGGCCTTAAGTGGTCTTTGTGACATAGACTTCTTCTATGTTCAGCAGTCCCAGCACAACTGTCTCATGCCATGAAAATAGGGCTAGCTACAGAACACGGCCCAAAGTAATGTATGCTGTATCACCGTCTCTAGCAGGTGATATTTTTATCTGGTTTAAAATTTATGGTGGAACTATTTTTTCAATCAATCCAGTTCTGCAAACTTAATTGAATCTGAAACCAATCCAAATGAGAGACAAATGAAAATGTAATAAATAACTGTATTAAAAAGTGGGGGGAAATTAAGTGGGCTATATGCTTCATATATCATAACATGAAGTCTTACTGTGAGATATTGGATTTTGATTAATTTTCCACTAAATTCCATTGAAAAAGAACACAATAGGAAAAATTTCAGGCTATAGCTGGTTTTCATTGTATCTACTAGATCTTCAAAAGCAAATCCTCTGAATTCTATTAGGCTGCTTGGAACTACCTTCCAGATAGTATTTTTCAAGCCAATTTTTAGATAGAATAGCCACTCGGGACACACATAATTTAACGATTCACAGCTGTTCTCTTCTAAGTATATTGATATGACAACCTACTCCCGAGTATCCTAATCTTCTAAAACTGAAAGCAGTGAATGGAATCTAAAGTCATCCAACTTGCATCTGAAATGGAATAGTTTTCAAATAATTTCTTTTTAGCATTCTCCTCAGATCCTGCTTTGCCAACATTTAGGACAACAGAAACACCACAAAACCATTTCTATTTTATTCCAATAGCACTTCCATCCTATCTCTACGAAAATCAAGTGTGAAACTCACTTCAGCGGCAGCAGGACTGGGGCCTTTGTAAAGTAAGGTCAATGGAGATGAATGATGTTGTGCGTGAAGAAGCTCCACATTCGCAATTAATATTATTCACCAGTGGCATTAATTCTCGTATTGAATTCTTCTTGCATGTTAAAAGATGTGCCACGGCCAGTGCAGCAACTATAATTAAGGTTCTAGGAGTTGCTATTTTCACTATAAATTAATTTTCAGGGTTTAATGTGTCAGCAGTTGCAACACCATCAGACTGAAACTTGACATTAAAGCGATCAGTACAGAGGTACAATATTGCATGTATCTATTTATCAGAAACATAGTTTAAATCTAGTCAGTTGGAGCAATGAGACAGAGGTCTAAAAAGCATGGATCCATTTTTTCCCAAGCAAATGCTTTGCATTAGGTCTGTGCGAAGCAGCTAGTATTCGCTTTGGATTCAGATTCGGCCCATTTGGGGGACAGAGATTTGATTCGTTGATTCGAATCACTGTCCAGAATCAATTCGGCTGAATACAATTCGGAGATTTGGCTGCTGCCAAATCTCTGAATCAGCCAGGCCCATCCCCCCCAGCCCGGCAATGGCTGCCCTGTAAGCCCCAGCTCCTGGCTCTTTCAAAAAAAAAAAAAAAAAGCCCTGACTCAGCGGGTGCTGCCAGGCGGGGGATGATCCCTGCTGCTCCCCACTGCCCCATGCTGCTCCCCTAGTACTCTTCCAAGAGCCCCCCAACCCCCCCCCCCAGCTCCCCCAGCCCCCCACAGGTGCCCCACCCAGGCCAGCTCTGGCCTTTTAAGAAAAAAACTGAGAAAAGCCCTGCATTCACCACTCCTGTCGGTGGGGGTGATCCCTGCTGCCCCTCACTGCCCCATGTCACATGGGGGGCTCTGCATGAGCCCCCCAAAGCTCCAAGGCTGCTGCAGGAGCAGTGAGTCCTGGAGCTTTTCTCATTTGTTTTTTTTTTCTTAAAGGGATGGAGCTGGCCCAGGCGGGGCACCCATGGGGGGGCCAGGGGAGCAGACGGGGTGTCAGATGGTCCATGCAGAGCCCCCATGCAGCGTGGGGCAGTAGGGGACAGCAGGGATCACCTCTGCCACCCAGCAGCACACGGTGAGCACCAGGGCTTTTTTTCAAAGTACCAAGCTGGGGCAGGTGGGGAGAGCCATGGGGGGCTGGTGAATGGCTGGGGGCCGGGGGGGCTGGGGGAGTGGGGGTGAGTCAGGGGGGCTGGCAGGGGTTCCCCCATGGTTCCCTCCCCCATCCCCCTCTCTTCCACCCCTAGTCCTTACCAGCTCAGAGCTGGCTGCAGTTCCCTGATGCAGCCACCGAGGACTGCCCAAATCATCAAAGAATTCAAATCTTTTCCGAAGATTCGGAGAGCTTTGAATTGATTTGGACTTTTAAATTGGTCCTCTGATTTGATTCAGATTTGGAGATTCAGCCACCAAATTGGGCCGAATTTCCTCCGAATCATATCACCACCTGAAGCTTTGTACAGCCCTATTTTGCATCTATTTAGAATGAAAACATTATCTCGGGAACAAATTTACCTCTGATGAAGGCAAGTAGGGGCACCCCTCTCTGACGTTAATAGGAAAGCTTCCCATTTGTACTAGGCGTGGATTTAGTATCTTGGGTTTCTTGTTTATTTACAGGTACTCCTTGAAATGGGATGAGTCCTTTGTGACATTTTCAAGCAAACCTGAAAATACTGCAGAAAAGGGCAATTGCTCACCTACTAATTCTTAGAGTCAGTGGAAGTGAGTAGAATTAGTCTCAGTCAGCTTTTAAGGGTTTGAGCCTGCTCTGTTGAACTTAACCTCCTCTAAGTTTACAATATTGGAGGGGGGAGGGAAGGGGGCGTTCAGGCCAGGCAGGACTGCAAACAATATTCCAGGTGAGGATACACCACTGATTTTTATAATGGTATGATAATAGTCAACACATTAATCTCAAAGGTGGGAGAAAATGTTATAGATTAGAAAAAGATAAAAACATATTAGTACTTCTGACTAATAGGTTTGCAACTAAGTGGAAATGCTAAATTATAACATATACCATCATATACATATGTGCATGCAGGCACACAAATAAACATGTACATGCACATACCTATCACAATATCGAATTCTCTTTCTCCTCTTTTGGAAACAGAATATCTCAATAGCCTGGGAAAGTGATTTACAAAGTCATTGTGTACAGACCATCCACCTTGACTATACCCATTCAGAGCTGCTTTGATTTGACTGCCACAACCATTCTATATTCTTAGCATGGAAACAGGAGTTATCTTTAGCTACGTGCAGATGTTCAGGGAGGGTGGCAGAAGCTTAGAGAGCATCACCTGATCTAACACAGGTTGCCCAGGTACAGACTTTACACTTAGACCTGGTCTCAGTGATTGGAAAGCAATCTAAACCTGTAACAGTACAGAAGCTCCGTGCACAAAGAATGGCCTAAAAATGGTGGAACCTGGTCTAAAATAGATCTAGAACAGTGTACACCCAAACTTAACTGTCTAGGTTAGACCAGTGAACCTAACTTCAGTACAGGTACATGTGCAGTCCCAGGGCTGCACTTTTCCTACCTGCCTCTGGCTATTTTTAGCCCCCTGGCCCCCACATCCATGGACCACCTGCCCTGCTCCCCTTCTCCCCCCACCCTTAAACATCCCACCAGATGGTTTTATCAGTGTTTGCAGGTGCTGGGAGTAAAAGAAGCAAGTATTAGTGAAAAGGGCAGGAGGGATGGGGGTGTAGGTTCATTGGGGGGGAGTGGTTGGGGGTCCCTAAGCCCTTCTGAGGACTCCACGAGTCCCCCTGATCCCACCAAAGCTTCCTGAACCCCAGCAACCCTCTGTGGATTCTGCCTGCCCCACAATTGCTCCTGAAGATCCCACCTGCCCCTGATCTCTCCCACAGATGCTGCCTGTACCCTATTCCCCGATTGCTCCCATGGATCCTGCCTGCCCCCAGATCCCACCTTCCCTCTCCATTGCTCCTGTAGATCCTACCTGCCCCACTAATCCCCCTGCAGAAGCCATCTGCACCCCCAGTCCCCCCAGTCATTCCCACAGATCCTGCCTGCTCCCCATCCCTCCTGCAGATCCTGCCTGCCTCCCCAAACCCCACATGGATGTTGCCTGCCCCTCCACACCCCCCCACCATCACTCCTGCAGATCCTACCTATCCCCCTAAGCCCCCCACAGACCCCTGCCTCCCACTTACCATCTCATCTCGGCTTACCTTAGATTGGGTGGCCATTTTTAATGTGATCTAACCTCTCCTAACCCTCCCTCAAAAATCTGCCCTTAGCATTTTATCTCTTAAGGAGAAAAAGCATGTACAAACAACAAACAACTAAATGAAATATAGAGGAAATACTTTCTAACCTTTTTCAACAATACATCAGCCATATAAAAGAGGGGAAAAAGTCAATACGCTTTCCTTTTTATATATTATATTACATTACAGGTACACTTACCTACAATATTGAATTCCAGAGGTGCCCAAGTATAGCACTGGCACTTAAGGTTGAGATTTTTAAAGATGCACAAGCAGATCACTGCCTTTTAATTAGATTTAGGTACCTAAATCCCTTTGCCTACTTCTTAAAATCCCAGGCTAAGCTGAAAGAGCACAGAGATGGCCAGATACTCAAATGGAGAAAGTCAGCGTAACTGTGTTGAGTTTAGTACACCTACACAGGTTTGCAACATGTAAGGATCTGGCTCAGATAGCTTTCATCTTTTCAGAAGCTCACAGTGGTTCTGTGTTAGCATGTCAGCAAGAAAAGAACAGAACCTCTCCCCTGTGAAAGATCAAAATGAATTTCTTTCTCAGTTATGACAATGGTGCCTCTACCCGAAAAGCACTTGGCAATAGATCGACTTCATTCTCTGCTAGCCCAAGCACTCAGTGAGTCCAACCTTGTCTCAAAGGAGTATCTAGAAGAGAAAGAAAAAAAAGAAAGGTAGTAACAATATGCTATATGTCTCACAGTCTAAGTGGGGAGATAGGACATGTTGACAAAATGCCTTGGCGTTGCTTTATGTACAGTTTTATCCATCTACTATTTCAGAAGAAAACAGCATGGGAGGGGGCATTTTTGTCAGTGTAGCTGAGGCTTACTGCTTTGAAACTGTTAGAAATAAATCATATGTACATGCCTAAATTCATCTTTATGAACATCATTAGAGAAGGGGAGGGGTATGGTTTAACTTGAGTAAATGGAAGGGCCACTAGTGTATCTGAAGTGTATGCAGCCAGTGGCTAAGGACAGACATTACACATAAACTGGTTTGAGTGATCAGAAACTGGTTTAAACTTATAACAGAGCAGACATTTAGTGCACATAAACCAGTTAGAAAATGGCTGAAACCAGTTTGAGATATACTTGGTCGAATGTAATATCAGACTTAACTGATTTGGGTCAAACTAGTTTATGCCATGTCTGTCCCAGACCCCTTTCTGGTATAAGTTAAACCAGAGTCCCCCAGCATCCCAGATGCTTTGCAGGACTATCTGCTGGAGCAAAGCAGGGTTGGCCCTGCCCTCTCCTTCCTAGCCAGAGCACTATCACTGCTCCGGCTGATTGAGGGACTGCAGCAGCTGCTAAGCTTTCCCCCTCCGCCCACCTCTCTCTGCTGGCTACTGAAGCAGGAACCCCCCCCCTCCCACTCCTCTCCCATGGCAGGGACCCCAGTGCAGGGACCCAGCATCTGGCCATGCCCTCCCCGCCACCCCATGCTAGCTAATGCTGAGAGGTGTCTGTGTGGGTCTCCAATTTCACTGGAACAAAGGAGGACAGCTAGTGGTTTGCAAATGCAAACGCACCTTGTAGATAAGAAGAGCTTGAAACTAATGAGAGAGATGTCTTCTTTTGTAGGGCTTGATGGGCTGATAAACTTTGTTCAGACAAACAACCTCCTGGGCTGCAATCTGTCAGTCTTCAAGAGGGGACAGAGAAAGGTGTTAGAAATGACCTGCTTTGCAGACAGTCTGAAGAAGCAGGGAGATGGAGATTGAAAAGCTCAGTATCAACAGATGCAGGGTCTGGCAACACTCCCGCCCCTTGAGCAATCAGTGGGGAAAAGCCTAGGACTGCAGGCCAGGGTAGGGGTTAAAACCCCTCCCTAATCAGAGCGTCCTGCCAAGGCCTGGCCACACCCCCCTTAGCTTAGTCTGTGGAAGGGAAGGGAGGGCTGCTCTAGCGCCCTCCGGCTTCTAGCCTGAGCCACTGCACACACGTGCCTGCATTTCTGGAATGAAAAGGGAACGTCTATTTACTTCCAAATCGGTTCAAGCTTTGTAGGTTAGACTAACCTGCAAAGATTGAATCAATTCAGTCTCAGGCTTTGTGAATGTCTGTCCCTAGCCAATCAGAATTACTCTGTGTATTGATCAACAAGACAACACGTGAACTTCATACTAGAGAGTGGATAAGTTGTCAACTGAATTCTGCTTCTTGAGTCAAATCTAAATCTGTTTCCCTACAACCTTTTTAAGGCCTTGTCTACACAGACAATTTGGACACATGTAGCTACTCCAATATAATCTATCTATCCTGGAATAACTTCTTTATGAGGACAAACTGTTTGCAATAATTGCTCTTATTTCTAAGAATACAGAACAGAGTGAGCACTTAGGGAGCCATCTGAGTTGGTTTCCTCATATAGCAAGTCAAACTGTAAATACTGGCATGTTCAGTCTCACAGGGCTGAGGACTATGAATGCAAGTTGAAAAATTATTTGCGATGCCCCTTCAAAACACAAGAGGTGAAACATTTTGAGAAAGATATGCCCAAAGCCACAAATGAGATCACAAAATTTCTCTCTCAAGGAAATCACCATGCATGGTGTACTTGCCTGCTCAGGATGGTGAATGAGTTTGGAAATTTCTTCCGCTGCACAAATCATGATTGAAGAAATGTAAAACTTACATTACCTTTTAAAAATATCTCTGGGTCTAAAGACTAAATGTTTAGTGTGAATTTTCCGCTTCCACATTAACACAACCTTTTTTTGCCATGGTTATGAAAGTTAACAATGCTAAAGCACAACAAAATGAGAAGACCAGATTTCACTTGCTAAAGTATCTCCATTTTTTATATAATGTTCAATATTGATTTTGATTCAACTAGTCCTTTATTAGAATTATCTTTTCTAGCCAGCTGCCAAATATACCTGTTCAGTAATGTGTCCAAATTCATTAACAGTTTTGTTTTAATAATATTTCATTTTAAAGTTTAATTTTATCCACACATTAGCTTCATATTACTTATGCAAATAAAGGCTTTATGGGTTTATTAGCAATAATTCATTACCATTCCCTACTGGCTTAGTGAAGGAATTTGTAACTTTGGAGTACATCCAGCAGTTTTAATTGAAGATACTCAGGGAAGTCTACATTTAGTTAAAATCATTTGCACATACAAATTAAATATGATTAGCATAAGTCTCTAAAAAGCTTTCTATACTTGAAGCCAGGCTGTGACTTTACCTGAAGCCCTGAGTTAGTGCATGGATGTGAATCCCAAGAGCAACCCAGGGAAAGAACTCTGACTTTTCCCCAGGGGAAAGAAATAACCTGATTATTGGCTCAATCCTTTTAGCAAATTAACTCCCATTTTGTCCCACTTCAGCCATGATGAAAATTAGACTTGTGGAGGCACATCCATTTCCCACCTGCCTGCCTGTGGGCCCCACATACATAGGGAAGATAAAAATAGTGGCCCTCGAGAGTCCAGTTTCCTCCCAGAGGCATTCCGATTTTACAATGCAAGGAGGTCATTGTGGGGAGTAGTGGAGCACCTTTTGTTGGCAGCTGGCAAAATTAAGGATGCAAAACCCAACTGGGGTAAAACATCTTCATTCAACAGTGGAGACCTGAGGAAGGAGGCTGCGCAACCCAACAGCTTGCCTATGTCCATCCTAACCATGCAACTCGTCTAATAAAAGAGATCACCCACAAGAATACTTGCCTCTTCATTCAACACCATTTCTGCATGGCTCAGAATTAGCTTAAGATACTTATAAATACATAGGATACTGGAAGCCAGGTATCTATAACAGTAAAGAAGCTCCTATTGATATGGAGATCTATCACAGATACAAGTCCAAACGCAGCAAGTTTCAGGTGCCACTTACCACACTGCAGGATCAGACCTTAAAAGGTCTCAAAAGCTGTATAAAAAAGCTAGATTGCACATACTCTTTTCTCTGTGCTCTAAATGGGTTCCTGTGAATTAGGAACTTATCCATGTTTACTGTATTATGTCCCTAGTCACATAAGAACTGTGGGATTTTCCCTATCTCCCAGAGAACAAGATGTTTTAATTAGCCAATTATATTAGTGAAAAGCAATCTAATTTCTAGGTCAAACAATAGCATGGCATAGATTTTAAAATCAAATTAGCAAGATGTACTACTGTTCTCCTTTAGCATGCAAAAAAGACCTCGTGCATAGATAATCAGCATTCTTCCTTGGAGGTTCTCCGTGGCAATGACACACAAAACTACAGCAAAGTAGTGAACATAGCAAGAGGTACATAAATGCTGTTTGCTCCTATCTCCTTGGCCTCCCACCTTTTCATTTAATTGTATAATATTCACAATATGGTTTTTAATGTGACGTTAGGATGCTTTAGTTAAAAAAACAAACAAACCAGCAGCTAGACATGTTGACAAGCAAGCAGAAATGGAAATTTTCTTTGGGGAATAAGACACTGAATGAGGATTCAGGAGGTTCGATTCTGGATTCTCCCATGGAGTTTCTGTGTTGCCTTAAGAAAGCAGACCCGAAGAACAATTTCTAATTTATAATCTGTGCCTTAACCTTTTACAAGACTGTTAGGTCACCCTTTGGTCTTCTCTAAACTGAACAAGCCCAGTTCAATCTTTTTTCACAGTTCATATTTGTAGACATCTGATGTTTCCTGTTGCTTCCCTCTACACTCTTCTTCAACTGATCCACAGCATGTTGCACAATGCTTCAGTTGAGTCCTTCCAGCGCTGTGTAGAGTGGAAAGATTATTTCATGCCACTTGCATGCATCTCAGTATGGTGTTTACTTTTTTGCAACAGTATGGCATCCCTCACTCCTACTCATTTTGTGATCAATGACAACCTGCAAATTCTTTCCTAGAGAACGGCTGTCTAGGCAGCAGTTTCCTGTTTGTATCTGTGTAGCTGATATTCCTTCCTAAGCACTGTACTTTGTACTCTTCCCTACCCCATTCCAGCTTATTTATTTGACATGATTTGTCAAGATCATTTGGAAGTGTTAGCCCATCCTCCAGAGTGCTTGCAACCCCTCCCACTTTGGTATCATCTACAAATTTAACAAATATACTCTCCATCCCATCCAGCAGGTGATTCTTGATAATACTGAATAGTTGTGGACCCAGAGCAGACCCTCTGCCGAAGTTCACTTGATGCACCCAGGTGTGTATCTACTTTATGGTAGAGTGGTTTCACTAGCTTGGTTGTTATTCTTACCAAACGTCTGAAACATAATGCTGCATGAAAATTATGAGTTTTCTCCAACAGAAGAAAAAAATCTGTAATTTCACGCTTCAGCTTCATTCTTTGACTTCATCTGTATTATCTGTATCAGGGCTTGCTGCTCCAGTATTTCACCGCATCTCTACTTATGATGCTTCAGGATACAAAGTATTCAAACACATCTGGCACTTCACAGCATTGTCTTTTGAGAGGGAAGGGTGACACGGTAGGAGGAGTCATATTTGTAGATAGCTGATTTTTTCTGTTGCTTCCCTCTACACAGTGTGAAGAGACCAAGAGTACTTACCAGTAGCAGGCCCCTAGCCAGGGGAATCTGCCCAGCTGTAGCGGCATGACCATGCTGCAATGGGATCTCCCGACCCACCCCAGCACCGCTTTATCACCTCGCTGGGTGAGACAGATTGGCCTAATTAAGCAGCTGGGGGCTATTTCCGGCCTCAGGAGATGGGACGATAGAAAGAGAGGAGAAGGAGAGGACGGTGCAGGCAGATATTTTCCTTTGCAAAGAAGCTTGTTGCATCCCTGGTCTGGCCCTGGGGCAAGTGCCAGTCAACGCTGGGTCGGGAAGTCATCGCGCCTCCCCCCGTTAATTAAGTCAAAGTCGTGGCAGGTGAGATAAGAGCAAGGAAGACCAACCCAACTGTGCTGACTGGCACCAGCTTCGGAAAAGAAGCAGGCCAGTGAATATCAACAGGATGCAAAGGCCCACATCTGTACCTGGTGGTCTCCTGACAATAGTTTGTTAACTCTTTCTTCGGGAAAAAAAAGTAGAGAGACTAATGCTGAAATCTTGACCCTGCTTTTGCTCTATTCTTCCTGCAGCTATATTCTTGACTCCAGCTATATTCTCAGTCATTGGAAGTTTTTTTCCAAATATGACCTTAAAGATTTTGTCCTAAATTTTCAAACACCATGAGCAATTTTTGTGTACAAAACCTGAGAAACCTGAAAGGGGTCCAATGTTCTGAAAATGCCAAGCAAGCTCCTCTCTGAAAACAAGGCAACTTCTTTGCACGCTGTTTTCGGGAATCTGACAAATGGAAGCCTCCAAAATAATTAATCACCTTTGAAAAATGTCCACGTTGTGCCAAAAAATGAAAATAAACATCTCATTAAAATCATATTAAAATAAATATCTCAACAGCTAAAACCCTATTACTTGCTGCTTTGTGCCAATGGTCTGTGATCCACAGCAGTACTGTCTGACAACAGCAGGCAGCAAACTGAATCCATTTGAAAAGCAATCTGGATTTGTCTGAATAAGACATTTATCCTTCAAAGGCCAGGGCAAGAGAGCACAAGGCTTATGAAAGCTAACAGATCAATTCTGCTTAACCCCTGAACTGGGAATCTTTATTACACCTTCCATGCGTCCTAAGGTGTAAAACCTCTTCTAAGCAAAACAATAACAAAGTCTACCGTACAGTAAAACAGATGAAGTGGAAGAAATATGTTAACAACCACTGTAATGGGCTATTGCCTGCATTCTCAAGATATACAGCCCCTATTTCTACAGTGCACCATATGCTACATTAGCTTCAGCCTCAAACTAAGGTTTTTACTCAGATGTGAAGTAATTGTTCCCCTAACAACATGTGACATCAGGGAAATGCCCAGAATTGGTACTGACACATTTCTAATCTGCTCTAATGTATAAAGTGAATAATTTCCTTAAATGGTGTGGTAGATCTTAAAGGTGCAGTCCCTCCACAGTTCTTATGCCAAATTTAATTTATATTACAAATTAGTGTTTCCCTGCTAAAGGGATAAGTTATGCTTCCCTGCGTGTTTGGAGTACCCTGTATTTCCATCTGCATTTATTGTGCAGCTGAAATGAAAGTCTGAAAGCACTCATAGTCAAGAAGAAAGTTGAACGCAATGCTGCTGTTCTGATGCAACTCTCCTTAGAATTTCCACTCATTTTTCTGAAATTAATAGCATTGTTGATATTCTGTTTTGCCTGAGGCGCTTTTATAATATTTCCATCCAGGACTCTGTGCTTTTACATCAGACAGTATACTACTTAGCTAGCCACCTGCTGGCATGCATAATAAATGGAAACAGTAGGGTTATGTGCTCAATCAGACCAAATATTCCATCCGCTATGCCGAAGGGCCGATTAAGTAATGCTATTTTGTGATAAAACACACATGCAGGAGAAATCCCAAATATTTGTGAAACAACTGGCCTCTGAACACTTGACCCTATGACTATGCATATCTTCTCCTGCTAAACATCTGACACTAATAGAATTTTAATGGGCTATTTCCAAAGAAGGATTAATGGTGGTTCCCTAACTCTGAAACTAAAGATCTTATTAAGACCATGACAGTACATCTATTGGACAACACTTACAGATACTTTAATTATTTCTTCAGTCATTCATTGGCCAGCTACTATGAATAAAATATTCTACATTTACAGTTCAATACCTCCTTTCAACATTAATGTTGTTGCCATATTTCATCCAAGGGGCTGACTCTTCAGCTTCCTTTCTCACATGTCCTGTGCATAGATGCAACTCTTCAGAAATGTTTCCTCATTTCCACAAGGTGACCCTGGCTTTGCTGCTTTTTTATTTCTGTCATCTTTGTGCCTCCATCAAGTCACACTGGTGTCACAGATACTAAGGCCGGATTTTACAGCCGCCAATGCTGATGTGTACTCACAGAACGGGAAATGCTGATGGAAGCATATTAAAGACATATGGACCACTGACTGTGTGTGCTTCTTTCCAGCTGTCAGAATGGACCAACCTCCCTAAGCTTTACCGTGCAACAGTCTTTCCAACATCCTGGACCATACAGGTGTTGAAACCCAATAGCTGAAATATGTGGTAATAGGTTGCCTCACAGATTCAGCTATAAAGATATAGGATCCAACTCTACTGGTGTAACTCCATTGTTAACATCAGGAGGGAACAGGACCCTTGCCATGCCTTACACATTAGCTCAAGCAACAGCTTGACTACTGCCTGCATACAACCAATAACGGCTATATCAGCAGCTGTGCCATTTGGCTCAGAGGCAGTCCCAGCCAGCCAGCCTACAGAACAGCTAACCAAAAATGGGCAACCCTAGACTATAGTCAAGAGGTAAGAATACAGCATAGGTTTATGTATACTTAGCTTTAATGTTGTTGTTTCAGATGAGAGGAGCAGTGAACATGCACCAGCAAAAACTTCAGTAAGGGCTGTCCAACTTTGGATCCTGGCTGCTTCCTAGGGTGGCTGAAGACCATGCCACCATGTCTTCACTGCTTCACTGCTAAATCCAAGCTGAAATGACTGCTTCCAACTTTGACACTGTTGCCAGCCTTGGCCATTTTCAAGGGGCCTAGGCTAAGTTGCAGAAGTGCTGTTAAGCAGAAGGTCCAAAGCCTGTTTCTGAGTGACCGTAGTGTGAACCTTTGCAGATGTGACAACTAACTTGGTCATCAAATAAAGGAAATCATCAAACACAATTAAACAAAGCACAAGGCCTAAAAGGAAAAAAGAGAGAAGACCATACATTAAATAATCCATATACGCTATATCACAGCTTTATTTTAAAATAGTAGTAGTAGTGATTGATATAAAAAAACGTATTAGATGTTATTTTACTATAATAGATACATTTTTGCTAAAACTGCTTAGATAATTTGTAAAAACAAAAACAGCCTGTCAGAAAGGCCATAAAGTAAGGTAAAGAATAAACAGAAACAGCATTCCACAATGGGGATGGAAAGGAGATAAGAAACCCTCCCTCTTTCCCATCGATATAAATCCCAAACAATCGACACCTTCCAAGTCCACAAATGATCTGGTTCAGTCCAGTTCCAAAAGCTTCAGTGAAACAAAGGGATTTAAATTAGATCATCAGATGTGATTTATTAAAATATTAAAACCACCCATCTGTAAATATTGGGCATAGGCTGGAGGGCAATTTGGAGAACTCAGCAAATTCAAGAAGATCTGCTGCCAGTCTGTGCGCCACCCCCTTCCCACTTCTCGTATCTCCCCAGCTGGTATAGGTGAGAATCTGTTGTCCTGTTGTGGGTAGCCAAGTAGACTTTAGGATAAATGTTTGTTCTCATCTGTTAAGGTGCAAGCAAATAAAAGGCTGGGCTGTAGACATCTCTCTGCCTATTTTATCAGCCTACCCAGAAGGTTACCTGTAATCTAGGTAACAATACAGACATATTCTGAAGACTGTAGGAATTATAGTAAAGCAAGAGTGGGTCATAGTCTCAGGCCTCTGTAACTGAACAGGTTAAGTTAGGATGAGAAAGACGATACTGTGGGTTTGAAATGCAAAAGCTGGAGCTAACCCCCCCCCCCCCCCAAAATTCAAGGCTTAACCCTATGATTTGGGTGCAAACCCACCTCAGTGTTTAGCTATGAAGTGTTTTAATAAAGAACGCTAAATTACATGCAAGTCACATTAAGAACAATCAGTCTCATGCGATAGGGAATCTAATAGTTCATAAATGAGATGCAAATTCATTTTTACGGGTGCACTATAATAAGCCAATTATTTCCAAGCTCTTCAATTATGCGGTTTCAAAAAGCTGAATTGCTTTAAATTATTTTTTTTTTAAAGCAGCTTTAGGTTTTTCCATATCTTTCGGGGAAAGAAAATACATCTGCACTGCAACCAGTGCAAAAAATAGAGGCCAAGTCTCAAGCAGGAAAAATACAAACATGAAAGAATAAGCCAGCTGGCAAACCACAAACGTAGCAGAAGTGCAGACAATAGACCCTCTGTATTCCTATCAATTAGAGGCACTCAGTAGCCCATCCTGTGGCAAATTGCTATGACTATCATGATCTGCTATGTTAATATTATGGAACCTCAACAGCCACAGTGATTAATTTGTGCATGTATAGAGATGGTGCTGTAGCTCTGTCGAAGCAGCTACTTGTAATCAAAAGGGCCCACTACAATTTTTGGCATCAAAGCTTGGACTGGAGCTGATTTTCCTTTTAGGATGGATCAGTTTATTGCTAGCAACAGTTGTGCCCTCCTCTTTCCCACCGCAGGGTTTTGTATAAAGAGAAATAATCATCTCAATAACTGACATGCAAAACCAGTCCATTCAGACATATCTATAGTCCATTTCCTTGTGAGAGTATCCGGCGAGTGATGTATCCACAGGCATGTAAGGCAGCCTTTAGACTCATCACAGATGCACAGAAGCAAACATGAGATTCATCTCAGTAAATGTCATTGCTCTGTATCGGTCTCAAGGCTCGGCTGACCACTGACACCCCCCGAAAACGGGATACCCCCTTGGTGAGGGGTGGGATAACCTGTCCCCTCAGCCAATCAGCAGCTGCCACCTCCTTAGTCAATCAGCAGCCAGGGGTGGGGCTAACAGGCCCCTTGGCCAAGCCACAAGGGGTAGGGTACAAAGACCACAAAAAGCCTGCTACTTGGTCCATGAACCCCATACCAATGAACACGGGGCGCCCGATGAAACAAGGGAGAGCAAGTGCTAGGATCTGTAAGTTTGTGATCCTCTGCAGGTCAGCCAGCAGGGAGCCTCGCCTTGACCCCCGGCATCGTGGTTTCACATGTCCAGCAGCTCTGCCCTGCTCTCCAGACAGTCCAGCCTTGAGAGAACGGGGCATAGCAGGTGAGGCTTGAGCACTCCTTCCTCCCACTGGGATCCGGTCTCACTCCAGCCCAGCCAGGGGCGCACACTGCACAGGCACCTCACCTCCCCGCCATCCGCATTCGGCACAGACACTGGGCACCCGGGACCCATGGCCACCCCCACACACGAGCAGGACGAATGATTGACATGCATTTCCACCAGTGAACTGAAAAACAGGACTTTTTGCAGTCCCTACATTTCAAAGGCAGTTTCTGTCTCTCCATTTTTTTCTGTTGAAAATTATTTAGGCACGAGTGGGGAAGGAAGCCTTAAATCCTGAACCTGAGGTTTTTGGAAGGAGCTACTCACAGTAAAAGAAGGAGCAGTTTAAGGTTTTCAAATAAGTCATTTTTGCATTAATTCTTCACCTGGGGGTTCTGCTGAATATGAAACCCCGTTTTTGAGCTTTCAGGGGTTTGTATATTAAAGCCTACCAGCAACTTGGGAAATTTAAATGGGAGCTTTGCATTTATATTGCAGCCTTTTTCCTCCATACATCCCAAAGGCAGTTGGCATCTTTACTGGATGTCAAGCAGTGTTCACCTTCTTCCCACTGTTCCCTTTGCAGTTCTTGGCTTTTGCTCCCAGTCACTTATGGAAGATAAGGAAGGCAGCTTTGAAATGCATCAGATCTGAACTAAATTTGCAGTGGTAGCTTTGGTCTGTCCCATTCCTCTTAGGATTTGTATTGAGGTAGTGCCCAGGAGCCAAGTCATGTGGGCAGGATCACATTGAGCAGTCCACTGTGAAAATACAAAGCCAAGAAGAGGCAGTGCCTGCCCCAAAAAATTTATAATGCTGCCTTCCCAAAGTAGAGCCCAGCCTTTCCTGCAAGGCATAAATTTGTCCAAGGTTGCCTTGCTCCTGCTTTGCTGCAAAATTTCTGATGTGTACAGAGAGCTGACCCTCTCTCCCACCATGAATGGAACAGATCCATAAATAGGTCCCCTATCTCCAAACCATGGGCTCCAACTCAGAAGCTACAGCTCTCCTCATTGTCCATTCACAACTGCAGGACTCAACACAGAAGGAAAAAGTACATCGTACATTGTACGTGAGACTGCCAATACTTGAGTAGCAATGAAAACTGATGGCCAGAGATTGCTCTTCAGTCTATTTTAGAGAAGTGTTTAGCCATGTTAGACTGAAATCAGCTAGACGGTACAAGCAGGGTGGCTCTTGAGAATCTAACTCGTTCAGAGAGGAAAAAGCTTCCATAAGCATCAATCAATACATTTATTTTAGTATTAGTCTTTCCAAAAGGTGACAACTGACAAGCAACATCCTGGGATTCGGCCCCAGTTTGCAGTGCCTCTGAGCATATCTAGGTTTACACAGGGATTATGCCCAACAGAGAACAAGGCAGACTTTGCACCTTGCCCCTGCCATATCCTTCTCTGTCACACATTACATGAGCATCTACATAAAAACATAACAGGGCCAAATTAAAGTGATACCAGATTTCAAATAAATTGCTTAAGTATACAATGCTGGGACTGAACCAAACCTCCAAGGTGAACGCCTCTGAATGTTAGAGATGTTCACAATCAGGACTCATACCTGAATCAATATTATGCCGATGCTTGCCATTCTTAAATGCTCCAGTTCTCAACAGCACCAAATTTTGAATAGTTTGAAATCTGGGTCAGAGCATGTGTGTCTGACAGCCAACACCGTTCAGTAAACAAGGAAGATAAAGGAGTTTGCAAGGAAGACCCTTCAGCACAGAGCTCTTTTAACTGCATTTTCTGGCCCCTGGAAAACATTCAAACAATGGCATGATTGGGACTGGAGAAATGTTATGCTGCGTCACAAAAACTGCACCGCCTGCTATGCCAGATGTGGGCCTGATGCCAACCTCTGTCCCTATACCAATGCTGATGAGTGTCAGCATGTCCATGGGGATGCTACACATTCAATGTATGGTGCCAATACAAAGAAGCCATAAAGACGTTCCACATTTTACGCAGAATAACTTTGTGGTGGATTTGCCACCTTATGGCACCATAAATTAGCTGAACATTAGCACTGTTACCATTTATGGTCCAATTAACACATGAATTGCATCAAACCTGTAATGTCTGCAAGGGGCCTCTGAGTCTGCTGCCAGTTGACCTTCTGGGACAATATAATTTTAATAGAATTGTGGGCTTATAACATTGTAAACTATATTGTGAATACACACATCAGTCTAAGGTAAGAAGCTTAATAATAAATCAGTTAATTTTTTTCCCTGTAGCCAAGAGGCAGTGCGAGCCATAGCTTTATTTACCAAAGGTTAAACATTCCTTTAATTGGATTGCTGGCATTTAAGTGTACAGCAGAATATCCTTCAGCAGTGTCCCTTTTATTTGTGACTGGAGAAGGGCCTAGAGAAATGCCAGGGGAAGATTTCATTTTAATAAAAAAGAGAAGCTGAAGATCCCTTTGGAGGCTTATGTTACATCTTAAAACTACCATGAACTAATGAATTTAATCTAAAAGGTCCCCAACCACACGACTGAAGAGAAATTGCTTCACTGTCTTTGTCCTCACATTTCTGTAACAAGTACAAGCTTACACGTGCATGCAATGTTTTGGGTTCTTTGGTAAATTTTCTAAATGAGAAACAAAGGCTGCCCTAGAGCAGCATAAGGACATTTCAAAGAAGTCATTCTGTCCGAGGTTTGCACGGAAATGGAGCTAAATAAATCAATAAAATCCCTGCCTCCGCCCCAATAAGTCACCACTGAAAAAATTACACTCCAGCAATCACCCTGCCTGGAAGTAGAAGAGCTTTCTCTTCTTCTGCACAGCTCATCGTGCGCTTAAGCTAAGGACCCAGCAGTAGCAATGGGAGCTGAGAGCCCTCAACTCTCACAATTATCACATGCACAACATGAGGAACCTCCCGGGAGAGTGGCTAATTTAAATGTTACATCCCCGGA